>NC_089665.1:6941562-7275625 GCF_037042795.1 Molothrus aeneus
GCTCCCCAGCAATTCACTGCTCCAGTACCTCGTGCAGTCGCTGCAGCCAGTGCTGCCTCCTCCTGAGCTGTGGTGCTGCGATAGCGCATCTCATAGCGGGACGTGACGCTGGTTCTCACTGTGGGGCAGAAAACCTGAGTGAACCTGCTGTGATCCCAGGCCCCCCACAGGAGCCTGGTGCTCATAGGGACAAAGGACAACCCCAGGGGGACACACAGCACGAGGTCCTTTGCGTGCCAGTGGGACGAGCCATTATGGGATGTAGCACTACACTGCTCGTGAGACAGCCCCACACCAGCCAGACACATCCCACCCTCCGAGGGCTCCATCAGCCCCATCCCCAGGATGGGGGCTGGTTCCTTCCCTGCAGCATCCTGGGACCTCATTGTCCCACCCCTGCTCCCTGCACTGCCGGCTCAGGGCAGGGTGATGCTGGTGAATGGGGCTCGGGGTCCCGGGAGCTCCGGGCTGCCGGGGAGTGAAGCCACGGGCAGGCTAGGTCCCCCACGAAAGGACGAGACCACCCGTGAGGAGCAGACGGAACAGGGACAGACAAGGGAGTCTCTCACGGTTCACGGAAATCTCCATCTCCTGCACGTCCCTGAAGGGCAGCGGCCTCGGCAGGTCCCCGGGCACCGATCCCGGGGCGAAGACCACGGCCATGGGCACCACCAGCTGAACCTGCACAGGGCCAGCGTCAGCCCGGGCTCCCGAGCCTCTAGAGCCGCCGCCCCCAGGCCCGCCCGGCGCTCACCGGCTGCTGGCTGAGCCCATCGATGTCCGCGTAGGGCAGGGCAGCCCGGTAGGTTTCGGTCGTTTTCCACCACAGCGGCAGTCCCAGCACCACGGCGATGGTCGCGAAGGACAAGGCGGCGCGACGGCCCCGCGCCCGCTCTGCAGGGACAGCGCTCAGCACCAGCCCGGCTCCTCGGGGAGCGGGGTCGGGGAGCCGGGAGACAGCGAACAAGCATCGAGCATCCACGGCCGCCAGTACCTGCCTCATCCGCCGCCATCGCCGCCGCCGCCACAGCCACCATCTTCACTTCCTGGCCCAGCCGGGGGCCTGGCCTGTGCCAGCCCAGCCAATCAGAGCTCAGAATACCTAAAGCTCCCAATGGGCGCGGCGTGCGCCGCGCGGCGGCACAGACGGGCGGGGAGCGGAACCAATCAGAGCACGTATCGGCCGTGAGACGGTGAGCTTTGCCCTCTACGAGTGCCGCGGAGGGACATGTGGCGTGGCCTCCGCTGGGCACCGGAGCAGCGCCGAGTACCGGGACCGGGCGGGGGACACGGAGAGAGGGGACAGGAGCTCCTCACCCGACCCATCGCCTTTAGGCGGAGCCCACCCACCCCGCGCCAAGCTCACGGAGCCTCACGACGTGTGTGAACGGGCTGAGACCCAGCACAGCTCATTGCGTAAGTGAGAACAACACTCTGCCGGTGATGCCCGGAGCGGGAGGGACAAGAGCTCCCGGGTGCCCCGGCGGCGAGGAAGGAGGCGGCACAGCGCTGTCTCTACCATTTATTCGTTGTTAGGCTATTTGGTACACGGGGTGCACACGGCGAACACAACACAGGCGCCCCAAGGGCGGCAGCGACCAGGACTGCAAAGCTACGGCAGGGCAGGGGCACCCCCAGGCCTCCCCTCCTGCCCCCCACGCGGCCTGCCCTCCTCCACTCACGGCCCGGCCGGAGCCCCCGGCCAAAGGGGCACCCGGGTGGCTCCCCCCAGAGCCCGGCTGAGCCGGACCCCCCATTCCATCTGCGGACATCCCGCGGGGCGCTCTCCCCTTCCCCTCCCCGCGTGGCGGCTCCCCTGGGTGGCTGGGGTGGAAGCGGGGTGTGAGCGGTGGCGGGGAGGGGCCGGGGCGGGGGCCGGGGCCGGTGGGGTGCCCGGCCGGGACTCAGTAGGCGTGGTTGGCCACGTAGAGGGACTGCCCGGCGGCCCCCGAGTTGTCCCCGCTGCCCTCGTACTTGCCCAGCGCTGCCAGCCCGTTCACCTGCAGAGGAAGGAAAGGTCAGTGGTCACGCTTGGGGTGTCACTCGAGGTCCCCAAGTCACTGGGGACACAGCCTTCAGGGTCCCCTAGCTCATGGGGACACCTGGGGAGCAAAGCCCAGGATGTGGCCATAGGCACCCATCATTCCCCTATGGGAACACAGCTCTCACTGTTCCCCATAGAGACAGAACTGTGTCCCTTCCATGGGGACCATGGTTCAGGGTCCCCCAGCTCATGGGGACACCTGGGGAGCAGAGCCTGGGGATGTGGCCCATGGCACCCCTCATTCCCCTCTGGGAACACAGCTCTCAGTGTCCCCCCACAGAGACAGAACCGCGTCCGTTCCGTGGGGTTCTTGGCATCCTACGGGGCACAGCCCTTGGTGTTTCCTCTCAGCCTGTGTGACATAATCCTCAGCCACCCCTCCTCCCATGGGCACACAGTGTCCCCACCTCCCCAGCCCTTGGCACTGCCCTCCCAAGAGGGCCACCCCCATCACCTCTGCACGCTTGACAAACTCCTCGGTGGCAGCTTCAGCGTTGTCCTTCTGCCCACGCCAGGCGCTGAGCGCCGACGCCTGCAGCGCCCGCCCGTAGGAGAAGGTGAGGGCCCATGGCCGCACCAGCGGGCACGTGTTGATGGCATTGAGGTTGATGGAAGCCTCCTCCTCACTCTGACCCCCAGACAGGAAGGTGACACCTGTAGAGAGCAGGGTTAAGGCACGGGAGGGGACACAGGGGATCGCTCTCCTGGTCTCTGCCACATGCCAGGGCTGGTACCTGGCACAGCTGGGGGCACGGTGCGGCGCAGGGCAGTGACAGTGGCCATGGCGATCTCCTCGGGGCTGTACTTGGTGGGGCAGGAGTGCCCAGGGGTCACCATGTTGGGCTTCAGCAGGGTCCCCTCCAGGTAGATGTGGTGGTCACTCAGTGCCTTGTAGACAGCTGCCAGCACCTGGGGAGGACAGGCAGCGTGCAGTCTCCCTGGCATGGCACGGCACAGCACAGTGCCCGCCCTGCTGCCACCCCACCACTCACCTTCTCCGTCACGTACTGGCACCGCTTGAGATCGTGGTCACCATCAGGCAGGATCTCCGGCTCCACGATGGGCACGATGCCGTTCTGCAAACAGCACAACAGCAGATGCCATCACAGTGATGTCCCTGGGCACCCTTCAGCCCCATGGCTACGTGGGACAATGCTCAGACCTGCAGAGCAATTCTCAGCCTCGAGGCTCAAGGCCCCCCCTTGGCGGTGATGCCCAGCCCCATGGAGGGATAGCCAAGCTGGGAGGGTCAGTTCTGGGCCCTATGGGGTAATGTCCAGGTTTGTGAGGTGCACGTAGCAACACCTGGCCCCATGGATTGACACCTGACCCTCTGGGTGATGCCCATGCCACGGGGCAATGCCCCATGTCCACCCACGTGAGGTGTTACCCAACAGGGGTTATGTGCAGCCACTGGGGATGATCCCCAGGGATCATCAGCACTGCACAGGCGCATTGCTGAGCCTCACAGATGTGTGCCCACCCCCGTGGGGCAATACCTGCCCACACAAGTCAATACCATCCTGCCCATCACTGCCCACCCTGTGGGGGGATGGCAGCAGGCACGTACCTGCTGGCAGATGCTGGCATAGCGGGCCAGGACGTTGGCGTTCTCCATGATGGCAAGAGCAGAGGGAGTGTGCTCGCTGATCTTCAGCACGCAGCGCCACTTGGCAAAGTCTGCCCCGTCCTTCTTGTACTGGGCACAGCGCTCCCACAGCCCATCCAGACCTGGGGGGGCAGCACGTCAGCCCCACAGCCACAAACCCTCCAGCCCCAAACCCCCTGGCTCCACACCCCACAGCCCCTGCAACACTTACCCTGCGTGGTGGTCTCGCCGTCGGTCCCAGCCAGAGGCACAACACCCTTGTCCACCTGTGGAATGAGAGGAAGGTAGTGCTGAGCCTCACCAGCACCCCACAAACAGCCTCAGCACCCCACAAACCCACCAGGACACCCCCCACACCTTGATGCCCACAACGATGCCCTTGTCCTTGATCATCTGGACGAAGGGAGTGCCATCATCAGCCTTCTGGTACATGGTCTCGTGGAAGAAGATGACGCCCCCGATGCATTTCTTCACCCGGCTGTCGGCGCTGAAGAGGATCTGGCGGTACAGCCGGCGGTTCTCCTCCGTGTTTTCCACCCCAATCTGGTTGAGGCGCTTGGCCATGCTCCCTGCAGGCACCCAGCACCCTCGTCAGCCTCCATCCGGCAAGAGGAAAAGGGGTGGCGGGACAGATTTCCCCCCCCCCCAAACTGACCTACGGACTCATCGGCTGCCAGGATGCCCTTCCCCGGGGCCACGATACGCTGCGCGATGTCCGACAGCTCCTTCTTCTGCTCGGCCGTCAGCGCGGGGTGTTGGTGCGTCATGGTGGCGGTGGCTGCGAGCGGACGGGGACTGAGTCACGCACCAGCGCGGCGACACCCCGAAACCACACACAGCCCCTTCCCCGGGGAGCCGGGACCCGCACGGGGCTGCCAGCCCGACCCCACCGGCCAGGGCACGTTGTATAAGCCTCGTGGCAGGGATCGTGGAGGATGCCGGGCAGCTCCCAGCCATTTTGCTGCCTGCCAGCCCGCCCCCAGCCCAGCCATCTTGAGGGAGCGCAGCTCCGCGGGGACCCACGCAGGACACGAGGGGACCGGGATGGGGGTACCCTGGGGATGGGAATACCCCGCGAGGAACGGAAACAGCCGGGGATGGGGGTGCCGGGGGGGCGGAAATACTCCGGGAAAAGAGGAAAGAGAAACCCCAGGGAGGCTCTACCTGAATCTGGAGTTACCCGGACTTTGGGGTACTCCGGAGACGGAGATACTCACTCCATCGTCGGGAATAACCCGCGGGGAGGTTACGCGGGCGATGACGATAACACGGGGATAGGGATACCGGGGGGACGGAAATAGCCCGGGAATGGGGGACGGAGCCGCCCCAGGGCGGCACAGCCCGGGGATGGAGGTACCCAAAGTTTGGGGTACTCCAAGGATGGGGATTCCCCAGGGTTGGCGCCGTCGCGGGGCCGGTGATGCCCCCAGGAGCCGGGGCGCCCATCTCCCGGCCGGCACCGTAGGAACTCGAGCTCCGCCAGCGCAGGACGAGTATCCTGGGTCTCCCCAAACCCTAAATACCCCCATGCCCGGGGGTCTCTCTGCCCTGGAGCCCCCCAGCGCGGACCGACCCCCGGGATGCCGCACGGAAACACCCGGGAGGCTCGGCGGGGCTGCCGCCTCCCGCCGGCGGGATCCCCCGGCTGTTCCCGCAGCATCTCCTCCCGGCCCCTCGGCTCTCCCCGACCCGCGGCTCCCCCGTACCGTGTCGAGCGGCGGCGACGAGTACGGACTGCGGGCTGCGCGCTCTGGCCCCGCGGTAAATGTGGCTGCGGTGCCGCAGAGCTACGTGACCGGCGGGGCGGCACCGGGCAGGACCGGCCCCATGCCCCGCCCCGGCCCGCCCCCGCCACCGCCCGCTCCCCCCGCCGGCTACGGCCCCCCCCCTCACCGGGGTCGTGCCCCCCCGCCGGCGACAACCCCCACGCTCCTGGTGACAATCCCAGGCTGGGGACCCCACTGTGTCACCCCCTTGCAACGCCTTGCCTGGTGATGGGGACCCGTCTGTGCCCCCCCTGCCACCGCACAGGGACACAGCTGAGTCACCCCTTGTCATGGGAAGGCCCCCTCATGCCACGCAGGCACTCCACTGTGCCATCTCCAGCTGCCAGAGACCCCTCTGTCCCACCACCCCTGCTTGGTTATGGGCAGGGACCTCTGCCACCCCCCTGCTGCTGATGGGGACCCTGCAGTGCCCCCCTATTGCTACTGCCAACTAAGGACAGCGACCCCTCCATGCCACCCCCAGGCTGTGCCCCCTATTTCCACTATTATCTAAAAACAGACTTTCCCTTCATCACCCCTGGGCCCGGGACCCCCTTGTGCCACCCCCTGGCTGGGGTCACTGTTACTGTGCAGGATACCCCATCTAGGCCACCTCTGTGCCCAGGAATCAGCAGCACTGAGCCTCAGACCCTCCAGGACAGGGTGGGGACACTCACAGGAGACCAACCCCCCTAAAAAACCACCCGCAGCCGGCACAGGGACAATACCAGTGTCCCCACTCGGCCCACAGGGACAGCTGCCAGGGCCCCGCTGTGCTGAATCCCGCCGTAAAAGGAGGCTCAGCCACCCTGCGTGGCCCTAATCCAGGGAAGGGAGCACATCTCCCTGCATCCCACACCCAGGGCCCCCCATTGCCCCCCATTACAGCACCTCGGGAGGCTGTACCCGACCCCGCGGGGTCACAGGGCAGGGAGGAAGGCAGGGCAAGGGAGCAGAGGTCACTGCTTCCCCACGAGCCACCCACGCACCCAGGACATGCAGGCACAGCCCCAAACATTTCCCGGTAGATAAATCGGTGCCAGCGCCCCACGTGTCACGGCACCCGCCCCACACGGAGCGGCAGGGCTGTGGCAGAGGGCAGAGGAAGGTGATTTCCATCCCCCTTGGGCAGGAGAAAGAGGCCATTAAAAACCAGAGCACTTGTTGGAGTGCTGCTATTTTGGGCCATCGCAGGGGAGGGAGGGTGCTGCGTGGTCCCCGTGGTGGTGGGGAGCATCCTTGGGGTCAGGAACACCGGGAGAGGTATCCCGCAGGATCTGCCTCCGCAGGGAAGAAGGGAGGTGAGTTTGGAGCTGTGCTGGGAGCTGGGGAGCCCCTGAGGGAGCCCCCCCTTCCATGCAGCAGCAGCCACCAAGGGGGGTTGGGAGCAGGAGCTGGCAGAGCTCCCAGCACTAGCTGAGCCATGGGATGCTGCGTGCTGGAGCCAGGCTGGGAGGGGGAAACATCCTCGTGCAACAGGCGTGTGCCCACAGCCCCGTGATGAGGGTGCAGGATCCAACCTCTGGAACCATCCTTGTGATAACGAGAGGAATCCAACCTCTGGAACAAGTCCCATGCAACAGGCTCGTGCCCGCAGCCCCAGGATGGGGTGCAGGGTCCAGACAAGCCCCTGCAGAGCAGGGCAGGGAGGGAATCTAGGGCAGGAGGAGGAGCAGGGAGCAGGGGAGGGAAGCTGGCTCAGCCCGGGCACTCTGGCTGCTGCCGGGGCCGCAGGGTGGGAGCCTGGGGAACGCGGTCCCTTATTGAGAGCAAACACTGGCAGAGAGGGAGGGACGTGTCCCCCGCCAAGAAGGAGAGGCCCTGGGGTGGCAGGGAGCTGTGCCCACAGCCCCGTGACAGAACAGGAGCAACCGGCACAGGCTGGACAAGTTGTCCCCACCCACAGCACCAGGAGCTTCCTGAATGCACACAGCAGGCACGGTAAAAGCCAACACAACTTTATTCAATAAATAATTACAACATTAACAACAGGAAAGGTTTCAGGCTACAGGCTATATTGGTTCAGCAGCTTCCTTGCTGGCTGGCTTCAGGCCCAGGTAGCGCAGCAGGCTCTGAAGCTCCTGGCAACCCAGAGCCACGTCAGGGAGAGCCGACAGGACCTGGGGACAGCAGCAGCAATAGTGTTTGGGTTGGTGTTGTTGCAGTCACAGCAAGGGTGAGAAATAAACTGTAAATCTCACCTCTTTTATCTTCTCCTGCCTCTCCTCATGGGTTCTCAGCACTTTCTGGGTATGATGGAACTTCATCTCCAGCCCTCGGACCTGTGGTGGTGGGAGATCCCCATCAGGACTCTGCACCAAACTTGGGCAGCCAGCCCAAAAGGGAGAGGGGACCCCTGCCCAGGTCAGGAGGGTTGGAACTAGGTGACCTTTATGGTCCCTTCCAACCCAAACCATTCTGATCCTAGAATGAATGGAGCCAGGACAGCCCCTTGAGGCTCCCCATACCTGCTCCAGGTACTTGTCAGTGAGCCGTATGTTCTCATCCTCCTTTTCCACGAGCAGCAGTCGCAGTTTATCCACCTGCAAAAGGAGCAAGCCCTGCTGAAGATCCCTGTGGGGGAAAGCTCTGAAGTGGGGGACAGGGTAGGAGGAGCAAGGTTTGCAGAGGTCTCCTTGTCCACGGTGGGGTGACATGAGGAGCCGTCAGCCCTGCAGCTCCCCAGCCTCACCTCCCGCCGCAGCATGACCCGCTCCTGGACATAGGCAGTGTCCACCTGGTGCTCCTTGCCCCTCATCTCCTCCCACAGCACCTTGGCCTCTGTTTCTGCACGCTGGAGCAAGCGCTTCAGCTCGGAGACTTCTGCCTTCAGCCTCTACAGGGGAAAAAGAGATGCTGGGAGGGGTCCTGTGCCCAGCATCCCCCCAGGGTACTGCCCACCCATGCCCCCATCACACACCATGACTTCCCCACTCTTGTCGATGAGTTGCAACATCTTCTCTTCCTGCTGTTTCACCACATCTTGCAGCTCCTTCTCATTCTGACAGGGAGGAAGAAGCAGGGTCAGGCAGTGTCCAGCCCTGGCCACCCCCAGCACCCAGAGTGGGTTTTCTCATGTTTGAGGAGGTCAGACAAGCCAGGAGCACCCATGGGGCATCACCAGATTTCTCCATGTCCTAGATCAGCGCCCGTCCCAGTTCGGCTCTGCCCTGGGGTGAGCACTGGCCCACTTCTGGCTTACCTCAAGCTTGGTCCTCAGTGCCTTGTTCAGCTTGGCAATGGTGGCAGCCTGGGCATCCACCTTCTCCTGGCTCTCAGCTGTCACTGTCTCCAGGCGGAGATGCAGGTCAGAGCTGGGAGAGGACAGTGGTGGTGAGAGGGTGGGGACCGCAGCCAAGCACAGCACCAGGTACCAAACCCCTCCTGGGCATGCCCCTGGGCCCATGGTGAGAGAAGACACCTGGTCCAGCCCAGCCAGCTGGAAAAAGCCCATCAAGCCATGACAGAGGTCTAGTCCAGGGCTAGGGCAAGAGGCAGACCCAGGCATGCTGCCTGCAGGAAAGGCCATGCCCAGGACAGCGATGCCCCTGCTCAACCCTTGACACGAGCCCATGCTAAACTCACATCTCTGTCTGCAGTGCCCTGAACTCGCTCTGCTCCAGTTCCTGGATGCGGGAGCTCAGCATGGCAAGGTTGGAGACCACAGCTCTCAGCTCCTTCACGCTCTCCAGCAGAGTGTCCTCAGGATCTGCAGGCAGGAAAGAGCCTCATGAGCAACACAGAGGGAACATCAGCCCCAGGGCACACAAAGGAAGGCGTGCCTGCTCGTCCCTCTGCACAGCAGCCCTGCAGCTTCAGAGCAGGGTCCCAGACAGGGTGACAGCCCCAATACCTATTGCCTTTGACACAGGTGCAACTTTGTCCTTGGCAACTGTACTCCCACTTCTGCTGGTTTCATTGGCATCTGTGAGAGGAGAGAACAGCGGCTGTGCCCAGCCCTACGCATCCCCCAGCACGGGAGGGAGCAATCCCCATCCTGGGACTCCCCAAAACCCAGAGAAGGGGTGCCAGCTCACCTTTCCCTGCCACAGCTTTCAGGACGCTGCCCACGAAGGAGCTGCCGGCGCGGTGTGGGGTGTGGCACGCCGGGGTGTGGAAGGCCGGGGTGCGGAAGGCTGGGGTCCAGGCACGGCGTGGGGTCTGCCAGCCTGGGGTCCGGGGACCTGGGGTCCAGGCTTTGCTTCTCGATGGAGCATCATCATCATCATCCTTCAGAGGGAAAGGAGAGTACAGCACCAGAGTGCAGCTTGTGACTATCCCAGCAAGCACATGGTCTCGAAGCCATGCCATGGAGAGCCACGAATGTGTGACCTCCCCTGGGCCATCCTGTCATGCTTGTCCCCAGCACAGGGCTCCTACCTGCTCTTCCAGAGCAGCCTTGAGGCAGTCAGCGAGCTCCTGCAACCTCATCTTGCTTTCCATAATGTCCGTGGAGCACCAAGAAACTTTGTTCCTCTTTGTCTGCAAGCTGAGGAGCTCGGCCTTGGTGCTGTCCAGCTCCTTGCTGAGGGCAGCCTGCTCTTCCCTGTGGGATGGCACCAGCCTCAGCAGGAGCAGCATTTCCCTTCCTCGATGTGGGATGGGGACATGCCTGCCTCTCACCATGAACCAGCAATGGTGCAAATCCCACAGACTTAGGCAGTTTCCCTCAAGATGGGATCTGCTGACCTTCCCCACAGCCTCTCCACCCACCTGGACCACCACACTTAACTGGAGCAGCAGTGACCATGGTCAAAATGTCCCCTCTGACACCCCAGGAAGGGCTTGATTTCCCAGAAATAGAGGGGTTTGAGTGGAGCTGGTGAGTGGGGCAGTACCGCAGGCGTTGGTGGGACTCCATCAGCTCCTTGTGCTGCAGGACGCGCTCCTGCAGCGTCGCCAGTGTGGAGTTCAGCCTGGCCTCCACCTCCAGCAGCTGCGTGCGGCACATTTGGTTCTCCTGATCCAGGAACTGTAAGAGGGTGGGGGGGACACAGCCGTGAGCAGCCAAGCAGAGACCAGAGGGGGCTCATTGAGACCCCCAGCACAGACCCTCCCATGCCTCAGGGTGCTGTTTCTAATCAGGGGCAGCTTTATCCCAGCAGCCTAAACCCTACAAACCAGTTTACTGGGGACATAGGAAAGACTGAGGGACAGCTCCATGCCTGCAGGGGAAATTTATCTCCAAGAAAATTATCTCCAATAGCTGCCCAGCCCCCTCCCTGGGAATCCCTGCCGGGCAGGATGAAAAGCTGCGCTACGTGCGGGATGTCAACCGCCCTGACGAGCTCATCCCCCTCCGTAGGAGGGCTAATCCTGCTCCTGGCCATCTGCCAGCCTTCCTGGAGAGGAGAGGCCGTGATGGGGGCCAGCAGCGCGTGATGGCGCGGGCAAGGTCAGGCAGCTCCTACCTCCCGGCACTCGGTGGCCTCCCCCAGCTCCTGGCACAGCTCCTGGCACTCCTGCTTCAGGGAGTTCCTCTCCTGAGCCAGCCTGAGGGGATAGGATGGGATGGGATCAGGGAGTGCTGTGTTTTGGGGGCCAGAGGTGGGATGGGGCTCAAGACATCAGGGCTCAAACCCACTGGGCCATCTCCTCCCACTGCTTCTCGTTCTCCTGCTGCAGCGCATCCCGCTCCTGCTCCATGCTGGCCAGATTTATCATCACAGAGCTCAGGTCTGCAAGGGACAGAGCTGTCAGCCAGGAGGGACAGGGGCAGTGAGGATGGGACAGCTCCAGCCCCAACGTCTCCCACCCCTACCTTTGCCCAGGCGTGAGTTGGCCACTGTCAGCTGCTCCAGCTGAGCCTCTGTGTCCTGCAGGGTCACCAAGGTCTTCTCCAGCTGGCAGGATGCCTGTGGAGACACAGTGCTCACTCTGGGGTGCTCCCCTCCCCATGGGGTGTTCTCACTCCAAGGGGTGCCCCAAATCACCCCGTGCCTCAGACACCTCACAGCACTGAGAGGAGGCACCCCTGTACCTCCTCCTTGGCTTGAAGAGCTTCCTCTGCTTGTTCCCGTGTGGCAGCCAGCTCCTCCAGGCAGCTCTGCAGCTTGCCAGGCACACGCTCCAACAGGGCATGGGACTGGGACACCAGGGCCCTCATCTGCTCCCGCTGGGAAGGGAGACAGCACCAGGCAGAGCTCAGTGTGGCACTGCTGTGGCACTGTCCTGCTGTGTGACCAGGGACAGGTCATGGCACCCAGGGCACAGAGCACTGGCAGGGCAGCGAGGGGCTGAGCCCCCACTGGACACCCCTCACCTCCTCATCCAGGGCTCTCCTTTCCTTCTCCAGATTTTCAAAGGTGACATCTAAGAATTCTCGGAAAGACTGCGCCTCGGCAGACAGGGATGCCTGTAGGGTAGGAGGAATGAGTCAGCACTACCGTGGTAGAAAAGCCACATTTAATGGCCATGAAGGAAGGCAAGTACCAGCCCTGAGGCCAAATCTGCAGCAGCTTCCCAGCAGCAGCACCAGAAAACCTCTGGTGCCCCCAAGCCCATCACAGAGCATCACCCAAGCTCAGGATGTGGCAATGCACTTCCAGCCCTGATCCAGCGTGGGGTCCTGGGGATGGCACCACACTCAGTACCTGCAGGTTGATGGCTTGGGCCAGCAGCATGCTCAGCTCTTGCTGGGAGGCCAGGCTCTGGTCACGGGCACTGATCTGGGCACTGGCATGGGCACAGAAAGCCTCCAGGAAGAGATATCCCTGCAGAGGAGAGGATGCTGCTCCAGCCATGCTGTCACACAAGGGCAAACTCCCAGGAGCCATCCCTGCACCAGCCTAGGACTCCTGCTCCCAGGGGGGCACAGCCCATGCCAAAAATACATCCAGAGGGCTCCATCACACAGCACTTCTTGCCTTCCACATTGGGATTTTCTTCCTCTGGGATGCCAGGGAGATTCTCATCCCCAGAAATGGGTAGAGATGCAGGATGCCTCACCAAAGGCATGAGGACAGCTAAGACTGCCTCCATCCCACAACAGCTGCCCCCTCACCTGATCCTTGGCTCGTAGGGCTTCATCCACTCGCTGCCTGATGGCATCCCGCTCTTCCAGGCAGCTCTGCACCTTACTAGGAGCACTCTCGAGCATAGCCTGGTACTGGGACACAACCGTCCTCTCCTGCTCCCGCTGTGGGAGGTGACAGCACCATGAGGCACCAGATACAGCTGCTGTGAGTGCCAACAGGTCTCCCAGAACCCAGGGGAAAGGGGAAGCAGAGGGATGTGTGGAAGCTCACCTCCTCCACCAGGGCTCCCTGCTCATCCTGCAAGCTCCGAAAAGCGGCATCCACGAGGCCCTGGAACAGGAGGCTCTGGCTGCTCCAGGTGCTCTGGAGAAGGGACAAGGACACTGGTCTTATGGCAGCTGGCACAGGCAGCGCCGGGGGGGATACGTGTGCCCTGCGTGGCTGAGATCTGGCACACTCATGGCCAGTGACAGCCACCAGACGCCCAGCTCCAGCTGCAGATCCCACTCCACTCCCCGCTGCCACTGCACAGCCTCTGCTTTCCTCCACAGCTCGAGGCAGGGCTGCCAGTAGATCTCCTCCTCCCAAGGGCTTCCACCAGAGCAGAGGGCACTTCACACCAGTCCCTGCTCCACCCTGGCGCCAGCAAGAGCTGGCCAGCCATGACACCTCCCCTCCTCCTGCCACGTGCACCAGGGATGTTTCCCCCACGAGGGTTCAAGTCCAGCAGACTCAGCAGGTTGATCCGGGCGTGATAATGCAGCACCGGGCGCGTGATGCAGCAGCTGCGCTTTACTTCCACTCCACCAACCCAGACAGGGTCACTGCTTGCCAGTGGCTCAAGGATACTGTCACAGCACCAAGGCTGCAGGGGACAGGGTGGCATCACCTCAGAGAGGACTCTTACCCCTTCGGGGTGGGTGGTGTCCGTCTGTGTGAACGCGTCCCTCTGTCTAGCCGGCCCCATGCCAGGCCGTGGCCGCTGGCTCTCCTGCCAGTCACGCAGCTGCAGCGAGAGGGCCTCGATGATGATGAGGGTGCTCTCCAGCCTCCCCTCAAGCTCTGCCCGTGGCAGGGTCTTCAGCTGCTCCCGGGGACAGCTGGGGACAAAGAGAGGGGCTTAGGGCAAGGACAGCACCCACAGGTGCCACAGCCAGGGGGGGCATGTCCTCATACTTACTGCCAGAGCAGGGAGTCTGTTTCCGCAGCACTGTCCTTGGCACAGGGGAGGCTTCCCCTGGATGTGTTCATGCTCCTCTCCCACATGTCCCGAGGGGTCATGAAGGTGCCAGTGGCCATGGAGAGCACCGGGGTCATGCTGGTGCCCATAGCCACAGAGGGCACTGGGGTCATACTGGTTCCAATGGCTGTGGTGGGCACTGGCGTTGTGCTGGTGCCAGCAACCACAGTGGGCACAGGGGTCATGCTGGTGCCAGCGACCACAGTGGGCACAGGGGTCATGCTGGTGCCAGCCACCACAGTTGGCACAGGAGTCATGCTGGTCCCAGCCACCACAGTGGGCACAGGGGTCATGCTGGTGCTAGCGACCACAGTGGACACAGGGGTTAGGCTGGTGCCAGCGACTGCAGTGGGCACGGGGGTCGTGCCAATACCAGCAACCACAGTGGACACAGGGGTCGTGCTGGTGCCAGTGATCACAGTTGGCACGGGGGTTGTGCCAATGCCAGCAACCACAGTGGACACAGGAGTTATGCTGGTGCCAGTGACCATGGTGGGCACAGGGGTCGTGCTGGTGCCAGTGATCACAGTTGGCACGGGGGTTGTGCTGGTGCTGGCGACTGCGGTGGGCACAGGGGTGACACTGCTGCTGGCATCCTGCTGTAGCTTGCGGAGGGGCAGGCTGTGCCGCAGGGATTCCACCAGGAACGAGGTGTTGAGGGTCTTCTCCAGCCACACCAGTGGTAACATCCAGGACACAGCACCCAGGGTTGATTCAGGCGAGGTGACAGGGGTGACGGTGGCTTCTGACCCAGCAGGCTCCAACCCACTTGCCTCGATGGGAGAGAGGCCAGGTGGGCTCTCTTCTGGGGGGACAGGGGTGGGGAACTCAGCTCCCTCAGGGGTGCCTTGGCAATGCAGATGATCAGCACTCCCATTTGCAGTTGGGGCCTCAGAGGCCACAGAGCTGCAGGAAAAGTCTGGAGGTGCTGCTCGCCACCTGCGGAAGGGAGTCTTCTGCGGAGTGGAGCTGGTGCCAGGGGGCCCTGGGGTGCAGGAGGCTGTGCTGGCATTGCCAGGGGACCCAGAGCTGCATGGGGGTAGAGCAGAGCTGCCTGGAGAGTTTGGGTTGCAAGACACTGAGCTAATAACGTTGGGGAGCCCTGGGGTGGTGCTGCCAGGGGATTCCAGAGTGCAGGGCCCCAGGACAAGGCTGCACATGGTGCTGCCAGGGGACTCCAAGATGCTGGCCACTGGGATGGAGCTGCACGGGGAGACTGGCACAGTGTTGCCAGGGCACTCTGGGGTGCTGGATCCTAGGATGGAGCTGCACAGGGGAATTGGAATTGTGCTGCTGGAGCGCTCTGGGGTGCTGGGCACTGGGATGGAACTGCACAGGGAGACTGGCACAGTGCTGCTGGAGGGCTCTGGGGTGCCAGGCACCGGGATGGAGCTGCACTGGCAGACTGGAATGGTGCTGCTAGGGGGCTCTGAGATGCTGGACACTGGGATGGAGCTGCACAGGGAGACTGGCACGGTGCTGCTGGAGGACTCTGGGGTGCTGGGAACAGGGATGGAACTGCTCACAGAGGCTGGAATGGTGCTGCTGGAAGGCTCTGGGGTGCTGGGAACAGGGATGGAACTGCACACAGAGACTGGAATGGTGCTGCTGGAGGGCTCTGGGGTGCTGGGAACAGGGATGGAACTGCTCACAGAGGCTGGAATGGTGCTGCTGGAAGGCTCTGGGGTGCTGGGAACAGGGATGGAACTGCTCACAGAGACTGGAATGGTGCTGCTGGAGGGCTCTGGGGTGCTGGGAACAGGGATGGAACTGCATACAGAGACTGGAATGGTGCTGCTGGGGGGCTCTGGGTTGCTGGGAACAGGGATGGAGCTGCTCACAGAGGCTGGCACAGTGCTGCTGGGAGGCTCCGGGGTGCTGGGTCCCAGGACTGGACTGCACAGAGGGGCTGACATGACGTTGTCAGGGAGGTCTGGCGTGCTGGACACTGGGACAGGACAGCCAGGGGCCTCTGGGCTGGTGCTGCCGGAGTTCTCCAAAGCACCAGGAATAAGGGTGGCATTGCTGGGGGCCTCAGAGGCACCAGGCTTAAGGATGGGAGTCCCGAAGTCACAGGTGGAGGTCCTGGGGGACTCCAAAGTGGTGCTGCTGGGGGGCTCCAGGGTGCAAGGCACTGGGGTGGTGCTGCTGGGGGGGCCCATGGTGGCACTTCGTGGGGGTCCTGGGGTGCAAGGCACCGTGGTGATGCTGCTGCGGAGGCCCCGGGCACAGGACACCGGGGTGGCACAGTCCTATAGGACATTTTGTGGGGAAAAGGGGGTCAGGGCAGTCCTGCCCTTTCCCCCTGCACTCGCAGCCATTTGCCCCAGTCTTCCCATTTCCCCCATGCAGGAAATACACCTGTCCTCCCATTGCGCCAGCACCATCTGCCCGCCCAACACTCGCGGTTCCGGTACACCGCAGTTCCCGTTACCCGGCCCGTCCCGTTCGTTATCCCGCACACCGACCTTGAGCCGCAGCCGGCGGAGCAGGGGGGTCAGGCTGGTCCGGTCGGCGCCCGACTGCAGCTGCAGCTCCTGCAGCGGGGCGCGCCGGGGCCGCTTCTGCGCCTGGCGGGGAACCGGGGGGGTCACCGGCGGCAGCACCGGCAGCTCCCCCCCACCACACACACACACAGAAACCGGGAGCGCTGCACCGCACCGGACCCGCCGCCCCTCGGGGACCCTCCCCGGGCCACCGGAACATCCAAACCCAACCCCACCGCGGCCCGCACTCACGGCGGGGGTCTTGGCGCGCCGCATGGCCCGGCAATGCTCCCGGCCCCGCTCCTGGTCTCGACTACGGCTGCGGTAGCTCTCAACCTCGGCCCCGCCGGGATGGGGCTGGTCTCGGCCCTGGTTCCCGGTCCGGGCCCGCCGGGTTGAGGTTTTGGGGCTGGTCGCGGTCCTGGTTCTCGGTCTCGGCCCTGGTTCCCGGTCCCGGCCCGCGCGCCGCCCGTTTGAAAACCACGCGCGGCTCTGATTGGCTGGGCCGCGCGCGCGTCACCCCGCGGAGCGACCGTTGGGGCGGGGCCACAGCCGGTGATGGGCAGGTTTACGGGCGTGGCTTCACTCATTGGCCACGCCCCTGCCGCACCGCCCAGCGCCGGTAGGGACAGACGGATGGACAGGCGGACTCAGCTCCTCCCGCATCGCCTGGCCCGGGAAAACCACCCCACACTGCCCCCCAGACCTGCCCCAGCCCCGCCCCCAGGGAGGGGGGTCCAGCCCCGCGCCCCCGCCCCGGTGGTCCCGCTTTGCCCACCACGAGTCAGGGCAGCACCGCAGCAGTGCCCGCGGCTCTCGGGTTTATTGCTCCCGCGGGGAGAGGTACAGAGCTGAGGTACCCGGGGATGAGATCGGGGGGTACCCGGGTGACCCCTTGGGGGACCCGGCCCAGCAGGGTCCGACCCGCTGCTGGGGTGGGGGATGTCCCTGAGCGATGCCGAGGGTCCCAGCCGTGGTGGCTCAGCCAGGCCAGGGCCGGTCCGGGGGGGCGGTGAGGTCGTAATCAAAGTCGGCGAAAGTGGCGGGGTCGGGTGGGGGTTGCTCGGGGGGTCGCGGGGCCACTGCCACCACCACCGGGTCCTTCTGCAGCAGGTCAGCGTCGAAGGCCACCCCGCGGAAGAAGGGGTGGCCCTGAAAGTGGTGGAGGTAGCGCAGGCGGTACAGGGGGTTGTGGCACAGCAGCTGCGGGCAGAGAGAGGACAGTGAGAATGGAAATCTCCCCATCCAGCCCAGAGCCCAGTAGGGACCCCAAAATCCGGGCAGGAGGGTTACCTCGGCGAGCAGCCGGGCCAGCTCGGGACTGAACTCAGGTGGGCTCTCGTAGCTGCTCTGTTTGACACGTTCCAGCATGGCCACATGGTCCCCCGCTGGAGCCACAGGGAACTGGGGGAGCACAGAGTGAATTCAGGGTCTCCCTGAGGTGTCCCTGTCCACCCACCCTGTCGTCCTTACCTTCCCACTGGCCAGGGCAAAGAGCAGGACTCCCAAGGACCACCAGTCAGCTGCATGGCTGTAGGGCCCCCCGCTCAGCACCTCTGGGGCTGTGGGGAGAGTGGGTGAGCACCTGGGGGTCTGTGCCCCCCAGCACAGCCCCCCAGAACAGCCCCCCTTACCCATGTACTGCAGGGTGCCACAGATTGTGTGGGCTCGCTCACCCCACTGCAGGTACCGGGAGAGGCCGAAATCAGTGAGCTTGAGGTGCCCTGTGGGGCCAGACAGCATGTGGGAACCCGTAGGGAGGGTGTCCCCATTGACAGGATGTCCCCAAGGATGGCATGTCCCCATTGACAGGGTGACCCACGGATGGGGTGTCCCCAAGGCAGTGCCACCAGGTTCTTACCTCTCTCATCCAGGAGGATGTTCTCCATCTGAAATGAGACAGGCACTGAGGTGGCCTCTCCATGCTGGGGGTTCAGAGACCCCCCTCACCCCATCCTCCAGCCCCCAGCCCCACTACCACCCACCTTGACATCTCTGTGCATGATGCCCAGGTCATGGAGGTACACTGGGGACAAGACAGAGCCATCAGTGCTGTGTGTCCCCCCCCCAGCACAGCTCCCACTGCCACCCTGGGGGTGGCTGACCCTGCCTGCAGGTCTCTGCTGCTGGGGACCCTGGTGGCTGTCCCCAGCGTGGGGGGTCACTCACCCAGCACCAGCACCAGCTCGGCGGCAAACAGGCGGACGGTGGCCTCGGCCAGGCAGCCAGCTGTGCGCCACAGCGCGTGCAGGTCCCCGGTGCTGCAGTAGGTGCACACTGCGGGGACAGGTGACAGGCCTTACTGGCATGAGGGACACTGGGGTGGCACAGGGGTGCAGAGGGGTCAGACACTGGGGTGGCACGGGCACAAGGCTGCAGAGGGGTCACTGCAGCCGTGCACAGAGGTGGTGGAAGTGCTGGGGTTATAAAGGCAGCAAGGTGGCACAAGCACCTGGAGCACACCGGCAGCAAGGTGGCACAAGCAGCAGGGCAATATGGGCATCGGGTGACATACTGAGGTGACATAGGGATGAGTAAGGTGGCAGGGGAACGTACAAGTGACATCAGCACCAGAGCCCTGTGGGCACTGGGAACACACAAGCACCTGGGACCACATGAGGTACCAAAGTGACCAAGCAGTCCTTGGGGGTCACACAGGCACTGGGAGCACACAAACCGCAGGCACTGAGGTGACACAGCCATCAGGACCGGGCAGGCACCAGCACTGGGGTGCTCTGTTCACCCCCACACTGGTCCCTGCCCCGCCGTGGCTTGTCCCCATCCGTGTCCCCTCCCGCAGGCCGGCAGTGGGTGCGGGGTCGGAGCCGGCAGCCGGAGCGCCCGGCTGGCCCCGGGGCCGTGGCGGGGGGAGCGCGCAGTGCGGGGACACGTGTGCGGGCGGCAGGGACACGTGCGCGGGCAGGGGGGGCCCGCGGGCAGATGGTCACTCACTGATGAAGAGGTGGCGCTGGCCCTGCCAGCTGTCCCCCAGCCCGTGCACGAACGGGTGCCTGACCTGTCTCTGGGGACACAAAAGCGCAGAGAGTGAGCGGCCCCCGGGGCAGGAGACCCCGCTCCTGCCATCTTCCACCCGCAACTCCCACGGCCTCCTGGGGTCCCCAAGGCCACCCTGAACCCCTTCACGGGCAGGGGTCCCTCCTGGGCCCCTCCTCACCTGGATGCTGACTTCTTCTTTGCACTGTTTGAGGGTGTCACGGCGCAGCACCTCCACTTTGGGCACAACCTGGGGGGCGAGGCACTGTCAAGGGGGGGGACAAGGGCAGGTGGGAGCACCCAGGGGCCCCAGGGGCAGCACCCACCTTCACGGCGCAGACCTTCTCCCTCCCACAGTCCAGCACTTTGAGGATGGTCCCGAAGGAGCCTTTGGCCACGAATCCCAGGATCTGAGGGGAGGAACGGGCTGAGCACGCCATGGAGATGGATTTGGGGAGCTCAGGCTGGGGTCCTGCGTGGGGTAAGGTGAGAGGCACAGAGCACCCAGAGCTGACGCTGGGGACACATGGGGACTTGGAGGACCCGACAGAGACTGCAGCAGGATTCTATGGGGACCCAGTATGGGGCACAGGGACGCGGGGACCCCAAGGTGGCAGCGGTGGATTTTGACAGAGGACAGGATCCCTGCGGGTACACGCGGGACCTCGGTGGGATGCCACGCTCCGGTGGGGTGCGGAGGAACCCCGGTAGAACACACCGAGACCCGACACGGGCACCCGGCGGCGGCGGGGATGGAAGGGGAGCCGGCGGAACGGCCGGGGACGCCGGTAGGATGCGCAGGGACCCGGCAGAGCGTGCGAGGGGAGCTCGGTAAGGCAGCCGGCGATGCCGGGATGGCGGCACGGGATGCACGGACGGCACGGGAGGGTGCTCAGGGCGCTGGGGGACCCCGGTAGAGACGTGCAGGAAGCCCGGTAGGGACGAGCAGGGATACCGGTACAGGGTGCGAGGGGACCCGTTAGGGCGCCCGGGACTGCCGGGGCGGGATGCACGGGCAGGACGCGCCCGGGGGAGGACGATCGGGGATCCCGTTCGGATGCAGCGGGACCCCGTTCGGAGGGTGGGGGCTCCGGGACGGCACCTTGAGCTGCTGCTGGCGGGCGGAGGGGCGGACGGGGAACTCCGGCAGGAACAACGAGACGAGCTGCGGCAGCGGCCACCCGGGCAGCGGCGGCTCCTCGGCGGGGCCCCGCGGGGCCAAGGCGAGCCCCGGTACCGGCACCGGTACCGGCACCGACCCTGCTCGGCTCAACAGCGCCCGCACCCACGACCCCACGGCGCGGCCCTGCGGAACCGGGGACAGCGTCAGCGAGGGGACCCCGGGGCGGGAGATGCCCGGGGGGGATCCCCGGGGCTGATGCCGCCGCACGCACCTGGGGGGGCCGCACCGGAGCCGGGGTCGGGCCGGGGCCGCTGCTCGTCGCTCCCATCGCGGCGCCGCCCGACCGCGCCCCGGGCCCGGTCCCCGGTAATCGCCGCCTTACATAACCCCGCCGCCCCGCCCCGCCCCGCCCGCCGCGACCACCCCCCGCCCCGGGGCTCAGCGGCGGGGCTGCCCCTCGCACGGTGACACCCACCAGTGACCGATCCCCCCCATCTGGGACCCCCACTGCACACCTGGGGGTTGCTCACCCACCCGTGACTGATCCCACCCCAGGACCCCCGGGATTGATCCCAGCCCCACCCCAGGACCCCCGGGACTGATCCCAGCCCTCTCCGGCATCTCCTCCTTACAGACTCTGGGGCTCCCCCTTCAACCTTTCCTTCTCTCTTTGAGTGCTGCAGCCCTGAGGGGGTGCCTGCAGTCCCTGCTGAGCTCCGGCATGGCCCTGGGCTCACAGAAGGACTGCAGAGGGGTAAAGGCACAGGCTGACCCCCAAATGGGGTGCCCTGACCCCAAATAGGGTGCCCTGAGCAACTGCTGGGGAAGGGCAAGGGGTGAAGCCCCCAAGGATGGGGGCTGCCAGGCTGAGGTGGGGCATGGTGCTGAGCCCACCACTGCAGGGTGAGGAACTGACCCAAGCCTGTTCCAAATTAAAAACTCTTTATTTAAACTCTCTCCCGTTTCCCTTTTTCCCAGCCTGGAGCGATCCTGCTGCTTCACCAGGCCCAGGGGCTGGGCCCAGCACCCGCACAGCAGGGAGGGGGGGAAGCTCCCAGGGGCCCTTGGCACGAGGGTTCTGCACCCCACAAAGCAGCCCCGGAGCACCCTGTGCCCCACATCCCCATGCTGCTCCACCCCTGCCCCACAACAACGGGGCTACCGAGGGCCTGCACGTGGCTGAGCCCTCCTTGGGCACCGCCGAGCAGCACAGCCCCCCCTTCACCTTCGGGGTGCCCCCCCAAGTTGGGGGGGAGCACGGGGCACCCCAAGTCCCTTCCCGGCCTGCCGGGTGCTGCCGTCATTTGCGCCTGCCAAAGATCGACTTCTTGCTGGGGTTCTTCTCGCCCACGCTCAGCCCGATGAGCAGCCGAGCCTTCTCGTCCTCCTCCTGCTGCTGGATGGTCCCATCGGATTTGTTCTCCAGCTTCCCCCGGGCCTCCGCACCTGCCGCCGGCTTCAGGCGCAGCTTCTCCTTGATCACCTGCCCCGGAGTCAGGGGGCTCAGCCACACCCCATGGCCATACCCCGGGTATGAGCCTGAGCTGCTGAGCCAGTGCAGCTGCTTCCCGTGCTGGGGAACGTGCCACCCACCCTAGGGTCACCATCTCCATCCTCTGGCAGCCTCCGGAGCGGGGAGAGGGATGTGGCCCCATGTACCTGTGCCACCAGGGCTTTGCGGCTGTCCCTCTTCACCGCCATGGCAAAGTCCAGCCATGTCCATGTGTTGTTGTGGTACTCCAGGCATGGCAGCACCAGGTTCAGGTCACCCCAGTCCACGCTGTTCTTCTCCCCCTGTGTGACAGAGGTGTCAGGCAGTGTGGGGATAATGGCCCAGACCACCCCAAGCACGCCCTGTCCCACTGGTCCCACACCTTGTAGCTGACACAGAGTGGCACCTGTGGGATCTTGATGTAGATGAAGGAGTTGTTCATGGCTGCACGCTCCTTCATCTTGTCGATGTCATCCACGGGATGCTGGGGACAGAGCAGAAGCCGTGAGCAGAAGGGAAGGAGAAGGGACACAGCCAGGAACCAGCAGGGAATGGACAGCTGGGCACTAGGCCACAGAATTGCCTCATCAGGGAGAGGTGAGAGCTGCTCTGGCATGGTGTTGGAAAAATGAGATACAGGGATCACATCAAGCGTGCAGGCGCCTGGTTGTAAAGGATGCAAATCCTCATGGTGGGAGGGAGCAGGAGAAAGCAGACAAGCGTGGGAGGGAAGTGTGGGAGGACATGGCTACCCAGCCCTGCAGTTAAGGGAAAACAGACTGGCACCACAGCAGGGCTCTCAGATTCCCCCCTCACGGCAGCAGGAGGTACCTCAGGTGCTTTTCGGAACGATCTTCTGACCCCTGATGTCCGGTTCAGTCCCTGAGCAACTCCCTTCCCCGAGCCCAGCGAGTCATCGGCCCCGATCAGCTGCCGTGGCTTCACCACGGGGATCCCTGGGGCAAACAGGGTGCAAGGTGGTGGTGGTGGTGTCCAGCCAGGGGTTAGCCATGACCCCAACCCTCCCACCATCTTCCTGTCCACAGGGGAGACCACAAATCCCTGTTCCTCAACTCATGGCTGGACAGCAGCTGTCCATGAGTATAATCCTGGATATGCAGCCAGAGCTGCTCAAGGACATCCAGAGAGGAGGGTGATCACGAGCCTCTCACCTGTTGTCACCAGCTTGGACTTATCTTCCTCATCCCCCACCTCCTCCTCCTCCACATTACGGCCAGGGAAGAAGAAACCCATCATTCTGTGGAAGAACTGGTGGGTGAGCTGGATGGTGAGAGGCACCACGTTCACCTGTGGGAAAGTGACATGTCAGAGCCAGGCACACACTGTCTGTGCCCCACAGAGACCCTGGCACCTCCCGGCCCGGCCCTGGCACCTCAAAATGCTCCTTGATGGAGATGCCTCCCACGGGAGGCCGGACCTTGCTGAAAATCCTCAGGGCCAGCTGCCGGCCGGACTGGCAGGAGCTCTGGGGACGCAGCACCACCTGCAGGGAAGAGGACGGGTGGCTGGGGTGAGGACAAGCCACTCTGCCCACACCACGTGGGTCCCCAGGATGCAGAGCTGCTCCCCCAGCTGCCACTTGCCTTGTACACAGCGTTGGGCAGCAGGTTGTTCATGGTCACCCAGCCCAGTTCCAGCAGATGCTCGGCCGTGTCATCAGACTTGTTGACCTGTGCAGACAAAGCCATCAGCTCCCAATGTCCCCATCCCCAGCTCAGGGGCTGTGGGCACTGTCCAACTCCACACCTTGCTGTAGAGGAAGCGCTGGAGCTCCAGCTCAGCAATGCCCAGCTGTCCATCCTCCTCTGTCAGGCGCCAGCGCGCCTGGGCAAAGTAGAACTCAGTCCTGCGTGCCACACTCACGTCCTCCGGCTGCTTTCGCAGCTCCATCTTGTTGGCTCGCTGCAGCTGGAAGTCCTTGAAGCACCTGCAGCACAGAGGAGAGAGCTGGGATGTGGGAGGCTTAGAGTAAGGGGGACACAATGCTGGGGAAGGCTGAGATCATAGAATCATAATGGTTTGGGTTGGACACCCCCCACTGTCACAGGTTGCTCCAAGCCCCATCCAGCCTATCCTTGAATACCTCCAGGGATGGGGCAGCCACAGCTTCTCTGGGCAACCTGTGCCAGTGCTTCACTGGGAAGAATTCCTCCCTCATATCCAGTCCAAACTTAGTCTCAGTTTAAAGCCATTCCCCCTTGTCCTACCTGATCAGTATGTTCAGCTCCTCACTCTCCAGCTGCAGGTCAGCTTTTTCCTGGCTCAGCTGCTGCTGCAGCCGGTGGTTCAAGTCGAGCAGGACCTCATTTTTGCTGTCATCCTTCAAGGACTGAAGGACAGACAACCCTCAGCACCCTCTGCCCTGGAGTGGGGATCCCAGGGAGCCAGGGATGTGGGCTCACCTTCATGTTGGAGTACATCTGCTTCTCCAGCTGCCGGATCTGGGCCACATGCTGCCTCACGGCCTCTTGCAGGTGTAGGATACTGCTGCGCTGCTCCTCAGGGTTGCTGGAGATTTCCAGCTGGAAACGCACCCTCTGCTTCTTCTCACTGTGCTCCTGGGCACAGGAATAGGGCAAGGTTAGGCCTGCCTGGGTGCAGTGAGTGGCACGGACACCTAGAGCCCCGTGGGTACCTTGCGTTTGGGCTCCACGTGCAGCAGCAGGTTGTTGACTATGTCGAGGATCATGGCATACTGTGCGGGGTTAGTGGAGATCTCCAGGTCGTGGTGGATCAGGGTGAAGGTGTCCACAGCTCCTGCAGGGACACAAAGGGCAAGTGGGGCCTCAGCAGGGCCAGAAATATCTTGGGGACCCCTCCTGTAGGCAGCCCTCTGACCTCAGCAGGGCCAAAAGAGATCACCCCTGGAGTTAGCCACGGGTCAGCCCAGAGCTCTAACCCCACAGCGCACTGCCTGGCTGCACCCACCCTCCTGCTTCTTCAGCAGATCCTCCTTCTCCTGGTTGGCAGGGGTCTCAGGGGGCTTTATCTGCGTGGCCAGCTCGGGGTCAATGTCGTGGCTGTAGCTGATGTAGTACATGCGGCAGCTGCAGCGAGAGATGATCCTCTGCACCTGCTGGGTCTGCTGGGCTTCCGAGGGCTGATTCCAGTCTGGGGACAGGCAGAAGGACCACAGTCAGAGTGCCATGTCCCAGCACAGTGGGACTGCATAGTGCAGGGCTTGGAGCATCAGGCACCTCCTGGAGCCACACAGGGACAGGACAGGTACTCTCAACTCTACCAGCCTTGGGGTCACACCCGAGTGGGACTGGGGTAGGCACAGCAGCCAGGGCTGTGGGCAGTACCTGTGGTGGTGCTGACCATGCCCCCCACTGCCTGCCCGCTCTCCATCAGCTCCTGCACTGAGTCCAGGCTCCGCTGACGATGCTCCTCAATATTTTTCACCTGGGGAAGCAAGGAGGCACTGCTGGCTGTCCCCACTTTCCTTGGCTTGGCCAGGGCACTGACAGCACTGTCTGTCCCCCACATAGGTCACCCACCACAGGCTCACCTCCAGCCAGAGCTGGCCATGCTCCCCCTCAGAGGGGCTGCTCTCTGTCGTGGCAAAGTACTGCATGCCATCCAGCAAACACGTCCAAGATGTCTTCTGCTTCAGAGTGTCCCCGTACCAGGCAGGGTGGTGCTGGCATTGCAGCAGCTGTGCCTTTGCAGCAGACACGATCACACAGCCCTCTGTCTCTGCACCACGCAGAACCATCTGTGGGGGGAGAGACCCCAGGGGTCTGATGGACCTTTCTGGGGCAGGCACAGCCCCTGTCAGAGCCAGGCTGTGGGGACAGGCAGGTACCTGGCAGTTGACCAGCTCGATGAGGCAGTTGCGGTTGTAGATGTCGTCGGTCTGGCAGGCGGCGATGCCGCAGAGCTGCTCGCTGGCCCCCGACTCCTCTTCTGTGAAAACCACAAACTTGTCCGTCTCCTCAATGAGCTTCTGCAGCATGTAGGCCCCTGGGGAAGGAGAAAGGTCAGTGCAAAGCTGTAGAGGGATGTCATAAATGTACAGAATGAAAACAGGCACAGCTTTGAGCTGTAGGCTTCCCCTTGCTCCTCTCCCTGCTGTGCTCACCCCCTGAGGAAGCTCTCTCAGGCCGGCCGCTGGTGATGGGAGCAGTCACTCTGGCGGGGATGGAGTGAGCAGAGAGGGGGCCACGCTTCAGCTTCTTGGCCTGCAGCTGTGTGTCGATCTTCAGCCCCTTCAGGGCCTCGGTGGACAGGTTCCGCTTGAGCACAGCCGCTTTCTTGTAGCCATCGTAGAGGCCGAAGGCGATGTCCCGGTTCGTGGTGGTCCAGGATGCCCGCAGGTCCACTAAGTGCAGCTGATGCGTGTGGAAACCGTCGTCCCCATCACGCAGGGGCAGCTCCTGGGCACAGAGGGTCAGTGCCTCAGCACAGCAAAGCCACCCCTGGCCTTGCCCAGTGGCCTCATGCACTGGGACTAGGAGCCCTGCCAGCCCTTCAGGCAGAGCATGGGGATTAGAGCCCAGACCATCCCAACAACCACAGCACGGGCACAAATTCAGGTGCTTGGTAGATTGGAGGCCCTGAAGTTCGCTCTCTTCCCCAGCCATATCCCTTCCCCATCACACACAACAACCAACATCCCCTTGTCCTGGAGTTGCCACCAGGCCAGCACAAGCTGCTGTGCCCTGTTTGCAGTGGTACCTCCTCAGCCGTGCGGTTGCTGTGCCGCTGGTAGGTGAGGGAGGACAGGCTCAGCAGGTGGGTTTTCTTCACCAGGGTGTCGAGCTGGTGGTCAGCATTCTCATCACAAGTGGAGGCCATGAGGTGCACAGTGACCTGGCTCAGGTCACTCACCATCTGCGTGATGCTCCACTCCGAAATGAGACGTCTCATCACTGTGCCAGCTGGGGGACAGGGACAAGGGTCAGCCAGGGCCCTGCTGTGCCTGCAATGCTGCTGGCAGGACTCCCACTCACCTTGTGGGATGAGCCGCTGTGTGCCCCGAGTGAAGATGTGTCCCTGGCAGCATTCCACCTGGATCCCCCGCTGCTGGGCAAAGGAGGCCCAGTAATGCACCTGAGAGGGAGCAGAGAGCAGGAGCTGAGAGTCCAGCAGAGGCAGAGCAGGGAGGAAACACCGGATTCCCAGCCCTGGGAATTACCTGCAGCCGGGGGAAGAGTGCAGTATAGGACAACTGCTTGTAGTGTTGTCCCAGCTTCTTCTTGCTGGGTTTCATGTTGTTGAAGAGCTTCCCACGGCAGATGGGCCGTGTCACGCTGGTCCATGTGGCCCAAAAATTCTGCATCCAGCGGAGGGTGCTGCTGTAGAGCAGGATCCGGGGCTGGGAGTACTCTGAGAATATACCCACCATCAGTCAGCACCATGGGGCCAGGACCCAACCCACAACCAGCATGCCCTGCCCTATTCCCCCAAGGGATTCCCAGGACTCCACTGTCAGCCACCTTTACTGGGTTGTGTCAGGTCCATCCGGATGGAGAGGTTGAGGTTCTCGGAGCGGAAGGCACGGTAGGAGTCATACTGCTGCCCCACTGGCACCTCGGGCAGGAACTCGGGGGAGCGCAGCACCACGCCGTGGTGGTCATGGGGATTCCCATGGCACAGCCACTGCAGGTCCAGCGTCATGCACAGGTCAGGCAGGTGCAGGAAGCAGCAGTCATCATATCTGAATGCAAAAAGAGACCCCAGTCACCCCCCAGCACTGGTGAGGGCCTCCCATGCTCATGGCTCCACACTCACTTGGAGGCTGTCCGGACGTTGATATCCAGATTGCCCTTGAAGACAAACTGCCCGGGCTTCCAGTGGAAGGAAAGTTGGCTCCACTCCCAGTGCATGTTCTCTGTAGTGTTGTAGGGGTCCTGCAAGGGCAGGTGTGAGGAGAGGCAGGTGTGAGCTGACCCCACACCATGTTGTTCCCCAGTCCAGCAGCACCCACCTCAGTGGCCAGCTGGTGCAGGTTGGCCTGTTCAATGTCCATGTGCCAGTTTCCATGGAAGAGAAGGCGGCTCTTGTCCCACCAGGGCAATGGAGCACTGGGGTCCTCTGAGGGCTTGGTGAGGAGATCCACACACTGGCCGATCAGGGTCCAGGCCGGGTCCCAGCAGGGCCCCCACACGATGGTGTACTGGGAGATCACAGCTGGGGACACAGAGGTTGGCTCAGCCATTTGCCCTGTCCCTACCCCACCACAGACCCCCCCACTCCTCCAGGTCTTACAGTGAAAGTCATGGTAGAACTTCAAGGGTGGCATGTTCCTCTCCACCGTGGCATCGCCCCAGGGCAGCCCCAGCTTCAGGAGCTGGCGGCGCCGGGAGCAGGCCTGGCCACACTGCTCGGCCCCAAGCAGCCGGCCCGAGAGCTGCCAGTTCCGGATCTCAAACAGGTACCGGGGGTAGTCACGGATCCGCACTGCAGGGGGAGGAAGGGCTGAGGGATGGGGCAGCAAAGAGACAGGCAGCCCCCCACTCTGGGACACAGTACGAGCCATCATCCTGACACATCTCTGCTTCCTTCCCACTCCCTTGGAACCTACAAAAATCATCTACCCTCCCTTGTTACACACCACGTGGTGCCAGCCCAGGCCACACAGCCATCGTGCTGTCCTCCAAGGGCACCCTCCCACAAAGCAACTCACCAAAGAAGCTGCCAACTGTGCCCTTCATCATGCGGCACCACTGGGTGACCATCTCCAGACCCTCTGTGGGGAACGGGCTGACGTCATCCATGTCCCTCATCTGCTCCAACACACGCTCCGTGCCATGGAAGGACTCGTCGGCCATGGCCACCAGCTCCAGGTGGGCCAGGGTCCAGGTGAGGAGGGCTCTCCTCATGGGCGTGTTGGCGTAGAGGCGCCGCGAGCGCTGGATGTAGATCTCGATGTTCTTCTTCTCCAGCGAGGCGTAGAGCTCCTCGATCTTGCGGGCAGGCAGCAGCTCCCCGTGCTGCTTGCGCAGCGCAGCCACCTTGGCGTCCAGCAGCTGCAGGCGCTTGGCACTCTCCTTGCTCTCGTCCTTCATCAGCTCGTAGTTGTCTCGCAACTTGACCTCAAAGACATCATCCAGGAAGACCCAGGAGAAGTGGGTGACTTTGAGCAAGAGGTCAGGGGGCAGGGCCGTGCTGGAGGGGCGCCCGGGCCGGTGCAGGCCCTTCAGCCATTTCTGCACGCCCACGGCAGCGTCCAGTGTGCGGGAGAAGTCGTACTGGTAAGGGAACTCGATGGTCACGCTGGCGAAGGAGAAGGCCCAGCCGCGGTTGCGGAGGGTGCGCAGGGCGGGGAAGGCGTCGCGGTGCCGGACGACCTCTTCCAGCTCCGGCAGCAGCTTCACCTCCACCTCCTTGAAGCTGAAGATGCTGTGTCCATCAAAGCCAGCGGCCAGCTCGGGGCAGTAGCCGTGCAGGGCACCGCCGTGCCAGCTGACCGAGGTCCGTTCCGCAGCCAGGCTGATGTAGTTGGCCTCAGAGACAAAGGCTGTGAGCTTGGCAGAGCTCAGCTCCAGGGACAGCGACAGGAGTCTTTTGGGAGGGGGCCCTTTTGGCTGGAGGGGTGCTGGTGACTCAGTAGGGGTGGCGGGGTGGGACACAGGGCTCTCTGGGGGCAGGGAGGGAAGCGTCCTGTGGCCGAGGGCGCTCCGCAAGGCTTCACGGCACTGCAGGGTGGCCAGGGTGTGATGGTACAGGTGCATGTGGTCAGGTGGGCTCCACAGCACTGCCAGCCCCTCGCCGCACTGCACCTGCACCAGAGAGAGTGAGCAGGGACCACATCACTGCCAGGGCCAGCACAGAACAACCCTGTCCTCCCCCCAGCACCTTTCATGCCAGCCAATCCTCCCCCTGCCCCATCTACCCCAGAACAAGACAAAACAGTGGCCCAACAGCCAAACCAACCTCCAGGGAGCGGATGCTGCTGTGGTAGGTGACAGAGAGCACGGAGACATTGGCCACCGGGTTGGGGATGGCAGGAGCTTTGCAGCACGGCTGCATCTTCTCAGTGATGCTCTTCACCAAGGCCAGCACCATGCCCTGGACGCTGAGTGTGCAGCTCTCAGCACTTCCCAGGACAGTCAGCGTGTCCAGCCGCAGCTCCAGGGCACCTGGAGAGACAGCACGTCAGTGCTGGAGGCACAGCACAACATGCCAGGTTCCTCTGACTGCAGGGTTATTCCAGGACAGCCATCTGGGATCAGCTTGGATGCTACTTACCCACTACGGCTGAGAGTGTGAACAGGTTCACATCCTCCACCTTCAGATCCACCTTCCAGAGCAGCCCCCAGGGTTCACTGGAGGCAGAGGGCGGCTGCTTGGCAAGTTCAGCCCCAGCAGGCTTTGGGCAGAACAGGGGCAGGACCCTGGCCAGGCACTCAGTGCAGGTGTCAGACGACTCCACTTGCAGCCCCCGGATGGTGCAATCCAGGAAGAGTGTATCCGACTGGGCACTGGACATGCCCAGGGGCTGGTTGTAGCTGCCCTGCAGGACAAACAGGACGATCACTCTCAGGCTGCAGGACATCCCTGAGCCGCCCACATGGAGTCTGAGACTGAAAGCCACTCCTTGGTCCCTCAGCTTGCTCCTCACCTGGAGGTTGAAGGAGTCGAGGATGAGGGCCTCTCCCCACACATGCATGTTGGGGGGATGTGGGGCACGCTGGATGTGGGAGTCGTTGCCTACTCGCCAGCACAGGTGGTCCACGGCCAGCACCGCTCGCTGGTGCACGCTCTGTGGCCGCAGGTGCTGGTAGTCTGTGGGCACAGAGGAGGGGGGAACTGCAGGCAAGGCTCACCCAACCATGGGCACCCCAGACACAACCAGGCAGGGATCCACAGCCCCTGGCCACACACACACAGACACATGGGCAGCACCACCCTCTCCATTCCCACCCTGCTGCCTCTCTGGCAGACCCCAAGAAGAGCCCAGCACGTCCCTGATCCAGCCTGTACCTGCAGAGATGGAGTTGAAGCCCAAGGCGAAGGGTGGCGTGTCCCCCAGCTGCACGGACACATTGACGTTGGACAGCGAGGCACACAGGATGATGGGGGCTAGGATTTGGGGATAGCTCCTGCACAGGACAAGCGGGGATGGGCTGTTACTGGGAGCTGTGTGCCACAGAGCCTGGCAGGGAGCAGGCCCAGAGGGATGTCCTCTCTGCAGAGGCTCCCTGATCACCTCCTGACCAGCCTCCCCATCCCACAGGTGGTGCACAGATAAAGTGCTGAGTGCCCAGGCACCATGCCAGAGTGTGGCCAGCAAGAGGAAACAAGCTGTGATACCAGCAGCTGCACTGAGGCCAAGTTTACCTTCCCTTGTGCCCTTGGCTGGGGACAGGCACTGCCTGGCACCTGTATTCCTGTGCCAACAGCCCCAGCCAGTGCGAAAACTCTTGGTGACGGTAGTGGATGATGCAGGTGTTGAGCAGCACAGCAGCCGAGAGGTCAATGGCTGTGACCTAGAGCAGGGAAAGGGCCAGGTGGCAAAAAACTCATGCCAGGAGCCAAACCAGCCACCCCCAGGGAACAGAGTGTGCCCAGTGCTCGCTCACCTGCACACTCGTCTTCAGGGAGTTGAGGCACACGATGCGCTGGCGGCTCTGGGACAAGAGAAGGCCATCTGGGGGGGACAGAGGAGCACAAATGAGGGGTGGAAGAGGGCAGTGATGGCAGCCCTGTCCCATCAGTGCCCTCCTGGCTACTTGCCCTCCAGCTGGAGGTCTACACTCATTTGGTCCAGGTCTGAGGTGGGCGTGAAGTTGCGCAATGGGATTTGCTCCTCTTCACGCTGATATAGAAACTGCAGCAGCTTCAGGCTCCAGGTGAGGTGCCTGGAAGACACAGGGAGTCACTGCCAGGAGGGAACTGCACTGTCATGTCCTCCATCTCCCTGTCTCTCATCAGCAGCTGACCAGCATGCTGGCATGGACAAACACAGCAGCCCAGCTGCAGCACAGCCCAGTGCTCTCATCCCATCGCCTGAGGATCCCGTCAGCTGTCTTACTGGAGAACCAGCTCACGTGCCTTCCTCCCTCCCCAAGAGCCCAGCTCAGTTCTTCCCACTGGAGTGGGCTCTAGAACTTGCTCTCTGCAGTCTAGCAGAGCCAAGGGACAAGAAGGGAACGGCACAGTTGTCCCCAGGTTCATGTCCCCAGCATTACTTTGGATTCAGACAGCCTGCCCCTCACCTCTTCTGGCTGTTCATGGAAAGCACCATGCTGGTGTTCTCCAGCTTCATCTCCACCCTCCTGGGGATGAGCTTCAGTGTGTCCCTGCTCAGCACAGACAGGGATTTCGAGGGCTCCCCTGGGCCTGGAGAAGGACAGAGAGACTCTGGGGAAGGACTTGCCCAAACCCCCACACTCAGAAGGAGGAGAGAGTGATCCCACAGCCAAACCCCTCTGGCTCCAGTGCAACCCCAGGGGCCACCAGCCCCTGCCCCGCCCTAAGCTTGTTCCTGTCCTTGTCCTGACCTGTGCTGGGCTCTTCCCCCACGCTGCTGTGCTGGGCCCCAGCAGTGACGTGGTGCAGGAGGGGGCTGCAGAAGAGCCCCTCGTGCAGCTCTGCCTGCAGCGTGCGGACGCAGAGCCGGATGCCCACCAGCCGCCGCTTGCTGCTGATCTCCAGGGACAGGGAGAGTGCCAGGGCCAGCTCTGCCAGGCACGTGTCATCCTGTGCACAGGGGACACAGCAGGGAGCGCACAGGGAATCACACAGTGCCCTCCCAGTGCCTGCTGCAGGTGGAGAGCTGGGCACAGCAGAGAGCCCAGCACCTGGCAGCACCACCCAGCCTCAGGGACACCTGGGACAGGTCCTCAGCGTGTCCCAGAGAGGCAGAGCCCAGGTTCCAAGCGTGGAATTTCTCGCTCCTCCAGCACTCACCAGCTGGCTGCTCCTGAGGACTTTGCTGTTCACCTTTGTCAGGCTCACCTCGCACGTCAAGCTGGGGAGAGCAGAGAACAGAAGGAGGATGTGGGTCCTGCTGCTGCCAAAACAAGTTCCTGCCCTCTTTCCTGTGGGACAGAGGGACCCCCAGGTCCCTGCTCCAAGTGCTCCCAAAAGCAGAGCATGCCCTAACTCCATGCATGCCACATTATTTAGAGAACACACAACTCAAGCTTCCTGTGACAGGAAAAGGAACCAGGCCAGCCTCAGAGGAAGTTAATGCGTCACACCACAGGTGACATGGGATGCTGCTGAGTGGGACAGAGAGAGGACACGTACAAGGCTGGGCTCAGAGGAGCTTCCCTGCCCTGGAAGCAGACAGGGGTACGAGCACAGCATTACCTCTTCCCATTGCCATTCAGGAGGAGACGTGTCTGGCTGGCCTGGATGTGCCAGAGAGACTCTGAGGTGGCCACGTGCAGAACCATGATGTTGATGGAATCCATGTGGATGGAAAACAGCTGGGGGGAAGGTGCTGCTGTGAGGGATATCCGACAGCAGCGCAGCCCACAGCAGCCTCTCACCGAGCCAGTGCCTCACCTGGCTAAGGAGCCTCAGCAGGGAGGGTTTAAGGGTCAGGTCTGTCTTGCTTTCATTTCCATCAGCTTCTCTGGGAGCCTCTGGGACGGACGGCTGGAGCCCAGGGCCCTTCTGGAGATCCGTGCGGATTCGCACCTCGCCAAAACACAGCTCAAAGTAGCGCCTGGGGAGCAACAGCACAGGCAGCTCTGACAAGAGCTCACACTTGGCTCACCTCGCCCTGGCACCAGGGATTCCCCCTACCCCGGGGACATGCAGGACCAGCACAAGGGTACCCACAAGACACTGTCACCTCCAAGCTCACAGAGCTGACCACAGGGCAATAAGGATGGCAGAAAGGTGTAAAGGCAGCAGGATGGCAAGCAGGGCGAGGGGTGAGGCAGACCCCCAAAGGGAGCAGGCAGGGAGCTGGGGTGGGGGCACGTACGGCAGCTCCCGGCTCAGTTTGCTGGAGATCCAGATGTTGTCGATCTCCTGTAAGGACACACAGCTAGGTCAGAGAAGAAACAAATTTGGCTCTGCCTTGTGATGCTCGTCTCAACACTCTTACTCCACTCCCACTGCCTGGGATCATGCAAGGAGCACCCAAAACCCCAAGTCTGGCTGTAGGAGGAAGGGACTGGCACCAGCCATGGGGGTGCTCAACAGGAGAGTGGCTCCATAGATTTGCTGCCAGCCTTGAAGTGACAGCAACCACCCTCCCTGCCTTGTCTGGCAGCGACCACCCCGTGCCCAGGTACCCACCACAGTCTGCTGCTCCCGTTGGAACTTGAGGCTGATGTTCTGGGCCCAGAAGAAGCCAAAGGAGCCGATCTTCAGCTCTGCATGAAGCTTCTGCCGGCACCAGGTGACAGCCAGGCGACATGCCAGCCATCTGTGGGGACAGGGTGAAGGCCAGGGTCAGCCTCCCCACTGGGGTTGGGGCCTAGGGATGCTCTTCATCCTTTGAGCATCAGCTCCAGCACCCACAGCTGGATAGGAGCTCCAAAGGACTCACGGTGGGGAATAGACCCTGCAGGACCACCCCCAACAATCCCTGACTGCCCCCTCCCAAGACACCTCCACACCCCCCTGGCCCCCATGCTCACCCCTGTGAGCTCCTCTGAACTTCTCCATGCCCCCAAGCCTCTGACACCAAGCTCTACAACCCCCAATCCCCTGCAGGCTCCCCTCCACACCCGTCTTCCAGTCCTGCGAGCCCCCCAAATTCCTGACACCCCCCCCAAGTCCTCTGTGTCCCCTTTGCTCCCTCCCCCAGACCCCCAACACCTCACCCCTAGCCCCGCATGCCCCCCGCACCCCCGACACCACTCCAACCCCCCTTACCACCCCCAAAATATCCCGTGGGCCCCCAAAACACCCGCACCCCCACTGCGCGCCCCTCGGGCCTCCCCTCGACCCTGCGAGCTCCTCCCAGCCCAGCACAGCCCCACCCGCCGCGCTGTCACCCCCCCATTCCGCTGTCACCGCGGTGTCCCCGCCGTGCCCCCCGCCCAGCCCCGTCACAGCGCGGAGCCCCCCTGTCCCCGGAGCCGCCCGGCAGGCCCTGACCGCGCCAGCAGCCCGGCGAGCAGCGCCACGAGCACCACGGCGAGCAGCGCGGCGGGCAGCGGCGGCGGCATGGCGGGCACGGCCCCGGTGCGGCCCCCGGCCCCGGCGAGACCCCCTCCCTCCCGCCCGCCCCTGCCCCGGCCCGGCGCCGCCGCCGCCGCCCGTGGGGCCGCCCGCCCGCGCACCCCGAGTGGCCGCTGGGAGGGGCGGGACGGGGCGGGGCCCAGCGGGGACAGCAGCGGCCGCAGCGCCCCGCCAGGGCCGCACCGGCATCGGGACACAGCGACAGCGGGGTGGGGACACAGGGACAGCGGGGTGGGGACAGGGGGACACCGAGATGGGCATAGAGAGACACCGGGACAGAGGGACAGTGGGACCGCACCGACATCGGGACAGCAGGATGGGGACACAGCGACAGCGGGACACAGGGATGGGGACAGAGGGACAGCGGAGACACCGGGATCGGGACAGGGAGACAGCGGGACACCAGGATGGGGGACAGAGGGACAGCGGGGCCGCACCGGCATCAGGACAGAGGGACACCGGGATGGGGACAGGGGGACAGCATGGACACTGGGATGGGACAAGGATGCACCGCAGCGGCACCGGCATGGAGACAGTGGGGACACCAGGACGGCACCGGGATAGGGGTAACACCGGGGCGGCACCAGCATGGGAACAGCGGGGCGGCACCAGGATGGCAGGAAAGATGACACCCAGATGGCACCAGGGAGAGGAGTGACACCGGGTCTGGCACTGGGATGGAGTGAGGGGAGTGACACAGCAGGACCTGCACTGAAATGGAGTGAGGAGCAGGGAGGAGTGACACACCAGGTCTGGCACTGGGATGGGGCAAGTGCAGATGACACCAGGTCTGGCCTCCAGTGCCAGACATCCCCTGCATCCCCCACACAAACAGCCACACCACAGGGAAGAGTTCAGCACTTTTATGGCCCCAGGTCCTTGCAGGGCACGAGGGGCAGTTTGGGGTACAGCAAGGGGTAGAGCTCCCAGGGACAGCAGTCTTTAAGGGGCAGGTCCTTGGACAGAGCAGGCTGCAAAGGGACAGGGTGGGAGCTTGGGAATTTGTTTTGGGTCAGGTCTGGATGTTGGGCTTGGCTTTGTGCTAATTTGGAATTTTGGACCTGCTTTGTGCAGATCTAGGATGTTGGGCTCTGTTGTGGGTCAGGTCTGGACATTGGGATCTGCTTTGTAGTGGTTTTAGGATGTTGAGAGCTGCTTTGGGTCAGGTCTGGACGCTGGGGCCTGTTTAGTGTCAGATTTGGGACAATGGAATCTGCTCCACATTGAATTCAGGACATCAGGATCTGCTTTGTGCTGGGGCCCTGTGTCAGTGGTGTGTGTCAGTCCTGGGTGGGGACAGGAGCCATCCCCTGGCCTCAGCAGTCCCAAACACAGCAGGGCAGCGCCCAGAAGCTCAGCATCAGTCTGTCTGTCCCTCACAGCTCGGCGTGGTACTGCTCCATTTGGAATGCCTCGCTGGGCTGCATGAAGATGCCCTCCATCACCTTCCAGTAGTTATTCTGGCTGGAGGCGGCCATGCCGTGCACTTCCTTCTGCCCGTGGATGGGCCGCCCATACTGCTCGCCCGTCACCGAGAGGTAGACGTCGGTGGAGGTGTGCTGGAAGCGCACCTCGTCCTCCCGTGCCCAATAGGTGCCACTGCACACCACGGTCCAGTCGTCCAGGTAGTCACCCTCGCCAGCCTCCCCGAATGCACTCACCTCCTGGGGGCGAAGAACAGCTTGTTTGGGGCCGGGATGAAAAAATGGAAGGGTTGAGGTGGGCAGAGAAAGGAGTTGGGCATAGGAGGAAGGAGGGACCTGGTTGTGGCTGACGCTCTGTTGGAACTTTGAGGGTCTGGTTGGTGTTCAGGCACTGGCAGGGCTTTGGGGAGTTGGGAATAAGGTGGGACTGGCAGGGACCCAGCTGGGGCCAGGGAACAAGGCAGTGATGGTAGGGACCCAGCCTAAGGAGAGACCCACTCTGAACTGGAGAACAAGGTGTGACTGGTGGGGACATGGGGGACACATCTGGGGCCAGGAGTTAGGAAATGCTAGCAGACATATGGGGGATCTGTTTGGGAGAACGTAGGAGAATGACTGGGGAACAAGGTGGGGCTGGCAGTAACATGGGGGACGAGGGGACCCCAGGCGGGATGGGCAGGGACAGGAACAACCCAGCAGGGACTCAGGGGACCCGCCAAGAGCCGAGTGACAAGGCGGGCCCCATCACGCCCAGGGAAACACACCGAGCCTGGGGACGCATGCTGGTGATGCCCGGCCGGTACCTGGTTCCCGGAGAGCGGCGAGGTGAAGCGGTGGCTGTGCAGGTTGCGGCCGGTGCCCAGGTGCGTGAGGCGGATGGCCTGCCCGCAGCGCACCGGCGTGCCCCGCTGGCACACGGCGGCCGTGCGGCCCCGCACCCGCCAGTAGCTGTTCCCGTCATCCGCCGCCGACACCCCGGTCACCGACTGCTGCCCGCTGCCTGCGGAGGAGGGAGAACCACCATCACTCACACCCAGCTCAGCCCACCGCGGGGAAGGCGGCGGGGGGAGGCGCGCCCATTACCGGAGCCGTAGCGCACATCGTGCGAGTGCAGCCGCACGTTGTGACGCACGTTGAGCAGCTTCACCACGGAGCCGCAGGTGACGGGCCCGGGGTCGCCGCGCCCCGCCGCGCCCAGCGCCGCCGCCAGCAGCGGGAGCAGCAGCCGCAGCAGCACCGGCGGCCGCCGCGCCGCCTCCATCCCGCAGGAAGCGGAAGCGCGGCCGCTCCGCCCGCCGGGAGGTCGCGGCTGGCCCGCTCCGCCCCCCGCGCTCGCCGCCGCCGCCACCGCCTCCATTTTCCCTCGGCCCCTCGGGTAAGGCCGCGCCGGGCCCGGCAGGGCGGCGGTGAACGGGGGTCCCTTACTGGGACAAGGGCGAACCTGTGTTTGTCCCGGCCCGGGTGTCACGCCCGACCCGGCGCCGCGGCGGCTCCGAGCCCCGGTGGAGGCGGCAGGGACGTGCCCGAGGTTGGTGTCGGGCTGCGCCGCGGGCCCCGGTGCGGGCAGAGGCGGCGGCGGCCGCCCCGCTGGTGGCCGTGGGTGGGGCTGGAGCCTCCCGGGGTGGCGGCGGGCAGGGCCCGGGGGAGGCCGGGCGGTGGCTGGGGTCGGGGGAGGCTCCCCCAGGGCCGGGAGGTGCCGCAGCCGCCGCCCCTGCTGCAGCGGGGTAGCGCTGGCACGGTGGGTGGGGAGAGCTGTGGGTGTGAGGCGATGGCGTGGGGAGCATCGGGGGGCTTTTCTTGGAGTGGAGAAAAGAGTCTGACCTTCGTTTCTCGCCACACTGGTGCTCCTGGATCTCCCTGCGCTGTGGGTGTGATTCCCGGATCTCTGCTCCGCCGGTGTGATTCCCAGACCTCCGCATTAGGTTTTCCAAACTTCTCTCGAGGTGCTCCCTGAAAATCCAAGGGCCTGGGAAGGCCCTTTTGGGTTTAATAAATGACTGAAAGGTATCAAGCCTTTGATTGGCACTCATAGTGGAGTGAGGATATTGCAGAGTTTCATAGTCATCTCTGCTGCTTTTTTTATTTTTTTTTCCCTGAATACAATGATGTGGAGAAGGAAGGTTACTCCTAAATTATTTAGGATAACTAAATTGTGAGGTTATAGAGGCCAGATAACACTGGGTGGGAGTGCTAGTGTGGTAAATAAGATATGGCAGAAGGTGTAAGGAAAGTAACAAACATCACAAAATTGGCTCTACATCAGCTCTTCTTATTCAGGGAAGAGCAGTAGGTGTCTCAACAATTTTTTCTTTTAAAACGACTTCAACACCCCATTGTAGCCTAAGAGGGATATTTTGAAATTACTTTAAAGGAGGAGAGAATGAAATAGAAAACATTGTTATGCTGCTGAGTAAATGGTTGGCAGTTTGTGTCCTGGCAGTTCTGGTTAGACCATCCCAAAAAGGGAGCGCTGGAAAACACAGGAGCAGAGCAGGTTTTTGGGCAAGCAAAGCCTTTGTGTCCTCACCTTAGAGGAGAAGCTTGCTGATAGGAGATAGGATCCAGGTGCACGAAGTCATGGGCAGGTCAGAGAAAGCAAGGAGGGAGCATCAGTTTTCTGTTTCTGACCGGAAATTGTGATGCAGCAGGGCTAAAATAAACAGGCGGAAGCGTTTTTTCACACAACGTGCTATTAAATGTGTCACCCTGCCACAGGACGTGCTGCCACCTGATAGCATCGGGGGCGGTGGGACCAGCAGCAGCATCAAAACCAACAAAGCAGGTATGGGAAGTTCCTGGGCTGTGGTGGCTGCCTGGACTTTCCCCATCATTGGTCCCCAGTCATCACTTCCCCCTGTGTTCCTCCCACTGAGCAGGGTGGGAGTGTCAGGTTCAGATGCAGACTTCAGAAATCTGAAAAACAGCTGTTAAAGCTAAATATAAAGTGATATATTGCTGATATCAGGGCTGGCAGGCCCCAGTGGCCGTCAGAAGTCCATGTAGATACCAAGAAATGCCTGTGAGGAAGACCTCAGCATTGAGGAGCCTGTGAGGGTAGTTTCTCATGGTAGGAGTGCCTTGCAGTGCTTCACAGGGATGTTTCTGTTAGGTTTATAAGCTTCAAATTAAAAGATGCCAAAATGATTTTGTCTGAGTTCTGTGGTGGGACATAGCCTAAAGATCATTGCTTATTATTGGTGTTAAATCCACACATTGCAGGTCAACCATGGCTTGTTTTGTTTTTTTTTTTTTTTAATTTAAGAATACTGATAATGATTTAACTGAGAAATTCACTGAGAGCTTCAGGGGGTATCTCTGCAGTTCATTTGGGTTTTTCCCAGTCAGACATTTGTTGTCAGTCTTGGACTGCAGTGGATGTACTTGGACTGTGCTAAAATTAATTTCATGAGCATTTAATTGACAGAATTAATAGATTTGGCTTCCTTAGCCTCTGCATTTTGAGTCGAGTTCCCCAGCTCTTTTATTCTCACAGAGCTTTCTGAATCCTCTGCAGTTTGACCCTTTGAAATGTGGCCATGAGAGCTGATGGTCAGTGCTGGCTTTGGCATTGTGGTTCCCTGGATCTGTGTGATCCTTAATGGACTGTGAGTTGAATCATGAAGTGGCAGAGGTTAGAACCATCCCTGCCCAAGCACTCTCCCCTCCAAAAAAAAAAAAAAAACCCACACAAAACACGTGTTAATGTGGGATTGATGTAGTTTCTTCCACAAAGGATGAGGAGAAGTCAAGGACTGTCTTTGCTGCACCCATGGTGTCCTAAAGCCAAGGTGAGCGCCTGGCTTTGTTGGTTTATGTATTCACACTGCTATCCTGAGGTTGATTGCTGAATAATAAATACATCTTGCTCTGAGGACACTGCTTGGTTATTCTCTGAGCACCACTGAAGTTTCCTGCCTTCGATGGCGTCCCTGAAGCTGGGAGAGTGTCAGATGTTTCTGCTTTCCCTCACCCCACACCTGCTCAGGTGAAGCTCTTGAGGGACATTTCTATTCCCAATGTCCATGTTTTCTGTTCACACTGGATGTGTGAATGATTTCTGAAATCCTCAGGCTCTCACAAAGCAGCATTTGTTGTAAAGGCCCTGCCTCACCTCACAGAGTCTGCAGCCAATGTCCATCTTGGTCCTGCCCTGATCAGAACGCAATGGTCCCAGTTAAAAGGTGCTTGTGGACTCTGGATCAGTGCCACTGTGCCCTTGAGCTGAGCAAAGTGCAGACACTCCTGATCAGAACAGCTGGGCTGGCCCAACACTCCTTGGTCCAGAGTCTTTAAACCCTCCTCAGGTCTCTCCCTGTGTGACCACACCAAGTTCTGCCTCTGCACCTCTGCCCACTTCCCTGGCACAGAGGGTGGGAGAGGCACCTTTAATCAATATCTGATTTAATATATTGCATCTCTTTTCCATATTAAATGACATCCGTGCTGTCCTGAGGTGAATTTTGCTGGAGCTGAAAGCACCTGGGTTTGTGGGTGGTTGGCTTGTGTGGAACCTGCTTGGCTGGATCATTAAATAAGATGGTTTTCTCGAGTACTATTTGTTCCCTGTGTCCAGACAAATTTGAATTTCCATGGACTAAAATTACCAGTAGATTGTAGGGCAAGTGATGAGGAAGAAAGTTGGAATCATGAGTTAAACACTTCACTGGCAGAGAATGGTGAAATTGGATGTTGTGCTTTGACAGGTGGGTTTGTGTATTGATCATGGGCAGGAGATAAACGAGGTTATTAGACTTGGAAATGCTCTAGGAAAAGCCACTCAGCCTGCAGGTTTGTATATGTTAATACACTCTGGTGAATACCTGGAGCAGAAGGATTGGTGAGAAAGTGTGAAGTTGGCAGAATATTCATACACAGGCTGATAAACATAATCCCTGTTTCTGTATTATGTGTACTCACATGATTCATCAGTGCCATTTGCATCAGGAACACACATTTAGCTGGCATCAGTGCTGCCCTCTGAGGTGGTATTTCTGAGAGGGTTACTTAAATACAAGTGTTTAACTTCTGAAGTGTTCTCTTGAGGATGGGGATCCCACACTGAACCAGAGCAGTAGCCTTGGCCTGCTGTGATTTCTGCTTGTCTGGAGCATCCTGCATAGAAGTTGGCCACAGCCACATATTCTGCAGCCAAGGAGTATGAGCTGCTCTCTCCACTCGTGTCTGAAATCTGGCAGAGGTCTTCCCCCCATCTTTGTTGTGGGTTTTCTTTAATGAGATATGGATGACACATTCTTTTGGAGCTGCTCGCATTTTAAGACTTAAAAGATCATCCAAGATCAGCCTTGGGCCTTTTAACTCTGACTGAGCACTAAGTCCCTGTTTTTTCTCCAAGTTGTTGTGTTTGTGCGGCAGATGTGTGGATCTTGGGGCAGAACAAGAAATCCTGCACACAAGAAGTGTCATGGCAAAGCCTTGATCAGGTTGTTCTGTATGGGACTGATTTCCTTCAGTGGGTTGTTTGCAGTGGGGAAATGATTATGGGAATGTTTTAAAGCATGTTTGTTTAGGTGTCATTCCCTGCCATATGGAATTCTTTTCTCATCTTTTTTTCCTCTGCTGTTTTTGCATGTTTGTGTGTTGAATTACATCAGATGTGATATAACATGGAGGTTTTGGCTTTAGATCTGACACCTCTGAACTGCTTTTTGTACTGCTCCCTCCCAAAGGCCTGTACTTCTTCCTGGGCTGGCATTTTCATCCTCTCAGCCATTTGAGGAGTTCATTTGGTTTTCCTCATAGCTGACTCTTGTAAGGTTCAGTTGTTTTGATGTATATAAAAGGGAGGTAAAAAAAAACCTTCCTTTGAAAATTTCAAAAATATCAATGAGTTTTGTAACCACCAGAAGTGGAAGGGTCAGAGAAACAGAACTTGGCAAACACTTTCCTTTGTGCCAAGCTTGATTTATGTTGTGTCCAGAAACCCCAGTTGGGAAAAACATCAAACAAAAGGTTCTGGATATGAAAAACACACAGGTTTTGTAGTTTTCTTGTTGCTTCCTCAACTCTGGATGGAGGCCCCTGGCATGGAACATCCTGGCTGTGGTCTGGTTTGTGGGCAGCCACAAACCCCCTGCCCCAGCCCAGGACCCCCAGACCCCTCCCCAGTTTGCTCTGGGGGCTCTGCAGAGTTGCTTACAGATGGTGATTGTGGCTCAGTCAAAACCCTTTCCAGGGTCAGCCTGGCTTCATTAAGTGAGTGAGGATTAATCATATTAAGATCCTAATTAGCTGGGCTGTATGCCTGGCACCGTGCAGCATCAGTGGGAGCCTTCCCAGCGCGTGGGAGGGCGTGGATGGGCCGGAGGCTCTGGCTGTGTGCACGTTACAGGAGCCACGGGTGCTGCTGTGACAGCCCTGCCCTCCTCACCCAGACATGGGCTGGCAGGAGCTGGCAGCTCTTGGCTGCTGCCTAATCTCTGGTGACAGGGATGTCCAGGCAAGGTGGACACTGGGTAATTCAGGGCCTCTGTAGCTAATTTGAAACCCTTCTTGCTTTAGCTGCCTTCTCTCCAAAACCTGAAGGGGGAAGTGCTTGTATTCTGCTTGCTCAGCTGATGCCAGGGATGTTTCCTCTTTCCCCAGCTGCTGTCTGAGAGGTTGCAGCCATGTCTGACTTTGTGGAGAGCGAAGCAGAGGAGTCAGAGGAGGAGTACAACCAGGATGGGGAGGTTGTACCCAGAGTAACCAAGAAGTTTGTAGAGGAAGATGAGGATGGTGAGTTTGCTGAATGGTCTGTGTTCATTGCTGTTCTGCATTCTGTGGCTCTGCAGATGGAGCAATAACTGTGCTATAACAGCAGGGCCATCTGTAGTCAATAATCTCAGCTGTTTGAGTGCTTCCTTTCCTCCAAGTGCTCCAAGTGGTATTTATAATTGGCAATAAAAATACGCTGCTTCACCCTCATGGGACTTGCAGTCACACAGTTTGATAGTAAATGGTAAAAGCAGAGGAATTCTCCCAGTGTGACCACTCCACCTGTTCCCTCTGCAAAGAGAGCACGAGACAAGAAGTGGGGATCTGGCAGGAGCAGCTGGCTGGGTTCTGTGTCAGTAAAAGTGTTCAGTTAAAACTCTGTGTGGATGGTGTGGAGGAAGATGCTACTTGCACAGGTCCCAGTGGATAACCAGTAAGTGTCTAACACATGCTGCTCTTCATCCCAGATGAGGAAGAAGAGGAGCTGAACCTCGATGATCAGGATGAGCAGGGGAACTTGAAAGGATTCATTAATGATGATGATGATGAGGAAGAGGAAGAGGAAGCCAGTGACTCTGGAGACTCTGAGGATGACGTTGGCCACAAAAAGAGAAAGCGCAGTGAGTTTTGTCATGCTTGGTACTAGCAGGGCATGGGGTAATGCTGGCAGAGAGCACCCTCTGCCCTGGTCTGTGCGAGCTGTACCCTTTTGGGTGAGTGCATTCCCAGATTAGCAAAGGGAGAGTGTAACTTGGCTCTGCTGTCTTCTCTAGCTTTTGATGACCGCCTGGAGGATGATGACTTTGACCTCATTGAAGAAAACTTGGGCGTTAAAGTCAAAAGAGTGAGTTGTGTTCCCATGCTGCTGTTAATGGTGTGGGGTGTTCTAGCACAGGGGAGGGTGGGCTCCAGCCTGGCATGAGCAGACAGTGCCTCACACCAGCTCCTGCCCTCTTGGAAAGGGAGAGCTGAGTGCTTGAAGGAAGCGGGATCTGTCCCTGCCCAAGCGACTGGGACCTGGCTTCCCAGAGTTTGCAAAACTTTTTTCTGGTGCCTAAAGTCTGCTGTGCTCCTCCCTTTCCACCTCTTCAGGACAGTCTCATCTTCCATCCCTGTGTGGTGCCAACCTCAAGGTCAGCACAGGCTGTTATGGGCTCTAAAGCTCTTTCTGAAACATTAGAGTCACATCAACCAGGCCAGCACTGGTGGTGACAGCATGCAAGTGACACAGCTCCCAAGGGGGTGGCTCCTCTCCCCTGTGTGCCTGGGCTCCATCCTGCTCCCTCCCAAGTGCCTGCAGAGGAAGTGCAGTGTTGAGCCAGGGGTTGTGAGCACTAACATGGAATTGTCCTTGCAGCAAAAATTCAGGCGTGTGCGAAAAATGTCTGATGATGAGGATGATGAAGCAGAAGATTATGGAAAGGAAGAGCACGAAAAGGAAGCCATTGCTGAAGAAATCTTTCAGGATGGCGAAGGCGAGGAAGGAGGGGAAGCTGTGGAAGCTCCTGTTGCTCCACAGGAAGAGGAAGAGGAGGAGGAGGAAGATGAATCTGGTGAGTGTGGATGGTCAGTTACATCCAATGTTTGTCCTAGGATTAAAGAGCAGGAACAAAGTTCAGACTTTCTCTGAAGTAGAAGTATCTAAAAGGCTGTGACCCTGTCATGGTGAAGCTCTTATTGTTCTGATTAGTGCAGTCCTTAGAATTAAATATTTCTGGGTGAATATTCCTAGGTTTGGTTTGTCTGTCTGAACCACTTTGTGCAGGAGCACATAATGTGTGCTGAAGTCTTGAACACCTCCCCTAAGCTGCCTCAAAAATGAAAATGCTTCAGAGGAAGGCACTCAAGGCAATGTTTAATACCTCATAGCACAATACATGCCTGCCCTGCCTCTCTTCAGCATCAGCCTCTCACTGCTGCTACCTTACCAAAAAAGTTTCAAGAATTCTTTCTACTGTCCAAAGCAGCCAGGCCTTTCCTGACTGTATTTTCAGTGCACTGAGCTGCAATTCAGATGGCTTTGCCTGGAAGTTTGTCTGGAAGTTTGTTCCAGCTTGTTACTGTGGTTCAGGCTCCTGGACTGTGTGAGATTGCTGTAGGAGATGCTGTGGGGAGCTGGGCAATCTGACAGCCAGCAGCAGCCTAAGTCTGTGGTGGAGGCTCATAGTTGCACTGGCTGAGCTTTGTCAGAGGTACCAGTTCTATATGTGAGTTTTCTGATCACTAAATTGTTTCTCAATGTCCAGACATTGATGACTTCATTGTGGATGATGATGGACAACCTCTGAAGAAGCCAAAATGGAGAAAGAAGCTTCCAGGATACACAGATGCGTAAGTATTGATTGGTAGTTGGCCTGGAGCCTTGAAAATAGTGCTCAGCTTATTTGGATCTTGCAACTGCAGAGTGATTCAGCTTGTGGTTGGGTACTGCTGGTCTTTTTCCCAGAAGAAACCTGGTAAATTTAGACACAGAGCTTTTAGTGTGTGATTTCTGAAATGTGTGGCTCCTTCCTTTTTTCCCTTTTCCCCTGGATATTTTAAAGGGATACCAAAACCAGGCCCTTAAGAGAAATATTTACAGTAAAGCTCAGAGTTAAAACTCCAATCATGGAGTACTTGTCCATGATTTTTTAGCCTGGGTGGAAAACTAAAGCTTAGACTTTGTGTTGCTGTAAAGATATTCTGCGAACTGTTCCGTGCACTGTGGGGCTGAACAACACGTTTGTTTTGGTTTTGTTTTTTTGTTTTCCAGTGCTCTGCAGGAAGCCCAGGAAATCTTTGGCGTGGACTTTGACTACGATGAGTTTGAGAAGTACAACGAGTATGATGAGGAGATGGAGGAGGAGTACGAGTACGAGGATGAGGAGGCGGAAGGGGAGACGCGCGTGCGGCCCAAGAAGGCGGCCAAGAAACGCGTCAGCCGCCGCAGCATCTTCGAGATGTACGAGCCCAGTGAGCTGGAGAGCAGCCACCTCACAGACCAGGACAACGAGATCCGCATGACAGACATGCCTGAGAGGTTCCAGGTGAGGCAGAAAAGCGTTTTGGCTCCCAGGCTTGGGACCTGCAGGCTGGCAAGCTGCTGGATGGATTTTGGAATATCTTTTCCCCACTTTGATGGCCTTATCTGTCAAATGTACAGGCTAAAACTGCATTCAGAAATATCAGTGACATGGGAGCTGTTGTACCTGTGTGAATCTGGGTTTAGCTCCAGTTACAGCTTCCCTGTGGCCACTGGGTGCCAGTGTTGCACTGCTGAAGTGCAGGGCTTGGGCTCTGCTGAGATGGCTTTGTGCTGGGTGATGGTAGCAATCGTTGAGCTGGATATATGGAGAGCAAGATGCAGTGCCAGAGAAGACATGGGAAGGTTTCTAGCTTACCTGTATGCCAGCCAACACACAACTGCTGTAACCAACTTTACTGAAGGTGATGAGACTTACACTGCTCTCAGTACAAGGTGCTGTTTGTGCTGTGAGGAATCCTTCTGGTGTCTCATATTTTTGTCTTAATTTTACACTATATTCAGATTTTCACTGAAAAATCCATCTCTCTTTAGTGTATATTAGTGTAATTCTGTGCAGAGGTTTATTACCCTTCTCTGAAATGGCATGTGTGAAGCTGCCAGTTTTCCAAAGGAACTTTTTTCTCCATGCCAGTCTGTGCCACAAAAGGAAATGCTGTCTTGTGATGGTGGCTGTAGGTAACCTGTTCACACATATTGTCATCTTCATGGATGTCAGTGGTGATTAGAGCAGCACCTCTGAAAGAGAAGTGGCTGAGACTGAGTGCCCAGAGAGGCTTTGGAACTGCTTTAGCTTTTGTTATTCTGTGGCTGCAGCCACAAAGTGGTAGCAAGGCACAGATAAATTGGAGCAGAGGATGTAACTGCAGAAAATTTGGGTGTCTGGTGGGAAATGAAGATGTCCTCACTTGATTTTCACAGCAGACTTTGCACCATTGCAGGCCTTTCCACAAGCCTTTGACAGGATTGTAGCTGCCTTTATCTAGTGTAAAGCTGATGCAGTTTCCTGTGTGCTCAGAAGGTGCAGACATTGAAGTGATATCCTTGGCACCCCATAGGTGGGGGTCCCCAGAGGTAACCTGTAACTCAAAACAATAATTTCCAGGCTTCTTAGAAACATAACAATGCAAGCCCTGGTGTTGCACGTGCCTGTGCTCATGGTGTTGTCTCTTCCCAGCTGAGATCCATCCCAGTGAAGAGTGCTGAAGATGATGAGCTGGAGGAAGAAGCTGACTGGATTTATAGGAATGCCTTTGCAACTCCCACCATCTCCTTGCAGGTAAAGGATTGTGCCTGGGACTTGTTCCAGGGCTCTCCTGATAGGAACGTGGTGCCCAGTCCCACCTTCATTTCTGGTTTTGAGCAGGTCATTTGATGTGTGTGTCTTTGTTTCTGCATCCATGAAACAGAGCAAAAAAGAACAAAAAAAGTTGAAAGAACCACAATTTCTCAGCCTCAACCTGGGGCTCTCTTTTAGAGGTTCAGCTCAGGAGCAGAGTGAACACAATGTGTGTCCTTTTCAGGAAACTTCTGACTACCTTGACCGTGGACAAGCCAGTAGCTTTGGCCGCAAGGGGCCCAGCACCATCCAGAAGATTAAAGAAGCCCTGAATTTCATGAGAAATCAGCATTTTGAGGTAATTTACAACTTTTCATAGTTACCAAGGTCTGTCTCCTTTTCCTGACAGGATTAGCAGGGCTGCTGGAAACATTTAGGGCACACAGAAGGGGCTGAGTTACCATCCCTGGTTGCCTCTCCTGTGATGAAATGATGTTCCATCAGGAACTGCAATTTTATGTGAGCTGTGGCAATGCACGTTTTTAAGGCCTGTTTGGCAGAGCTGCTGTCATTATTTTTCCCTGATTGTGGACAAATTGAGGCTGAATGAGGTGAGGGAATTGCTCTTGAGCCTTGCTTGTTCCATCCAGTCTGTTCTCTGAGGTGTTCCCTGATGTTGCAGAAGTTTTTTTGCCTATGTGAGGTATTCTTTGGTGGAGTAAGAGCTGCCTCATTAGTTGGCTGTTCCACATGGAGCAGGAGCTCTGTCTGGGCTCCTGGCTGCCAGGAACAGCCCAGTCCCCTGATCAGGGCTGATGAGCCTCATTTCTGCCCCAGGTCCCATTCATTGCCTTCTACAGAAAGGAGTATGTGGAGCCAGAACTACACATCAATGACCTGTGGAGGGTCTGGCAGTGGGATGAGAAGGTAAGGAATATTTTCATTTCTGGTTCTCACATCAACATTTGTCCTCCTACCTAGCCTGATACTTTCAGCAGTTTGTTTTGGCCATGTTTGGGGCTTTTACCCATGTTTTTTTGCATTTTTGCTGTTGTATGATAGTAAAGGGTTATCTGACAAAAGAGGATTCCAAAAAATCCTTCTCTTTCACTGAGTTCCTTTTGTGTAGTGAGATTTCCTGCCAGCAGTGCAGGTTGCTTCTCTGCTATCAGATCCAAACCTGAATTTTGGTTTTTTCTGTTATTATAATACATCTCTGAGATGAGACCTGCCACATATCACATTTGGCTTTGGCTGTGGATGACAATTTTAATGATCATTTTGAGATGACAAATATCCCAAAATCCTGGAAGTCCCTGCTTGGGAAGGGAGGAGAGAGGTAACACACTGCAATGGGGTGTTTCACTGGAATTCTTTTGCTCCTGTGTCAGTGGACCCAGCTGAAGATCCGCAAGCAGAACCTGACTCGACTGTTTGAGAAGATGCAGGCCTACCAGTATGAGCAAATCTCTGCTGACCCAGACAAGCCCTTGGCTGATGGAATAAGGGCCCTGGATACTACTGACATGGAGAGGTAGGGTGCCAGGACTTGTACATTCATTCCAAAATTACTTAAAATGTCCATGGACTTGCCCAAACAGCACAGGCACTCTGGCCACTGTGGTTATTAATTGTTGTTGTGTTGTGGGTCTTAGGACAAGGTGAAAGATGAGAATTGACTTCAAATTCTTAGAAGATTGATTTATTATTTTATGATATATATTATATTAAAAGAAAATTATATACTAAAACTATACTAAAGAAATAGAAAGGAGACACCAGAAGGCTAGACAAGAATGAATAATAAATTCTTGTGACAGATTCAGAGAGTCCAACACAGCTGGCTGTGATTAGTCATTAATCAAAAACAATTCACATGTTGAGCAAATAATTCTTCAAATCACATTCCAGAAGAATAATACATAGAGAAGCTGAAGCTTCCTAGCTTTCCAGGAGAAGAAATCCTGGTGAAGAAATTTTTCAGAAAATATGGCAATAACAGGCCACTGCAGAGCACCCACAAAGCCAATAATGAGAAATACTTAAAATTCTTTTGGGAGCTGAATGCAAGGGCTCTTCTTCTGCCTGACCTGAGTCAGAGCAGGTTCCTTGAGTGTTCTGAGTATGACCTAGCTGCAGGCAGGGTGTAACATGCTGGCTTTCTGTAGGCTGAAGGACGTGCAGTCCATGGACGAGCTGAAGGACGTGTACAATCACTTCCTGCTGTACTATGGCAGAGACATTCCCAAGATGCAGAATGCTGCCAAGGCTGCTCGCAAAAAGCAAAAGCGTATCCGGGAGGATGGTGAAGAAGAGGAAGGTTTGTCTCCCCACATTTGATAGTTTTCTCCTTGTGGGCTGCTTGAAAATCCTGGTTTGAAAGAATAGGAAGAAAGTTTATTGAAATGCACAATGCATCTCTGCTGGTCATTCTATCTCAAGTTAGTTCCTGGTCTTTAAGACACCTTTGAAAATGTTTAAGCTTTGCCACACAAAGTGCTTTCCAAATGCACAATGCATCTCTGCTGGTCATTCTGTCTCAAGTTAGTTCCAGGTCTTTCAGGCACCTTTGAAGATGTTTAAGGTTTGCCACACAAAGTGCTTTCCAGTAGATTATGAATGCCACCCCTTGTGTCAGGGGTGGCATCAGCAAACTTGATGTGTGTTCTGATGTGTAACCCAGAGATATTCCTATTAAAACTGCAAGAGTGACACTGAAGATAGTGTTTTTCCAACCCTGAATAATTTTAAGGCCACTGTTACCTTTGAGATGCCTTTGTGGGGTTTAGGGGCTCTGTTGTACAGTGTAGGTTCTGTTTAATCTCTTTATTGTGCTTCTGACACGCTCCAGCTGTCTGGATGCCTCTGTAATGTATCCTTCCTGCAGGTGAAGGGGAGGATGCAGAGGATGATGAGCAGAAGGGGCCTGAGCTGAAGCAGGCTTCCCGAAGGGATATGTACACCATCTGCCAGGCAGCTGGGCTGGGTAAGGCTCTGCTCTGTCCTGCTGAGCCTGCAGTGGCCTGGCCCACATGCTCTGCAGGGTGCTGTGACTCACCTGTGGAAGGAAGACTGGTGGTTTTGCTCACTATTAACTACAATACCCATGTCCTCATTGCATTTTGTTTGGTTTTTTTTCTTTTACCAGATGGCTTGGCTAAGAAATTTGGTCTGACACCTGAGCAGTTTGGAGAGAATCTCCGAGACAGTTACCAGCGTCATGAGACAGAGCAGTTCCCTGCAGAGCCCCTGGAGCTGGCCAAGGATTATGTGTGTAGGTCAGTGTGGGGGGGTCTCTGTGGGGTTACTGTGGATGTAACACAAGTGAGGGGATCTGGGGACATTCTTCTAAGGCTTCACGTTGCCTTTTTGCCTGCAGTCAATTCCCAAGCCCAGAAGCAGTGCTGGAAGGAGCTCGGTACATGGTGGCTTTGCAGATCGCCAGGGAGCCCCTGGTCAGACAGGTCCTGAGGCAGACTTTCCAAGAACGAGCTAAAATCAACATTACACCAACCAAAAAGGGGAAGAAGGTAAGGAAGGGAGCTCTGACTCTGTGGGTCAGTTCAGGGAAGGATCTAAATAACATACAAATGCTTGTTCTCCCATGTCAGTGGCAACTCTGAATAAATCTCAGAGCAGCACTGAGCTGGGCTGTTGCAGAGCCCAGCTCAGCAGTGTGCTGCATTTTTAGTCTCAGCATTTTACCAGATGAGATGTTGCCTTCAATTATTGAAACAGTCTCTGTTTCTCTGGGACTGGGAAGCAATTTCACTGTGTCCTGCTGGGGCAGGAAATGTAGACTGGCAAGCATAGGGCTGAGGGGGTATTGAATAAAAACCATTGTCTGCTGTGGCATACAGAAGGATCTTTCTTCATGAATGCCCTGTGTGCATGCTGACTGTCTCTCCTCTTTCCCAGGATATTGATGAAGCCCACTATGCCTATTCCTTTAAATACATGAAGAACAAGCCTGTGAAGGAGCTGAGAGATGACCAGTTCCTGAAAATGAGCCTGGCAGAGGATGAGGCACTGCTCACCATAGATATCAGCATTGACATGAAAGGAGTAGAGGGGTGAGTTCCCACTGGCTGTGCCATCCCTGGCTTGGTAGAGCTCATTCATGCAGTGCTTTTTGAGCACCTCTGTAACCTGAAAGTTATGGCCTGGTAGTTTCCTGCACCTCAAAGTCAAGCAGCCTCTCAGGGTCTTGCTTTTTTCATCACCTTGTTGAGAACTTTAGCAAACATGTGTCTTACTCACTTGAAAGCAAACTCTGAAACCTTGGGATTTTTGTAGAAGATGATGCTTGTTTCCCAGCCAGCTTAGTTCCTTCCCTGCACATCTGAGTGGCCACACTGTGTAGTATGGCTGTGATCTCTCTACAACATCATTTCAGCAGCTAAAGCAGCATTGGATGGGAGGGTTGGCTCTTCCCTAATTTTTCCAAGCAGCTACCTGAATCTGAATCTGCCATGCAGGTGTCTGGAGCCTTTCTGTATCTCCTCTTCTCCTTTCCTGCAGTTATGGCAGTGACCAGACGTACTTTGAGGAAATCAAGCAGTTCTATTACCGGGACGAGTTCAGTCACCAGGTGCAGGAGTGGAACCGGCAGCGCACCATGGCCATCGAGCGCTCCCTCAACCAGTTCCTCTACGTGCAGATGGCCAAAGAATTAAAGAACAAGCTCTTAGTGGAGGCCAAGGAGTATGTCCTCAAGGTGAGATGAGGCAGAGCTGGGCTTACAAACACTGGCAGCCCTGCAGTGTTCTGGGGATAGCTGCTGACAGCTCATACACAAGTTCTTGGGGAGGAGAAAGAGGCAGGGGTTGAATTGGGTTCAACCTCTCTTCCAGAGGAGGGTTAGGCCAGGCCCCTGCAGTGGATTTTCTCACTCCTCTTTGTCCTTTCTCTGCTCTCCCAGGCTTGCAGCCGCAAACTGTACAACTGGCTGAAGGTTGCTGCATACAGGCCAGATCAGCAGGTGGAGGAAGACGATGATTTCATGGATGAGAACCAAGGGAAGGGGATCCGGGTGCTGGGCATTGCCTTTTCATCAGCCAGGTAGGAGGGAGGGAATGGTGTCTGGATGCATGTCCAGCTTCAGCAGTCTTCCATGTCTGAGTGATCTCTGTTTGACAGGGACCACCCTGTGTTTTGTGCCCTCGTTAACGGAGAGGGTGAGGTCACAGATTTCCTCCGACTGCCACATTTCACAAAGAGAAGGAATGCCTGGCGTGAGGAGGAGAGGGAAAAAAAGGTGAGCCTTGGTGCAGCTGTCACTAAGAGGAATGTAGGTAGCCCAGAACAGAAACCCTCTAGCTGTTCTGCTCTGATTTTCTACTTTCCTTTCCAGGCCCAGGATATTGAAACATTGAAAAAATTCCTCCTGAACAAGAAGCCTCACGTGGTGACAATTGCAGGCGAGAACAGGTCAGTCTTTGTGCTGCTTCCACTTGCCAGTCTCTTTGCAGTCCTTTCCTTGTGCCTGTTTATATTTCACTGTTTCCAGAACCCAGCTCTATGCTCTCCCCTCAGTCCTCTTGGTTGTGTCTCCCTAGGGATGCTCAGATGCTGATGGAGGATGTAAAGAGAATTGTTCATGAGCTGGACCAGGGGCAGCAGCTGTCCTCAATTGGAGTGGAGCTGGTGGACAATGAACTGGCCATCCTCTACATGAACAGCAAGAAGTCTGAGGTGAGCCTTCTGCTACTCCCTTAGTCCCTCCCTTAGTTTGTTGCTCATTCATGCTGTGTCATCCTCCATTTGTTGTGCTAGCCTTACATCATCCTCTGTCTCGTATGATCCATCTGGACAGTCACGTACTGATCTTTGGATCAAGGCAAAACATCTTAGGCTTCCCTGAAGAGATCAGCACCGGCAGATGCACAAAGTGGATATTGATGTAGTTGGAAATTAGTGAGATTGTTCCATTACTAATTGCATAAGAGCTCCTGGGACCCTTTGACCTCAGCTTTTTTTTGCCGTGAGCACCAAGTGCTTCCTTGCTGCAGTCCCTGTCTGAAGTGTCTTTCCTGCTTGTGGCACAAAGTGTGAAAGCACCACGAGGGTTTTCCCTGGTTCTGTGTCCTGTTGCAGAATGAATTCCGGGATTACCCCCCTCTGCTGCGCCAGGCCGTGTCCCTCGCTCGCCGCATCCAGGACCCCCTCATTGAGTTTGCCCAGGTCTGCAGCTCTGATGAGGATATTCTCTGCCTGAAACTCCACCCTCTGCAGGTAAATTTTTCCTTGGGCAAGAAAGATCCTTCTCTGCAAGAGAAAGCAGCCTGTGAGGGTTTGCTTTCAAAGAAAAGGTTTCCAGGTTAAACTTGTGCAAGTTCTGCCTGTTCTGTGCCATATTCAGGCTACATAGTACCTTCCTTTTTTTTTTTTTTTTTTTTTTTTTTGCTTCTTTCTCATAAGCCTTTAGGCTGTTCTCAGGGGTAGCTGAGGTGCAACGCAGCTCCTGGGTGCCAGTGTGTTGTGTTTGGCTCGTGGCAGAGGGTTGCACAGACCCATCTTTTCCAGGGCTAACACCTCTTCTCTCTGCCAGGAGCACGTGGTGAAGGAGGAGCTGCTGAACGCGCTCTACTGCGAATTCATCAACCGTGTGAACGAGGTGGGGGTGGATGTGAACAGGGCCATTGCTCACCCCCACAGCCAGGCTCTGCTGCAGTACGTGTGTGGCCTGGGACCACGCAAAGGCACTCACCTGCTGAAGGTATGGAGGCTTCTGGGCCTGCCTGCAAAAGCAGCACATCACCAGCTGACAGCTCTGTTGATGTGTTTTTACCTCGCCGTGCCTTGCCCCGAAGCTACATGTGGACTTGTGTCCTTGAGAAACACAAACAGCTCAGCATATCCATCAATCCCAGCCAGCTCCCAAACCCACAGGAATGGATGTGCTGTCAGAGTGTCAAGACACCTCCACAGTGTAGAAAACACGAGGCAAGAAGCCAAAGCTTTTCGTGAGAGTTGGAGCCTTGATGATGTGGAATCATCATCTCTCACACAATGTTGAGACACTGGCAGGGAGCAACAGCTTAAGAGCTGTGATGGGCGTGTGTCAGATGCTTTAAACACTGCAGTGTGAATCCTCTGCTTTTTTTCCCAGACAAAAACAATTTGGGTTGAAAGGGATCTTAAAGATCATCTAATTCCAACCCCTGGCCATGGCCGCAGACATCTTCCACTAAAGCAGGTTACTCAGAGCCCCATCCAGCCTGGCCTTGAACAATTCCAGGGATAGGAAGTCCACAACCTCTGGGCAATATTGTGTTTGAATAGCAGGGTTTATACTCTTGCCTCTCTCAAGGTTTTTATTCTTGCCTCTCTCTGCAGATCTTAAAGCAAAACAACACCCGTCTGGAGAACAGGACCCAGCTGGTTACGATGTGTCACATGGGACCCAAAGTGTTTATCAACTGTGCTGGCTTCATCAAAATTGACACAGCATCACTGGGTGATAGGTGGGTATTGGGTTGTATTTGATGTCCTGGGAGGTCAGTGTGAGTGACAGGGTGACACAGTGACCTTCCCTGAGTCAGTGTTCCCCAGAGTTTCTGTGTGGCCCCTCTGATTTTAGGCCAAGTTCAGGTATTGCTGGTTATTAATCTGATTCTTACAGGCAGCTAAACTTGCACAGCAGCAGTGTGAACTGCAGAAAATTAATTATATGGTTTGTTCTGGTGTGAAGGACTCTTTGTGGTCAAGAGGAACTAAACTAAAACCAATTGTTCCCTAAAATAGTTGTCATGGAGTCATCAGTAACCCATGGGCACTTCAGCTTAATTTCTGCCTGGTCCTTCCAACAGTATTTTATTTTTCTAAAGTTTCAAACACTTGAGAAATAACTCAGCAATTTGTCTTCCTCTTAAACCAATAGTAGTACTGGGAAGTTTATAGAGCATTAAGTTACTGGTAACTGCACAAGAGGTGTTTTGAGGACAGCTGTAACCTTGTTTCTGACTAGAAACTTGCTTTCTCCAGGTGTTTTTTGCCTTTGAAAAGCAATGTGAGAAAGAACACCGGGGTGAATCCCTACACTGAATGATCCAACCCTGCTAGATCCCTTGATTCTTGCAGGATACAAATCCCAGAGCTGCTGGGGGAACAGTGTAGCCCATCCAAGCAGCTCATTGGCAACACTGAATCTGTGTGAGGAGAGGAACTCGGAGAGCTCTGTGTTCACAGAGCAGCTGTAGTGTGCAGGGATCAAATCCACCCAGCATCCAAAATACCTGGAACTTTGGAACTGCAGACTGGAGTTTGCCAGGTCTTGCCTTGGCTCCTGTTGGTTTAGCAATGAATAATTCAGTGTCCTTTTTGGAGTGCTTTGTTCCATGGAGGGCAGCAGTGCTGCTCAACAATGTGCTTGATCACTGAGCTGCAGGAACAGCTCAGAGCCCTGATCTGAACATTGGTTTTGTTTCAGCACTGATTCCTACATTGAAGTCTTAGATGGCTCTAGGGTCCATCCTGAAACCTATGAATGGGCCAGGAAAATGGCAGTGGATGCCCTGGAATATGATGAGTCAGCTGAGGATGCAAATCCTGCAGGAGCTCTGGAGGAGATCCTGGAAAACCCCGAGCGCCTGAAAGACCTGGATCTCGATGCCTTTGCTGAAGAACTGGAAAGACAGGTGCACTGGGGGTTCCTGGTGCTGAGAAACAGAGGAGAAGCTCTGCTGCCCAGCTGAGATTCTCATGTTTTATAGCTTTATCCTTTTTGGGAGCTGGGCATTAGCTGTGCTGTCGTAAAATGTATAAATGGCCACAATGAGCAGTCAGCGTCTGACAATGGCATGCAGTAAATGCTTGCAGAAAGTACACTTGGGGCAGGGAACAGTAATTAACCATTTAAGCTCTTCTCCCTGAAGTTTCTTCTAAATATGTTTGTCCTTTTGACCTCCTCAACATCCTGTGACCGAGTTTCACCATTTGTTAGTACCTGCTGCACTTCCCTTTTTTAAATTTGCTATTTCATAATTTGCTTGTGTTCTTCCAAAACTTACACTGGATTCCCTACTGACCTTCTTCCTGCTGCTCATGCCTTTATAACCTCTGAATCCCACACAGGGCTATGGTGACAAGCACATCACTTTGTATGACATTCGAGCTGAGCTAAGCTGCAGATACAAGGACCTGAGAACCCCGTACCGTTCTCCCAACACAGAGGAGGTCTTCAATATGCTGACCAAAGAAACTCCAGAGACATTTTACATAGGTACATCCCTGTTCACATCCCTGCTTTCTGTCCTCCTGAGTTGACACAGAATGTGTGAAGGTGGGGCAAAGGGATCTTAGTGAGTGTGTGTGATGGTGTTCGCAGGGGTCTTAGGATGAGGGAAGAGACGAGAATGTTGACTCCATGTTTCAGAAGGCTTGATTTATTATTTTAGGATATATATTATATTAAAACTATACTAAAAGAATAGAAGAAAGGATTTCATCAGAAGACTAGCTAAGAATAGAAAAAGAATGATAACAAAGGCTTGTGACTGACCGAGACAGTCCGGACAGCTGGACTGTGATTGGCCATTAATTAGAAACAACCCCATGAGACCAATCCCAGATGCACCTGTTGCATTCCACAGCAGCAGATAACCATTGTTTACATTTTGTTCCTGAGGCCTCTCAGCTTCTCAGGAGAAAAAATCCTAAGGAAAGGATTTTTCATAAAACATGTCTGTGACAAGCGTGATGCTGGGACAGTGCTGTGGTGGAGCGTGAAGCAGCTTTTCAAGTACTTGTGTGACCTCCTAACACCTTCATGCATGAATAACAACCTTAGATGGAGGGAACTGCCCAGCTCTGCAGGTTTTCATTCTTTCCTTCCCCTCTCCCATCACCCCACAGGTAAAATGATCATCTGCAATGTGACTGGGATTGCCCACAGGCGCCCACAGGGAGAGAGCTACGACCAGGCGATACGGAATGATGAAACTGGCCTTTGGCAGTGCCCCTTCTGCCAGCAGGACAACTTCCCAGAGCTCAGTGAGGTGGGGCTGCTTCTCCTGCCTTTCTCAGGGGGCTGCTATCAGCAGAAGTGTTGTGTAGGGTTTTTGGGAGACAAGGAATCAGAGCCAAGATTGTGTCCGCAGTGCCCCAGGATCCCAACCTGATGTGGCTTTTGGCTGTAAATAAAATCTGTTGCACTTCTGACTAATTGCTTCAGTATAGATTTGACAGGTCTTTTATGGCTGCATTATGGCTTTTAGAGTGAAATGGACCTGGGGCTAAGCTGACCAGTTCTTTGCAGACACATAAAGCGTTCTTGTTTGTGGTCTGGGATTGTGTTTTATGTATGCAGAGAAATTGCCTGTGACACTGAGAACAGAAGGCTCTGCCACCTTCTCAATTTTAAGAACTTATCTGGACCACCTGCTGCTTAATGCAGCTGTACTTTAGGTCCCTTCTAAACACTGTGAATTCCAGGCTGGGTAATCCATGACCTTAAAACCCCTATAGTGTTCATTAGAGACCAGCCCTGGCTACAGGCTGCTGTTCAGGGTCTAAAAATGTTCTGACCTTCCTGGTTGCAATGTCCCATAAGCTGAGCAGAACCAGAGGAGGAAGATTGCATTACTGGGTAGCATTTGTTGAAGTCTTCTGTCCCCTGCCCTTCCACAAGTCTCTGCTGGCTGCACCACTTTGCTGACACAGCTTTTGGACTTGTTTTGAGTATGAGCTGCTGGGGCTATTTTGTTTCCATGCTGAATGATTTATTTGCTTTTGCCTTGCTCAAGGTTTGGAACCATTTTGACAGCGGTTCCTGCCCAGGTCAGGCCATTGGAGTGAAGACACGTCTGGATAATGGTGTTGCTGGCTTCATCCCAACAAAATTTCTTAGTGACAAGGTGGTCAAGAGGCCAGAAGAAAGGGTGAAGGTATGAAATCAGTGGATTTTCACACTCCCAGCGAGAGCTGGAAGAACCTGAGTTCTCTCTTCAGAGTTTGGTTAATAACACTGTTCTTAAATGACTTTTCTGACCTTATTTTCATGTAAGGACTTTAAATCAGCAGGAAGTTCAGGTTCTGGTTAGTGTCCTTGTCCCACAGTGCAAATCTCCCTTGGCAGCTGGTGGGACCCTGTTAATCAGTTAACACATTGTGCTGCAGGAGGATTTATTGTTGTCTGGCTGGAGTCTGGGTTTAGGAGACCAGAAGGCTTTCTAATGCAGAGCTGCCCTTTGTTTCTGGCTTTCTAAAGAGTTCACAGAACTGCTTTTGGACAGGCAAAGGTCATTTTCCTTCTTATAGCTTTTTCTTCCCTCTCCATTAATTTGTGGAGGTCATCATAGTTACTGGTCCTGCTCAGGACAGAGTTCTTAAAGAAATGGAACAACACCTTTTTATCACATAATAAAATAGTGGTTTAACATCTTTGCTGTCTTTTGGGGTCCCCAGCAGGCCATGCAGGTGATGGATAATCCTGTAAGCTCAGAGGTCTCAGCATTTCTTTAAAGAATTATTAATTAACTTCATTATGGTTAACTGAGCTAAGACATTGCAGTTTTTGTGGGGGGATTTTCTGCCTCACATTTTATTACAGCAGTCCTTTGGGTGTCTGCTTCTGAATACATATAACTGCTTTCTTGCACATCTTGAAGTCCAGTTTTGCTACTCCCATTGTGAAAGATATTTGAAATAGAAAAGGTGATTGTCCTGACCCTCCAGATGTGCAGTTCTCTGGATGTGACCAGTGTGGAGAACTGCCCATTTTCCCCCTCAGTGTCTTTTGATTCTGGTAATTTTTGGGATCGGTTGACTTCCAGTTTGTGTAGAAAGATCACTTTTAAAGGTTGTATCAGTCTGAAATAGCTGAGGTGATTTGTACCTCCTCAGTGCCAGCAGGATCCCACATGGATTGTTCTGTAGCACAGGGATTCTGGTGTATCAGCCAAACCTGCCGCTCACCTTGGCTGCACCTCCTCTGCAGGTGGGAATGACCGTCCACTGCCGCATCATGAAGATTGACATTGAGAAGTTCAGTGCAGACCTGACCTGCAGGACCTCAGACCTGATGGACAAGAACAATGAGTGGAAACTGCCCAAAGACACCTACTACGACTTCGACTCCGAGGCAGCAGACCACAAACAGGAAGAAGACATGAAAAGAAAGCAGCAGAGGACAAGTGAGTTCTCTTCATTTCTCTCTCCCTTGTAATTCCAGCCTCCCCAGGCTGCTCCAGGACAATCAGCACAATTAGGTACAGTTGCATGAAAGCAGTTCCTCTTGGAAGGCTGAACATTCCCTTTGTTCCCCAGCGTACATCAAGAGGGTAATTGCTCACCCATCATTCCACAACATCAGCTTCAAGCAAGCAGAGAAGATGATGGAGACCATGGACCAAGGGGATGTGATCATCCGGCCGAGCAGCAAAGGGGAGAACCACCTGACTGTCACCTGGAAGGTCAACGATGGCATCTACCAGCACGTGGATGTCCGGGAGGAGGGCAAGGAGAATGCCTTCAGCCTGGGCTCCATGCTCTGGATCAACACAGAGGTAAAGCCCTGCAGAGCATGCCTGGGAAAGGGAATGATGTATTTTACAAGATGACACAGCCCTTCTGTCCTTGTAGCTGCTTTCACACTCTTGTCTTTTCACACTCTTCCAATACATTCTCTGGATCCTTAGACAATATTTGTCTTTTTTTTTTTTCCCTCAAGCCTTGCTGTGCAGAGTGTATGACCAAATACACCCTAAATACCTCTTTATATGTGTTTGTTCAAAGGAGTTTGAAGACCTGGATGAAATTGTTGCTCGTTATGTCCAGCCAATGGCTTCTTTTGCCAGAGACCTGTTGAACCACAAATACTATCAGGACTGCAATGGTGGAGACAAGAAGGTGAGACAATCCCAGGATGTGGTAACTGCTTAGGAGGATATCCATGGGCTCTGTGTGCTGCTGAAAATGTGGGCTCCCCTGGAGCATTTATCTTCTTTTTCTCTCTAATTAGAAGCTGGAAGAGCTGCTGATAAAGACCAAGAAAGAGAAGCCAACATTTATTCCATACTTTATTAGTGCCTGTAAAGACCTACCTGGTAAATTCCTCTTGGGATATCAGCCTCGAGGCAAACCAAGGTAAGTGAGAGGCAAGCCCAGCATCTGCACTGAGTACTCCCAGTATCAAACCTCAGCTGACTGCTGCCAGTTTTTCTTCCAGCTCTGTCAAAATCCCTGTAAATCACGCCTTCTCTTTGCCAGGATTTGGCCTCCTGACAGCGGAGGACCCAATTCTAGCAGTAAATCTCACCCAGGAGACTCCCATGTTTCTTAACCATCTGGCTGCCACGAGCAGCACTGCCCTGTGCTGTGGGTGTTGTGGGAGTGTAGGCAGGGAGGGATGGGTTTTTCATGGAAAAGCAGATTTTTTCATGGAAAGGCAGGGTAGTTTGAAGCAATTGTTTGAAGATAAAGTACCTTAGGTGGATCTATCTGTTCATTATCAGGCTGTGGTTGTAGTCCATGCCTGTTCTGAGTGTGACCTGTCTGTGAGTGGCTGGCACATGATGTCTCACACTGTCCCTGCTCTCCCAGGATAGAGTATGTGACAGTGACTCCAGAGGGATTCCGCTACCGGGGCCAAGTCTTCCCTACTGTGAATGGACTTTTCCGATGGTTTAAGGATCATTATCAGGACCCTGTTCCAGGTGAGCAGCCTAAAACTTCAGTGCCTCAGCCGTTCATTTGTCAGACAATAGCAGGGACAGTTATTAAAGGACAGTTCCATTTCCCTTGTCCCAGAAATGTGTCCTAGGGTTTTTCTGTGTGTGGGAAGTTTCTGAGCAATGCTTGAAATGTTTGGCTCCATGCACCAACCCACTGAGAGCTCTCCTGAGAGTTAATCTTTCATCAAGTGGGCTGTGCAGCAAAGTCAGGACCAGTCCCTTTCCTCTCCTTTGTCTCCCCCACCATACAATCCAGCACACACCATTCCCTGGTAGCAAACCATCGTGCCAGAACAACTTCAAATCCTGAATTTCAGACCAATGGCTGCTCCTCCAGGAGAATTAATCAACCTCTTGGTATTTTACACAGGTATCACCCCCAGCAGCAGCAGTCGGACCAGGACTCCAGCCTCCATTAATGCTACTCCAGCTAACATCAACCTGGCAGGTCAGTGCAAGCCATTCCCAGTTGGGATTGGGATGTGAGCTGCTCCTCCAGGCTCCACTTTTCCTAATGCAGCGTGTCTCCCTTGCAGACCTGACACGTGCAGTGAATGCTCTGCCACAGAACATGACCTCCCAGATGTTCAGTGCCATTGCTGCTGTGACAGGCCAGGGACAGAACCCAAATGCCACCCCAGCACAGTGGGGCTCCAGCCAGTACGGCTACGGAGGCAGCGGAGGCGGCAGCAGCGCGTATCACGTAGGTGTCACTTCAATTTCTGCTGGCTTCTCCTTGTTGCTAAAACCACTGGGAGCCCAAGGAATCCCTCACTGCCTGGGGTCCCCCAGTCCTGGTTTTGTCCCTGTGGTGCTGCACAGGCTGGATTCTTGAACCAGGTTTCCTTTTGCCTCCCGTGACTGGAGAAATGAGGCGCGTAACACAGCCCTGCTCCGGGGAGAGTTGGAGCAAGGAGCAAACTGCTCTGGACCCCAAGGAATGTGGCAGGGTGGAGAGGGGGGATCCAGCAGTGAGGGCACACAACCTTCTGATTGTGCCCCTGAATTGGCAACGTGAGCTGCCAGTGGAGGAGATTAGCTGGGAAGGTATGCGCTGAGTTTGCAGGGCTTTTCAGCTCAGCACTAATCTCTGAGCTGCACCAGGGGGAACACCTCAGCCTGACCCAACACCCAGGGGCTTTGCAGGGAGTAAGATGGAATTGGACAGTTTTGGCTCATGGTGAAGCCTTTCTTGATGTGTGCCTGCTCCCAGCCCACTCTGCAAGCTCCCAGCTGGCACCAAGGCAAATTCCAGCTGCAGAAGGACTGAGGAGCCTGGGTGCAAAAAACACACCCAGGGTGCAAAAAACACACCCAGCTGTTGCACCCTAAGAAGAGATGCTGCAAGACAAGGCTTGCAGGGAGGAGTGATCCTCCTTGGGAGGCTTTCAGGAAGTTTGGCACAGTAAGTGCTGAGCTGAGGATAGGCAGGGACTGTGGATAACTCGATGTATTAATCATCAAGACATCTGAAAAAAAAGGGAGGTGAACACCGGGAGGCAAAGGCACTAAGCTCTTCATGGGACAAGAAGCCAGCTGGCTTGGGTTGTGGGAGGGAGCCATCCTAGGAGCTGCTGCACTTTCTCTGCAGCCTGCAGAGGAAGAATTTATCTGTTCTTTGTGCCTGCTGCAGGATGTCATTGCTGCTGGCTTGCCCCAAGTGTTTGTGGTGTCCCTTGCCTTTGCTTGGCTCCAGCATCTCCCCTTGGGCTGAGCAAGGAGGGCAGGCTGTGCTGGCCCAGCTCTCAGGGGAGCAAATGTGCTGTGCTCAGCAGGGCTGGGGGCATGCAGAGTGAGGGTGGGCACCCTCCTGGGCGAGCAGGGCAGTGCAGAACCCCCCCAGCCTGGCAAGGTCCACCCTCTGTCCCCTGACAGCCTCTACTCTCTCTCCACAGGTGTTCACAACTCCAGCACAGCAGCCAGTGGCCACCCCTCTGATGACCCCCAGCTACTCCTACACTACTCCCAGCCAACCCATCACCACACCCCAGTACCAGCTGCAGGCCAACACCACACCCCAGTCCACCCAGTCCCAGTCACAGCCCTCATCCAGCTCCAGGCAGAGGCAGCAGCCAAAGTGAGTAGCTCTGAGTGCTCCTATCCCTGTCCTGTCTCCATTGCTGTTCTTGGTTTTTTTGGAAGCAGCATGATGGGGTTATTTCCCCACGGGCAGGGAGGGAGGGCGGGGAGGTTTCCTTGTCACTTCTCACGTTGTCCCCGTGTCCTTGCAGGACCAACACCCACGCTGCCATCGACTGGGGCAAGATGGCCGAGCAGTGGCTGCAGGAGAAGGAGGCTGAGCGGAGGAAACAGAAGCAGAGGTTGACCCCTCGGCCCTCTCCCAGCCCCATGATCGAGAGCACGCCCATGTCCATCGCCGGGGACGCCACGCCTCTCCTGGATGAGATGGATCGATAGGACCTGACACCCGACACCTCCACTCCCTTCTCTCCCAGCAAGGGGGAAGGAGAGGGAACAATAGGAAGCGACTTCCCCTTAGACACATAACTCCTGTTTTATACGTCGTGGGATGGTGGGAAATGACTCTTGGTGATGTGCACCTGAGCGAGAGAATAGACTTGGCAGGGCTGGTTTAAAAATATATACTATATATAAGAAAAATATATCATAGAAAGGAACACTGCATCGGCCTCTGCGTTCTAGGCTCCGGTTTTGAGGCACCTTTGGGAACTTAGCAAAGCAAACATGAGGTCAAAGGAGTCTGTCCTTGTACATGCACAGCACTCTGCTTTCACCCCAAAGACTGGGAAGCAAATGGAGCTGAAAGTGCATTGCCCTGGAGTGAGCCTGTTTCCTTTGGATTCTCTCAAACCCTGACTGTCACCTCCCCTCGTCCCGAGACCACAAAGCAAAGTCGTGGGGGTTGTGACAAACGAACCAGAGTTCTCACAAAGTTCCTGTTGTTGTTTGCTCCATGTGTTTCATGCGTGACGGGCTCAGCAGAGCCTGTGCCAACCCCAGCTCTGTCTGGAGGGGTCCAGCACAGCAGCTCGGGGTCTTGCTGGAGATGCAGCTGTTGTACCAAAGGCTTGCTCTCTCCTCTTTGGCTTCTTTTGGAACAATATTTATTTAGTTTTGATTATTTTTTTTTAATCAGACTGCGAAATAAAGCGCCAGCCCGCGGCAGCTTCCCCAGACAGACACGTGGGATAAAGCAGCACGGAGCAGCCCGGAGTGCATGGCCTCCTCCTCTGTACCCCTTCCCCTGCCCAGCTGTAACCAAGAGGGGTGAATAAATAGAGTTTTTACTGAATGCTAGCTCAGAGGTTTTCTGCCTGCACCCTGCCCTTCCCTTAGGATTTGCTCAGAGCAGAGTTGCTTGGTGGAAGTCGATGCTCCTCCTGCCTTTGTTGCTTGGTGTTGCCCTCTGTGTGCTGCAAGTTTCGCAGAGAAGCTGATTTCTGTTGTTAACAAATAAGGTTCTGTTATGGATGCACCACATGGAGACATCACACTGACATCGGGGGCAACTCCCTGTGGCTGTGGGATAGGGAGAGACACTGGGAGAGGGATAAATTGAATAAAGAAGCAGCCCAGTGTGGGATTGCCCACAGAGGAGAGACATTTCTGAGAGGGAAAGTTCCTGCTGCACACACTCTCCCCTCTCCTGCTTTGTTAGTAGGATTTTCTATGGAAGCAGAGTCTTTGTTCCTTCCCAGTGCTCCTGGTCAGCCTCCTTTGCTAGGAAATGAGCAGGAACAGCAGATCTTAGGAAACAAAGCTCTTCTTTGCATGTAAATGCTCCTGAAGAATGGCAGCGACCCGGGAGACAAAGCAAAGCTCTTTGCACAGAGAAATGCAGGTCCTGGCTTCAATGCCATCCCCTCTGCAGTGCTGAGGGGCTGACAGGGTCCTGTTCCTCCCAAAGCCACCCAGGCCAGTGGGGAGAGCCGTGGGCTGGGGCCCACGGCTCCGAAGTCACAGGTGGCTGAACCTGGCGCTATTTTCTTATTTCATGAGACTGTACGATAGGAATTTGACTGGGAGCAGCTCCTTACTGGTTGGACCTGAAAGAGGAGGCTAGTTGTGTGTTGTTGCCTCCTTTCTGGCTGTTTTTGTTTTTAGTTTTCCCTTGCTGTCAATAAAAGTTCTACTTTTGGGAAGCTGCTCCACGTGCCCCCTGTCCATGCTTCCTGCCGGGATGCTGTGGCTGCCACAGGGGCTTTGCAGCCAGAGAGGAAGCAATGCCTTCCTCCACCCTTGGAATTCCCCCCTGGCCTCGTGTGATCCGCTTATTTCAGGGATTTGGGATTGCACTGCACGCTCCTCAGCGTGGGCTTTGCTGTCTGCTTGGCTCCTGGCGCTCCAGCTCTTTCCAAGCTTGGTATTTGGTGCTGGTGCAGGAAAATCTTTCCACCACCTCACCAGGACACTGGGCTGAGCCATACTCCACCCTTGGAAGCACTTTGGAGGAGTTGGTGGCCATGCCCTATTCCCTGCTCCTGGCTACAGGGGCCCAGACAGGGTCCCCACCCACCAGGAAGGGACACAGGCCGCTCTCTGTGCCCCAGCTCTTCCCAGGCAGCGTCTGCCTTTGTCCCAGGGCTGGAAAAGTGTCTGTTGTCCCACTCTAAGGAGCTCTGCAGGCATTTGAGGAGCCTTCAGGGAGGGCCAAGCCCCTGTTCCTCCCCAAGGAAGGGAGAAGGAGTTGATGCTGGTGTGGGAGCATGGGAAAGGCAAGGCATGAGAGAGCTTGGGTAGTGCAATTCAGAGAACTCCCAGAGAAAATGAGATGCCTGGGGAGCTGGAATTTAACCCCCTAGCAGGGGAGCTGAAACTGGGGCTCAGCCCTGCTGCCAGCACGTGGCCAAGAGCTGTGTCCCCAGTGCCAGGACAATGACATGAGCTGAGAGGAACAGTGAGGAACAGCTCAAACCCCTGGATACCACCCAGCTCTGTCCCCAGTGCCAGGACAATGACATGGACCTCCTTCAGCAGTGAGGAACAGCTCAAAGCCCTGGATACCACCCAGCTCTAGGTGTTCCACAGGATCAGCCCCGGGATTTCCCCTGGATGCTGCCCCTGGTGCCATCCTTTCCCCCAGAGACAAAACCAAGGATGCTCAAGCAGATGTAAATTTATTTCACAGCCAGGACCCATGCAGGGCTCAGGGAGGACTCAGAGCTGCAGCTCTTGTGCGGGCTCAGCCTCAGTTTTACTTTTCAGCCTCTTCTTTCTGTTCCTCTCCTTCCTCCTCCTCTTCCCGCTGGTGGTGGAGACCGGGGAGGGAGTGGCTGGCACTGGCTGCCTGCCCACTCCCTCCCGTGCTGGGGCATCACTCAGGATGGTGTTGGATGATGGCAGCAGGGCCCAGGGATCAGCAGGGCCAGCAGGATGGCTCCGTGCCCTCTTTTCAGAAGAGCCTTTCTTTTTCAGACCTTTCCCCTTATTCTTCTTATCTTTCTTTCTCTTCCTCTCTTTCTTGCCTGCCTTGGGGGGTGTCCCTGTGTGATGATCCACTGGGAGGGCTCCTCCTCCCCCTGTGCTTGCCCATGGGGGGCTCAGGGGGACTCCCCTGGGCCTGGCTGCCCTGTCGATGAGCTCCCCCCCAAATTCATACAGCACCGGCTCTCGGGGCACCGCCACGGCCACCGTGTTGTACGCCTTGCACCTGCCAAAATCCAGGAGGCACCACAGGGTGGGACAAGCCCCACAGGGCAAGGGGACGGTCCCCAGGGCAGGGGGACACTCACCAGACATAGAGATAGGGCTCCACACACTCCTCCCTGTAGGTGAACTCGAAGCAGGGCACCTGGATGACGTTGAAGAAGGCCTGGCCCACCACGCGCGAGGCCGTGTCGTTCACCCGCCGCAGGCACTCCCTCAACCTGCCCGGGGCACAGCGGGCTCAGGGGGCTGCCAGCCCCCGGGGGGATGCCAGGGAGCCCTGGGGCACTTTGGGGACGCTCACCTGAGGTCGCAGTCGCAGTGGCTGATGGTGTGCCAGCGCAGGTTGCGGTAGCCGTAGCGGGCGGTGAAGGGGTGGATGACGTGCTGGCAGTGGTCATGCTCCCGGCAGCACCGGTCCGTGTCCCGGTGCTCCCCTGCAGAGAAACGGGGGCTGCAGGCAGGGCTGGGGTTGGGCTAGGCCAGGGCTAGGATCAGGATTGGATTGGGCTGGGGTTGGGCTGGGCCAGGGCTAGGATCAGGACTGATTGGGCTGATGCATGCATGGAATGATGCTGGGGTAGGTAAGGGTGGATGGGTTCAGCTGGATCAGCGCTTGGGTGGGGACAAGGCTGGCACTGGGAGGGGGACTGGGCTGTGCCAATACCACACTGGGGATGAGACTGGGGTCCTGGAAAGGGCCACAAGAGGGTTTAGGCTGGGATCAGGATAGCAACAGGGAGTGGAGCAGTATTGGGATGGGCTTTGAATATATACTAAGAAATAAATAAAAGGTGAGTAGTCCATTGGCAAAAGAAGATCTGCACTTGTGAACTGAGTCTTCCTTTCCACTCAGTTTCAGCCATAATTCTTGAGTGCAATGTCAGGATCCACCTCTTTGTTAGGCCAAGTAATTTGCAAAGCACAATTCCTCACTGATTTCCTATCTTAAATAATGAAGGCTTTGTAGGGCCAGAAGAGAGGAGAAGAGTGTGAGAAGGTATTTTCCTAATGGTCAGCCCTACAGAAGAAGTTTGGATCAAAATATTGGTCAGAAAAACAGGAAGAGATGACAAAGCCCTGGGATGGGGACTGGAATGGCAGCAGGATGGACCACAGAGTAGGCTGGGGACAGAGGGTGGATCAAGAGTGGAGCAGCACCAGGAAGAATTGTGATAGGGACTAGGCAGAGGTGAACTGGGATTGGGCTGGTGCTTGGGTGGGGACTGAACTGGAACAGACAGGGATTGAACTAGCATGGGAACAGGGGCTGGAGTAGACCAGTCCATCCAGACCAGTACTGGGGTGGACTGGATTAGGATTGGTGGGGATAGCGATGGGTTGGGGATGGGATGGAGCAGTGGGTTGGGGATGGGATGGGATGGGATGGGATGGGATGGGATGAGAAGGGATGGGATGAGAAGGGATGGGATGAGATGGGATGGGAAGATACATGTAGCAGCATCCCTGCCGCCCTTACCCAGCTGCTCGTAGCTGTCCGCGTTGCTGCCCGCACCGCACCACAGCGTCCCGGGGTAGGTGAGCCCGCGGCGGGCGCGGGGCCGTCCCGGCGAGGCCGCTCCGGGGGCAGGCGGCAGCAGGAGCAGGAGGAGGAAGAGGAGGAGGAGGAGGAGGCGGCAGAGCAGCCCCGGGGCGCACATGGCACCGCGCCGCTCGCCGCCGTGGGGCCGCCTTATAGAGCGGTGCAGCCCGCCCACGCGGGGCGGCCCGGCACGGCTTGGCACGGCCCGGCACCGCGCGGAGGGTCCCGCAGAGCCGGGGTGCTGCCGCCGCTCCCGCAGCCACCGCACGTCCCGCGCCGGCAGCCCGCGGGGAAGGGGTCACCCCTCCCGGTGGGACCGGCCCCGTTGCTGTGGCAGCCGGTGGGGTGATGTGCCGGGACCGGTAACGAGCCGGCCCCAAACCCCCGCCCCGTGACGCACCGGCCCCCGCGCAGCCCCCGGCCCCGGAGCGGCCCCCGACGGGAGAACGATGCTCCCGGCATCCCTGCGTCCCTGCATCCCTGCATCCCTGCATCCCTGCGTCCCTGCATCCCTCCCTGAGGATGCTCTGTGCGGCCCCGGATCCCGGCCCACAGATGCTCCTCGCATCCCCTTCCCGCGGTGCTCCCCACATCTCCACATCCCATCCCATGAGTGCGTGCTGCATCCCCATGTCCCAATCCCAGGGACGCTCCCTGTGGCCCCACATCCCATGCCATGGATGTGCCTCCCACAGGACAGCCCAGAGCCCGGTGCCCAGCTGGGCTGGCTGCCCACACCGGCATTCCCAGAGCGCTGCCAGGGCTGTCCCTCCTGGCCAGCTCCTGCCCCCGGAGCCCATTGGCAGTCAGGACACAGCCCTGGCTCGCTGGGATGCTGTGGCAGCCAGTTCTCAGCAGGGCAGGACAGTGCCTGGACACCCCAACGGGGACGTGCGTGGCCTCAAAAAATCCCTGTGCTGCCCAAGATCACCGAAAGCTGCAGGAAATACCCCTGATCATCACCCTGGCTGGCTGACCCCGACATCACAGGGTGCCACCCCAGTGTGCCACCCACGCTGGCACAGGTAGCTGGCGCTGGGGACACCCACATGGGCTGCAAGTGCCACAGCCCCGTTGGTTCCCAGCACAGCCCTGCCTGGCTGGGACAGCAGAGCCAGTGGGGGACATCAGTGGCCCATGGGAAGGGTTCCTGCCTGGCTCTGTCCCAGTGTCCAGCTGGCTGAGGGTGCTGGCCCAGGGCCATAGGGGCTGCCCCCGCTCAGCTGTCGCTGTCTGTGACGCTCCTGTGACGGTCCCGCTCGGCTCAGCCCTGCCACCAGCACCAGGTATGGAGCCAGAACGGGAACCCTGGGCCCTGGGGTGCCACGTGTGGGTGTGGGTGTGGGTGGGGGGCACCAGGCCATGGGGAAGTGGGGAAGTCTCACCCCACTTCGTGCTCAGTGCTTGCAGCGCCTGCAGTCCCCACGCATGGACCTGTGCCACGTCCCTGCCACCCGGGAGAAGGGCTGGTACCTGGCACTGATGGCCCCCAACGTCAAAGGTCCCAACTATGCCTGGCTGGACCCCTCCCGGCTCTACTGCCACCCGCAAGTACCCAGTGCCTGGGGTGGGCTGCACCTCCAGGGGCTGCTGGGGCACCCAGCTGTGGGTGCCCAGGTTGGGCTGCCCACACCCAGCCCCTCCACTCTCCCCCCAGGGCTTGCAGGACTGCCTGGCCGACCTGCTGCAGCCCTTCCAGGGAGATGCCATCGACATGGTGGCCGGCATCGACGCCATGGGCTTCATCCTGGGTGAGCAGGGCACGGCTCACAGGCGAGCACAGGGTCCCCTGTCCTGGGGGTCCTGACAGTGCTGTGCCCACCTGCAGGCGCTGCAGCTGCTGCTACCCTGCGGAAAGGCTTCCTGGCCATCCGCAAAGCCGGGCACCTGTGCGTGCAGACGGAGGCTCAGCCCTACAGCGACTACTCGGGCCGACAGAAGCTGATGGAGCTCCGCACCGACGCCATCTCACCGGGTGAGCCAGGGGTGCTGCTCTCCTGGGGGGCTGCAGGGTGGGCACGGGGCACTCATGCGCAGCCTCTCCCCACTCCAGGTCTGCGCATCCTCCTGGTGGACCAGTGGGTTGAGACTGGGGGCACCATGAGAGCGGCCATTGAGCTGGTGGAGCGGCTGGGCGGGGTCGTGGCAGGTAGGAGAGGGTGCACCCATGGGTGCAGTGGGACCGCCACTCCCACAGGCTGTGGTGGGCAGTGCTGAGCCCTCGTGTGTCCCCACAGGGGTTGCTGCCATCTGCATGGAGAACAGCGAGGGAGGGAAGTGGATCCAGGAGCGCTACAAGTGCTCCCACTGTGTCCCCCCCCGCCTGCAGCCCCACTTCGACCAGCACCAGTTGGGCTGGGAGTGATGTGGGAGTGTCACCTCGTGTGTCCTCCTGAGAGAGACACATCCCCCCTGGCTCTACAGGACAGGGATGCTCCTCGGTGGAAAAGGAACTCGTCCTCAGTGGCAGCCATCCATCCTCCTGCTTGCCTGTGAGCCTGGAGGCTGCACCAGGGACAGGGAGACCCACAGCCAGCCCCAGCCCCCAGCCCCACGCCTTTCTTACAAAGCATAAAAAAGATTTTATTAAGACAAAAGGGAGCCTGAGGACATCTCCCCCTGCGAGCAGTACCTGGGTTTGCATAGCTACAGGAGCCACATGGGTGCTCCTGCCCGCCCCAGCCAGGGGTGCCCAGGCAGGCCAGGGGTGCCCAGGCAGGCCAGGGGCCAGGAGGGGCTGGGGGTGGCAGGGACGTCTCCTCGGGGCCGGCCGGGGTCGCCCCTCTTTGGTCCAGAGGTGTGAGCACGGAGGGGGCTGGGGCTGTCCCCTCACTGGCAGCACTTGGGTTTCTTGCGGGGCGTTGACAGGTACAGGTCGCTCTCCTTGCTGCTGATCCCTGAGGGACAGAGGGAGGAGGGAGGGAGGGTGGGTGTGTGTGTGGGGGGACAAGGGGGACACCCGGGCGGGGCTGGCCGGGGCTACTCACGCACGGTGTCGCCGATCCTGCGGGCGCCGCTGCCGCGCTCCAGCTCGGCCAGCACGCTGCTCTCAAAGGTCAGCGCCGCCACTCGGAAGAAGAAATCCCGCACGTTCTCCCCTGCCCCACGGGAAGAAGAGACCCCCTGAGTGCCCCCCGTCCTGGCTGATGTGGGGTCTGCAGCCTCCCACCCAGCTGGGACTCACCAGTGAGTGAGGACACAGCCCAGTACTCTGCCTGCATCTCCTGGGCCACCTTGAGAGCATCCTTCTCCATCAGGCTGTACTGTGCTGGGGTCTGCCAACCAGGCCGGGCACGGGTGGGTGACAGGGACAGCCAGGGCACGGTTTGCCCGCAGGGAGGGGGACACACTCACGCTCAGATCCTTCTTGGAGCCCACCAGAAAGAGGATCACGTTGGATGGGTCGTTCTCCTTCAGGGCATCAGCCAGCCACTGCCTGTGGAGCCACTGTCACTAGCTGGTGGCCAGCACTGCTCACACAGCACAGCAGCCCCACAGCCCCTCTCTGTCCCCCACTCTCATCCCTGGCCCCTCCTCTGGGCCATGTGTCACCTACCGTGTGTGCTCCAGGGACCCCACGTCGTTGACATCGAAGACAATCACGATGGCTGGGGAGGAAGGAGGGTGAGATGGGGACAGGGACGGGGACAGTGGGGTGGGCAGCTGGGCTGCAGGGGAGCTCACCCTGTGCTCCCCGGTAATAGGTGGAGGCGATGCACTTGAAACGCTCCTGGCCGGCCGTGTCCCACCTGGGGGGGGTGTGGGAGGTGAGGGGGGGTTGCAGGGGTGTGTGGGGAGGGGACTGGCACCTACTCACAGCTGCAGGCTGAAGGGCACCCCCAGCACCTCAAACCGCTCCATCTCGAAATCCACCCCGATGGTCGCCTTGTAGTTCTTATCAAAAGTGTCCTTGCAAAACCTGGGGGGGAGGCAGGGGGGTATCAACATCCCCTGACCCCGTGGGGACTCAGTGCCCCCCGCCCCGGGAGTGCCCAGCACCAGAGCTGGGCTCAGCCCAAGGTGCTGTTGCCCTTTGGGGGAGAGGAGTCACTTCCCCCCTCTCCATCCCCCTCCGAGCCTCCCCGGGGCTCCCGTTACCGATTGATCAGGCACGTCTTCCCCACCGAGAGGTCGCCCACCACGATAATCTTGGAGATCTTGAACCTGCAGCGAGGGGGACGCGAGGCTCAGCAGGGTGGGGGGCACAGCCGGGCTGTCCCCGAGGGTTTTGGGCTGGTCCCATCCCATCCCCGCCCGGCCCCTCGTGTCCGCAGCGCTCCGCTTCCCGGCCCTCCGCGGTTCATCCGGGACCCCCGAGCTCCCCCGATGTCCCCCCCGCTCCGTATCCCGGCCCCTCCGCGGTTCATCCCGCATCCCCGGTGTCCCCCCCGCCGCTCATCCCGGATCCCCGCTCCCGCCCCGCGCTCCCCCCGTGTCCCCCCCGCTCCGCATTCCAGGGCCGTGACGCAGGGCTCGGCACCGGGCAGCGCCGGCAGCCACGCGGCGCCCACGCCGGGGACCCCCGCCCGCGGCTGGCGGCACCGAGGGTCCCTTGTCATCCCCCCAGCCCGACAGCGGGGACCCCAAACCCCGCGGGACAGACCCCACGGTGCCCGTCCGCTGCTCCTGGCAGGCGTCGGCCACCGTGGGGTGGAAGGCGGGGCGGGTGTGCAGGGCGGCCTCCTTGCGAAAACACTGCGAGGGGACAAAGAGGGACAGCGGGGTGAGCACGGGGCTCGGCCGGGTCACCCCCGGGCTGGCGGGTCCCCCTGCTCACCGCGGGCAGGTCGGCGATGACCCTGTCCCTGCGGACCGGGGCCAGCATGTTCATGGTCCGTGGGTGGCCGGGGCAGCGGGGACGGGATGAGGGTCAGGTGGGGTCTGGGGACACAGACAGCAAGGGGTGGTCATATCCCCATGTCACAGTTGTCGCCGTGAACAGCATTGTGGATCATGGTTGTCGCCGTGCCCCCAGGTGGGGCTGTCCCCTTATCCCAACAGTGTCCACTTTTCCCTTGTCCCTGTGTCCTGATTCCCCACGTCACCAAGGATGGCTGTCCCCACATCTCTGCCACCTCGAGGTCCCTGCCTGTGGCTGTCCTCACACCCTGGGGCACAGCTGTCCCCGTGTCCCAGCCATCCCCACATCCCCAGTGTGCCACCCCAGGGTGTCACTGTCCCCCTGCCCCAGGCGTGGCTGTCCCACACCCGTGTCCCAGCTGTCCCCGTGTCCCGCCACCCTCACATTCCTGCACGCCCGGGTACCACTGTCCCCGCGATCCATCCATCCATCCATCGCCGTGTCCCAGCTGTCCCCACGGCCACCCCAGGGTATGGCTGTCCCTGCCCCGCAATCTGTCTGTCCCCAAGTGCCACCCAGCCCCATCCCCGTGTCCCACCGCTCCCCGCGTGTCCCCCCCGTCCCGCGTCCGCCGTGCACAGATCCCGCTGTCCCCTCTCCTCATCCCAGTCCAAGATCAAGCTCTCCCCGCCTCGTCCCTGTCCCCACGGCGAGGGAATGAAGCGGGCTGTCCCCGTTACCGCCAACCTCCCAGCGCCGGTAGCGGTGCTCGGTGCTTCACGCCCAGTCCCGGAGTAACCGGCGTCCTGGCCCCTCCCACGCCCCCGAACGGGGGCGTGGGAGGGGCCAGGACGCCGGTTACTCCGGGACTGGGCCATTGAGCTGCTACTACCGCGGCGGGACCCCGGTAATGCCCCGCCACCCAGGGGCTCACCCCGGTCCCGCACCGCCACGACGGCGGGGAGGGACAGCAGCGTGCCAGACTACAACTCCCATGACGCCCTACGGAGCGCGGGACAGCGCTGCGCGTGCGCGCAGGAGTCCGTTAGCGAGTACTACCACTACCGGCATGCTCCGAAGATGTCGTGAGAGTTGGGCCGGAGGGGTGGTGGCGATTCCCTTGCTCCCGCGAGATTTGGGGGTATAAGCCCGTGCTGCGCGGAGCAGGAGACCCCTTTCGGCTTCCGCCTGGCCAAGATGGCGCCCAAGGCGAAGAAGGAGGGTGAGGGCGCGGGGCGCCGGGTCCGCGTTGGGGTCCCCGGGTGGCGTGTGGGATCCCACGGGGTGTTGGTGTATGTGGGTGGGAGCCGGGCTGAGCGAAGCGGGGAGTGGCGCAGAGTTCCAGCGCTGTGTTCAGCGCGGGCACGTGGAGGTGGTGGGAGAGGCCTGCCGGGTTGTCTGAGGGAGGCGGGGGATGTTCCCATCTCGGTGCTAGGAATCCTGCGCGGGCAGGGAATAAGTGCCTTTTCCCGCACTGAAACGGGAGACTTCTAACACAGTTGGGCGTTTTGGGGGCTTCTCTTGGTTGGATGAGGGAGCGCGGGCCGCTGGGTGAGGTGCTGCTCGCTGACCCGGGGAAGCCATGCCTGGCCGGGGAGCGCACCCCGACCCTGCAGATCCGTGTGGCGCTGACTGAGCTCTCCTCACAGCTGTGCCTCCGAAGACAGAGGCTAAGGCAAAGGCGCTGAAGGCCAAGAAGGCCGTCCTGAAGGGGGTTCACAGCCACAAGAAGAAGAAGATCCGCACGTCGCCCACATTCCGCAGGCCCAAGACGCTGCGGCTGCGGAGGCAGCCCAAATACCCCCGGAAGAGCGCCCCACGGAGAAACAAGTGCGTGTGCTGGGGGGGCTCTGTCCTGCTGGGGGGTTTGGGAGGTGGGAGCAACCCCGTGAATGGGCTGCTGTGGGGACCTGGTGGTTTGGGATGCAGGTGATGATTTTATGCGACCAAAGCCTGAGAGTTTGTGATTATAACCTTAGGTGACTGATGCACCCCAGAAAAAGCCCCTGAAATTCAGAGGAGCACCTGCCACTCGTCTGTTAATCATAGTACCTCTCTTGCAGGCTGGACCATTATGCCATTATCAAGTTCCCTCTGACCACAGAATCAGCGATGAAGAAGATTGAGGATAACAACACTCTGGTGTTCATCGTGGACGTCAAGGCAAACAAGCACCAGATCAAACAGGCTGTTAAGAAGCTGTATGATATCGATGTGGCCAAAGTCAACACGTTGATCAGGTGAGAATGGGGAGGAGAACAGGTCCCTGGTGGGTGTGAGGTGCTTCATTTTAGCAGAAAATGGGAATACATGTGTGAGATTCAGCAGATGTGGGACAAAGCTCCACAGCTAAGTGCAGCTTTGGACTGAGCACATCTTGGTGGAAGTGGGAAATGTTGGCTGAGCAGAGGGTTGGTTTCCTCAAGGAGCTCTTTGCCTCTTCAAGGAGCACTTCTGACACCCAGGGAGTCCTGTGCAAATGATGTAAACTTCAATTTCACTGAGTAATGTGATGTTTCCAAAGGAACCACTGATGCACACGGGGGTTGCAGGAATGTGGAGCAGGGGGAGGAGTTGTCTCTGTCCTGATGCCTCCTGTTCCTCTCTAGGCCTGATGGAGAGAAGAAGGCTTACGTCCGACTGGCTCCTGATTATGATGCACTGGATGTGGCCAACAAGGTGAGATGTCTTTGAAACTTGGAAGCTTTTTTTGCACCTTGTCCCGTGTCTCCTCCACTGATTGTTCTTCCTGAGCTTCTTCATGAGGTACTCATGTGGTGGCACTTGTGTGGCCCTGTAGCCAGACAGGATCTGAGTGCTGAGGAGCCACGTTCTCAGTCAGTTCAGTCCCCAAGGTGATTGAGGTAGGCAGGAGGCAGAGGTGGTCCAGAGTGGAGTAGGGGAATGTACAGCACAAGGATCACTGTGGGATAAGTGTACAAAGTGGATGTGTGGAGCTCTTGGGCAGGTCTGGGAGGAGGAAGCCTTGGAGGACAGGAATCCTGGGGAGATGCAGTGATGTCTGTGGTGGAGGCTCTGCCTTTCTGCCACCATAACATCTGTTTTAACATCCTTTGCTTCTTTCCAGATTGGAATCATCTAAACTGCATCTGCTGAGGACTGTACAGACTAATAAACATTGTGACACCACTGAGGGCTCTTGTGTTTTGTGACAGCACAGCCCCTGTGAGAGAGAGAGGGCACCCAGCAAACTGCTGGGCCTTCACTTCTTTAAAGGGGCTCCTCCTTCCCTTCCTGGCAGTGGGTGGGCAGAGCTGACTGCTGCACCAGAGGGTTGTGCAGGGGCACTGCTGCCCTACTCAGAGGTGTCTGGGATCCTGTCAGCATGAGGTGACACCTAAATCTCAAATATCTCTACATTTACCCCCAGGCCTCCTGTGTCTTGTGTTTTCTTGCGCAGGGTAATTGGGATGTGTTTGTGATCAGTGTTTTGTGTGTCCTTTGTCGCTTCCTTGTGGAGCACAGCACAGCTGGCCACAACAAAAACCTGTCAGTGGCTCTGATGTGGCACAGGTGACCTGTCACACCATTTCCCCAGCGTATCAGCTCTCTGCTTATGCTGCAGGTTCACATGGAACCCTGCTGCTAATCCAGCAGTGGAGGCTTTGTGGGTTTTTCTGGCACAGTCTCCACTCCATGTGCTTGCAGCGTGTGAGTTTCCCTCTTGCTGTTCCTCATGGGGTTCACTGTCCTCAGGGTTGTTTCCAAATGCTGCTGTTCCTGCCTTTGCAACGTTTGGCTCTAAGTCTCTAGGTGAAACCAGATTTTAGAGTGTTTGGAGTCAGGAGAACTGGAGCACTGGGTGAGCAGGGAGTGGGGGAGTTATGGAAAAGTCTGCAGGGTACTTGAGCTTAAGTACATACTTAGACTTGACTGAGAAAGATGATGAAAGCCCTGACCAAATATTGATTGGGGTAATTGGGCTCTTGAATGGTGGGACACTAAGTTCCTCCAGGCCTCTTGTGGAGGGTGGCAGATTCCCAGGACAGTGGGGGATGGAAAGCAGGAGCTGCTCTCAGGATTCAGGTGGAGCTTTGTGCTGGGCTGTGTGGGCCTGGCTTGACACCCCTCACTTGGGCTCAGGGGAGGTGGGCAGGAGGTGCTCCCTGCCTGCTGTAAGGGGTTAAAAACTGCCTGGAGGGAGGAGTGCTGCTTCCCTGGCACCACCAACCCAGCTTCTTCCCTGTGGATGCATAGCAGCAGGGTCCCCTGACCCCCAGGCCACCGTTTTACACATAGTAAGAAAGATGTGGGAGAAGTTGCCACTTTTGTAGCAAAGCTGCTGTCAGTGCTGGGCAAGGATTGGCTCTGGAGAGCCTGGATGTGCTGCAGCCAGAGGCTGTTAGGGATTCCACATCAGCATGACTTGCAGTCAGCCCTGGCCTTAGCTCAGCTCAGCCCAGTGGTGCTGCCCTGGTACTTCACTTGCCTCTTGCTCCTGGCTGCCAGCCTGCCTGATCCACAGCTGCACTGCTGGGGGAGGCTCCTGCTGGAAGCCAGGAGGGGAACAGTAGGGAGCTGCCTCCTTTGGGAAGCTTTGTCATGCCTGGCCTTCCACACTGGTTTAAGGACAGCGGATGTGTGAACTGGTCTGAGCCTGTGACCTGCTGGTACAGAGCTGTGTCTGCTTCAAGTAGAGAGACAAAGGGGAATGTGCAGCAATAGGGGTGAGGGGAAAATTAATGTTTGAGCTTAGTTGTGATTGTAGATGCAGTCATTTAAACTGCAGAGGCCACGAGGCTTCAGCTGCAGCTGGAAGATGCACACATAGCTGTTGGGATGTGCTGCTGAGAGCAAGGCTGGGCCCTGCCAGGGCTGCTGAGCTCTGCTTTGAGCGAGGAGGGACAAGGAGCAGGTTTGGAGCTGGCATCGATCCCTGCCCACACTGTCCCAGCTATCACATCTCTGTTCCAGCTGCCAGCCTCTTCCTGGCACTGTGTCAGTGCACACCAGGGAGTCCCACCAGGATCCATCCACATCCTGTGGGGTGTTTCCCAGCTCTCTGGTGGAAAGGTGATCCCCCACTGCCTCCCCTTAACCACTGGCTCATTTCAGCTGCAATTTCTGTCTCTGCCTGAGCCGGGCAGGTGCTGGGGTGGGTGGGACACATCGTGCCCGGAGCAGGGGCTGGGCAGGAGTGCCTCTGAGCCCTGCTGCTAACACTGATCCTGGAGCTGTTAGCATCAGCAGGATGTGCCTCTCTGGTGCTCCACAGGACCGGCTGGGCCAGTTCTGGCCCCACTCTCCCAGGGAGCTGAACCCCCCTTCTGTTCTCACTGCTCTGGGAGAGCTGCTGGAACCGTCCTGGTCCTGTGGCTGCAGGATAGGGCCCAGCACGCTCACAGGGCTGCAGCTGCACTGCACCAGTGAAGACTGCTCCAGGGGGATGCAAGCATGCAATAATCTTCCAGGAAGAGCCCTTGGCCTCACATGGCTTTTCCATGCCAGCTCCACTTCACGTGGCTGCTGGGTGAGTCACACAGCCCAGCCAGGCTCCTCACCATCAGGCTGGAGACAGGCAGGTCAGGCACTGCCACAAGGCTCAGTACCTCTCCTGGTTCCCTTCAACTGTCCCTTGCACAGCCCTGGGTCTCTGGAAGAGCAGAGGAATGAGGAAGAAGAGGGGAACCCATCCACACAAGAAACAGAGTTGTGCTCAAGGCTCAACCGGGTTGGCAGGACCCAGCAGGCTGAAAGGTCCCTAGAACAAAGCCAGCAGCAGAAATGTGCCCTCTCCCTCCCTGAGAACTGCCAGCCCTCCTCTGGGAACGGGGCACATCCTTTCCCACAGCCCTGACCCAGGGAGAATCTCCGACCTGCTCTGCCCCACAGAAGAGCCAGCCCAGGTGTGCTGCGGCAGCAGTACATAGACTGATTTTAATGCACATTACACCCAACATCACCACGGGAGGGAACTCCTCCCCTCCCTCACAACCCTTCCAGGCATCAGCTGCAAAGCACAGCCACCCCTGGCCCTCCAGCTGCCTGCAGGGAAGCTGGCTTGGGCTGCTTCTCCATCGGCTGTGCCTCTGGCTTCAGCAGCATCCCCGCAGCTCGGTGAAGCTGTCGGGCTGGTCCAGCAGGGAAGCGCTTTTAGGCAGCAGAGCGGGTGAAGGCAGGGCCTGGGGCCAGGGAGAAAGCCCTAAGGCACATCAGAGCAGCTTTGGAGAGCCCAAAACTTCCAGGAGCCGGAGGCCGGGTCCCCCTTGGCGCGCATGTTTCAGTCTATCAGAAACTTCTCACCGTCTACATCTCTCCCTGCAGAGCCCTTGCGCAGGGAGGGGAAAAAATCAGAGCGGAGGAGGCGGGAGAAGTACATGAGGATCATGGCATCGAGCAGCAGGAGGTTGGCAGTGAGGAAGGCACCCTGGCCCTGCAGCTCCACGTGGCGGAGGAAATAGCAGGTGAGGTAAGCCTGGGGAGCCAGGCGGAAGGCGAAGTACACCACCAGGTTGATGTATTTGTTGGCCTCGTAGAGCGCCGGCGAAGGCACGTTGCTCATCTTCAGCAGCATGCGCACCGTGAGGAAGATGTTGCTCACCTCCACCAGCAGCAGCAGCACCGCTGCCACCAGGAAGCGGCCTGTGATGATGAGCGAGATGAAGGCAGAGATGGCCTGGGACACACACACACACACAGAGAACAGGGTCAGCTCGCCTTGCCCTGGGGAAAGCGAGTCCTTCCCTGCCCTTAGTGAGAGCACACAGTTTTCCCCACCCAGAGGTCCCAGCAGGCACCTGAGCTTAGAGAAAACCAGTCTGGAAAGCCAGATCCCCCAGGACCAGTTACACCTCCCTGTGCTGGGATGAGCCTCCAGCTCTTCCCCCTCCCAGCTCCCAGCCTGTCTGGCTCCAGGCACTCGGAGCCGATGCTGGCAGGCGTCCTGCTCTCGCCTTGTTGGTGCAGAGCCTACCTGGCAGCCAGGGTGAGGCAGACACAAGGGCTCCAGCTTGCCCATGAAACCTGGGTGGGCTGAGCCCTGGGGTGTGTGTTAGCCCCCCATGCTGGCCATACTCACCATGGCATGGTGCACCAGGTACTCCCAAGATGAGCGGGACTGATGGTTGAAGATGATGTCAAGGGTATCGTGGATGAAGTAGCCTGTGGGATGAAAGAGAGCATTCAGGTCTGGCTTGTGCACTGTGACCCACTGTAGAAAGGAGGAGCAGTGAGGAGGAGGAGAAGGGTGGTGTGACTGTTCTTCAGGTACCTCCACCCCGTCTGGGTATGGAGAGACGGCCATTCCCTGGGGGTTGGCAGCCTGTGGGCTCCACGCTGTGATTAAGGCAGGAAGCATGGAGCTGCCCAGCCCTTGAGCCAGTGGCTCGTCCCGAGCCAGCATACCAGGCAAAGCTGAGCAGGGAGTGGGCAAAGTCCGGCGGGGTGGCTGCGGCCACTGCCCTGCCTGGCTCCTTACCTGAGGAAAAGCAGACCAGCAGGTGCCCTGAGACGCTGTAGCCGTCCTGGATGTCGGAGAGCAGCTCCGGAGAGTGCCAGAGGCTGGGAGTGAGGAGAGGAGGAAGGGGGTCAGCCTAGGCTCCGGGACGGTGAACACGGGGACCCCCTACCCCCTGCCCCCTCCCCAGGAGTGCCCAGTTGGCAGCGTGTGCACCGTGCCCGCCGCTCCCCGCGCTGCCCTACCTGAAGAGGGCCCATAGCCCGGCCAGCACGGAGTGTGCGAAAGAGACGAGGAGATTCCTCCAGCGCCAGACGCGGCCGGGACGGCTCCTTACGGCGGCGGGCTGTGGCACGGCCACGGCCAGGCGGCGCAGTGCCGCGAAGATCGCCACGCTGCCACCCACCAGCGCCACCGAGGCCGCCCGCCAGCCCGGGCCCATCGCGCCCAGTCCGGCGGCGCGCGGCCGCGGCGGGCGGGCCCGCAGGGCCACGCCCCATCGCCGACCACACCTTCGTTCCGGCCACGCCCCCCGCATGCGCCACTGGGCCACGCCTTCCCATTGGACACTCCCCCCGCGCTGGCCGCGCCTCCCGCGCGCGCGCCTGCGCTGGGTTGGCTGCCGCTGAGGGGGCGTGGCTGCGGTTTTCATTGATAAACGGCGCGTTGGCCACGCCCCCCGGCCGTGTGTGGGTGCGCGCACGTGTGCAGAGCGTGGCGCGGGTGTGGCGCACCTGGGCAGGCGTGCAGGGCCCGCAGGTGTGCGGAGCTGCTCGGCGTGTTCCTGCTGAGCGGGCGCGGGATTGCACTGTGCGCCAGACACCGCGCGTGTGGCCCTCAGATACCGCCCGTCTGTCCTGGGCAGCGCGGGAGGGTGCGAACAGCCTGTGCCTGGCAGACGTTGCACATCTGTGCCGGGCCCTGCACATCTGCCACAGTGGTGCACAGCTGGCGCGGGCCTCGCACATCTGTTCTGCGCCCTGTGTGTGTCCCCGGCACGGTGTGGCTGTCGCCGGGGGTTGCGGCGCATTGTGTCGGGGGAGGATGCCCGAGAAAACATTTGGAAAAGTAGTGGGAGCAGCCACAAACGCTCGCCTCAAGACATGGCGGGGCGGCTGCGGTACTAAAAGGTGTCCCCTAATACCAGGCTGCAGTAGGCTGAGGCCGAAAACGCGGCACCGAAACGCGGCGGGGTGCTGGCTCCTGGTTGGGGGTCCTGCCCCATCGCTGCCCCACGCTGCAAAGGCGCCGGCTTGCGCCAGTGGGGCTGACCCCCTCCCCGGTGAACCGGGCTGGCTGTCGCTAGATGGCAGCAGGGCCACGTGGCAGTGTCACCACTGCCACTCTGTCACTGTCCCTACTCCAGGACAGAGGCCACCACTCCTGAGTGTAGGGCAGGACCCGCTTCCACGCTATAGCCGCCATCACGGCCGGCCTCGGGGGTGCTCGTGGTCCTGGAGGGTCTAAAGCAGGTCTGGGGTGTCATTTAGGGGACTCGTGCCGCTTGTGCTAGCCCCGCAGCAGCGCAACCCCCGCAGTGGGTGCCCCTCCAGGCTCGGGGCTGGAGGCTCCTGGGGACACCGCCGCTCTATGGAGGTGCGGGGGTCCTGCTGGCATCCTGCAGTGTGGGCGGGCAGCCCAGCGCACCCCAAACCTCTCTCTCCGGTCTCTCTCTCTCAGACCCAAGAGGGTCGGGCTCCCAGTGGCACTGGGGTGTCACCCAAGCGGGGGTGGCGTTACCCCCCGACCGAACCACGGAGCCCCTGGGCCATACACAGCGGCGTGGTTTGTCCGCCCGCGGCCGCCGTAGCAGCGCGGAAGTGTCTCCATGGAGACAGGAGGAGCCGGGCCCAGGGATGGAGAAATACGAGCGGATCCGGGTGGTGGGGAGAGGGGCCTTCGGGTGAGGGGGCGCCGGGGGTGGGCGATGGGGACGGCTACAGTCTTTCTGCCTCCGGGCGGGAGGCCTTTGAGCTGCGTCCCCGTGGCAGCGAGGCGCTTGTGGCCACGGCAATGCGGGGTCCGCCGGGGTGTGGCACCTGGAGGGACACGGCACAAAGTGCGTGACACCTCGGGGCGCGGGGACTGCGGGCGACCTGTGCCACCCCAGGGTGATGGCCAGGCCCTTTGCTGTGTCCCCCTCCCCGTGCTGAGTCCCCGTCCCTGTCCCCGCAGCATCGTGCACCTGTGCCTGCGCAAGGCCGACCAGAAGCTGGTGATCCTAAAGCAGATCCCGGTGGAGCAGATGAGCAAGGATGAGCGGCTGGCAGCGCAGAACGAGTGCCAGGTCCTCAAGCTGCTCAGCCACCCCAACGTCATCGAGTACTACGAGAACTTCCTGGAGGACAAGGCGCTCATGATCGCCATGGAATACGCCCCAGGTGGGCCCTGCTGTTCCCCTACAGTGCCTGTAGCTGCTCCCTTGGTAGGTCCAGGGCATGCCAAGCACTTGGCTCTCTTTGGGTCAAGCACCTTGTGCTCCTTGTAACAATCCTGGGCTTTGTACCCCCTGGAGTCCAAGCCTGTCTCTCTTGAGGAGACATTTTTGTAGAAGAGTATCTGTGGTTCTTGATGGACAACAAATTGACCATGAGCCGAGTGACCAAGCATTGATGCAGGTTGTGGAGTCACCATCCTTGAAGATACTCAAAAGATTCTGGTCCTGGACAAGTTCAGTGGCTCTGTTTGAGCAGTGACCTCACAAGGTCCCTTCCAGCCTCAGCCACTCCATGATTATATGTCTTATACCTGCTAACCGTATCCAAAACAAGGAGATTTCAAACCTCTCTGTCCCTGATCAGCATGCTACCATCTGCCCTGGCTCAAGTTTCAGGCACATTTCCCTGTGTCAACCCTGTTGGCCCCACATTTCTGACAAGATTTCCTGTGGACTTTCAGATGAAATCAGCATTTGCATGAAGGTTTGCTAAAATCTGTATGTGAGCCCTGAGTCTGGACCTCCCCTTCCCGAGAGGGGCCTCTCTGTGGCACGTGGCCTCTTGGACTGCAAGAATTCTCCTCTGCAGAACAGGCTGATCTTGTTCTGCCATGGAGGTTTATGTCCTCTTCCAAGAGCTGTAATTTTAGTGTTTCTTTTCCTGCTTTTGATAATGTGTAAAGGATAACTTCTCTCTGCCTGTTTCTTCCTCCCACCAACTGCGCTGCCGTTGTTTAGGAGCATTGGAGGATGTGCTGCATATCCCACCAGGATGTGTTTATCCCACATGCTTGCCTTGTTACGAAGCCAAAATGGCAAAATCCCCCCAGTTTTAGGCCAGGTTTGTGCTGTCCTCTGCCCACAGCCCTTTGTTGCTCCTTGCAGGGGGCACTCTGGCAGAGTTCATCCACAAGCGCTGTAATTCCTTGCTGGATGAGGACACCATCCTGCACTTCTTTGTGCAGATCCTCCTGGCCCTGCACCACGTGCACACCAAGCAGATCCTGCACCGTGACCTGAAGACCCAGAACATCCTCCTGGACAAGCACCGCATGATTGTCAAGATCGGAGACTTTGGCATCTCCAAAATCTTGAGCAGCAAGAGCAAAGCCTACACAGTGAGTGGCAGGGCAGCTTCTCACCCCGTGGCAGCAGGCTGGGAACTCTGGATTTGGTTCACAACCATCTCTGGGAAGTGGCTTTAGGCAGTGCTGCTTTGTTTGCTGCTATCTTCATGCCTGAGTTTGCTGTCGCTCTGTGGGCTGCAGAAAAGTAAAAGGTGGGAGAGGATGAGCTATCTGAGCCCACTGGTGAGGGCAGGCAGGGTGGCTCCTGCTGGGGGTGGTGTTTGCAGACTCGTCTGACACATCCTTAGCAAATAAATTCCTGCCTGTGCACTCCCATCCTGCCTTAATCTCCTTTCTCTGCTTGACATTTAGTGTCTTTCCCCACCTGGGCTAATCTGACCAGACGTTTGTATCACGCTCGGCGCTCTGGGCTCTGATTCTCTCAAGTGGATAGAAGCAAAATTAGAGGCAATCACTGTATGTGTCACTGGAAAGGCAAATCCTCTTGTTTTTCACTGAGATTTTCAGGCAGCTGTTGATGCCAAGGGAACAAAAGCCCAGCTCTGTGGAGCTTTGGTGGTGTTCCAGCCAGCTCTGCACCAATCCTCCCTCTTTCCACCTCTCTGCCCCAGTTTCACTGCACTGTGGTAAATTTTTGTCTCTTGTAGGTGGTGGGAACTCCGTGCTACATCTCCCCAGAGCTCTGTGAAGGGAAGCCTTACAACCAGAAGAGTGACATCTGGGCCCTGGGCTGTGTGCTCTACGAGCTCGCCAGCCTCAAGAGGGCTTTCGAAGCTGCGGTAAGAGCCATGCGGTTTACACGTAGCACAGGGAGCCGTGGCCTCTCACAGAGGTGAAAATGTATGCCGGGATCACTTCTCTGTGAAGGCAGAGGGCAGTGCTGAGAGCTCTTTCCTCCTTGGCCTCGCCCCTGACTGCCCAGCCACTGTTTGCCTGTTGTTTTCTCTCCAGAACCTTCCTGCCTTAGTGCTGAAGATCATGAGCGGGACGTTTGCCCCGATCTCAGATCGATACAGCCCCGACCTGCGCCAGCTCATCCTCAGCATGCTCAACCTGGATCCTTCCAAACGGCCCCAGCTGAATGAGATCATGGCCCAGGCCATCTGCATCCGGCCCCTCCTGAACCTCTACACAGACGTGGGCAGCGTCAAAATGAGGAGGCAAGTGACACTGCCACCTCAGTGTCCCTTGGGAGGGGCTGCCACAGCCCACAGCATGGCTGACCAGCTTACTGCCTCCTTTCTGAGCTCCAAAGGCAGCATTTTCCCAATGCAGCTCTGCTGTGCTGCCTAACGTGCAGCTGCTGCTGGCTGAGCTTGGCCCAGGAGCTCAGAGCCAGGCAGGTGCCATGGCAGGTGTGGGTTTGTCATCACAGTGACAGCAAACAGAGAGTGGTGAGCACAGGGGGAAGTAAGCTGATGCCAGCTTCCCTTTCTCAGGTTGTTTAAAGCAGTGCTGGGAGTGCTTCCACCCGTGGCTTCTGCTGTAGCTCTGCCCAGACATTCTGTGATCCAGGGCTCTGCAGGACATTAAAGGCTGGATTTTGGTTTGGCAGGCCTGAAAAACCCTTGGCTCCAGTGCCCACAGTGACCCACAGCCGGACAGAGGGACGGGCAAGCAGTGCCAGGCAGAGGGGTGAGTTCTGGCATGGTGTGTTCAACTCAGCTCCATTTGGAAGGACCCTTTCCTTTGGATGACACAAGTCAGAGAGGCACTCAGGGTTCTGGAGAGAGGAACTTTAGAAATATCACCTTCCCTGTGCTCTGGAGGAGCCCTGCAGCCCCCTTGGACCAGCACAGGTCTGGCTCTGGCAGCTCTGCAAGCACCCAGACTGGCTGGTGCTGTCACTTTTCCTGTGGGAGGAGAGTCAAGATCCACATGAATGATTTCTCTGTGCCCCACAGGTGTCCGACGTGGTTCAGCCAGGACAGGAATCCCCCCTCCCCTGTCATCCATCTACACGTGGGGCAGTGGGATCACCACCCCTCTGCGCCTGCCCATGCTGAACACTGAGGTGGTGCAGGTCTCTGCTGGCAGGACACAGAAGGCTGGGGTCACCAAATCTGGGAGGCTCATCCTCTGGGAGGTGAGTGACAGGGAAGCTGGGGCAGGAGTCGCTGTGGAGCCTTGGATGTGTGATTTCTGTGAAAAAGGCATTTCTGCTCACTCACAGACCCTGGCACTGCCTCCTCCAGGGCTGCAGTCCCAGCCAGGGTGTGGGTAATGCTGATAAGCCTCTGGGAAAGGGTTCATCAGTGTTCTCCAACCCAGCTCTTCCGTGGTTTCTCTCCATCAGGCTCCTCCCATGGGTGCTGCTGGGGGTCCTTCTCTCCCAGGAGCCACTGAGCAGCTCCAGCCTCAGTTTGTGTCCCGCTTTCTGGAGGGCCAGTCTGGAGTGACCATCAAACACGTGTCCTGTGGTGATCTTTTCACAGCCTGCCTCACAGGTGAGCTGCTGACTCCTGCCTCCACCTGTCTGGGTCCCAGAACCCCCTAGAACCCAGTGGGAGTGCCTGGGGAATCTGCTCAGAGAGGAACCAGAAAGATGCTCTGGGCTGAGGTGACTCAGAGGCCTCTGTGGCCTCTCATGTAGCATCAGGTGGGAGTCAGAAAAGGCAGACATGGTCCTCCTGTGATGCCACACTGGTCAACTTGGTCCCAAACTGTCTGGTGTGGGGAGGGCCACAAACAGTTGGAATTAGGTGATCTTAAAGGTCTAAATTATTCTATGATTCTTTGAAACCTTCTGTGCTTGTTGTCCTGTTGCATTGGTGTCACCTGAAACCAGAACTGAGAGACGGGACTGCAGTGTGAGGAGAATCTCTGTCACGTACTCTGTGAGTGTGACATGGGCACATGCAGTGACCAGCAATGACTGGTGTCACAGTGAGGAGTCAGCCTGAGCTGCTGCAGGGCTGGTTATCCTCAAAGTGCAGGAAACCAGGGTTTGAAGCCCCCTCAGAGCAGCCCAGGAAGTGTTCTGGGTGGAAGTGGAGCACACACACCCGTCCAAGGCCATGTTTGTGGAGCAAAACCCTCCCAGTGGTCCTGTGGAAGCTCTGTTTGTTCTTCTCTTGGGGGTCAGGGCATCAAACAACAGATACACAGTGGGCAAACTCCATGGGTATGTTTATCCTACCACCCATGGAGTTTCCTGCCACCCCTCCACTGGGCAGCTGCTCAGGGACTGCCTCTGTGACTTAAACACCTTGACAGACCCTGGGGTTCTCAACTCCTGCCTACACAGCTGCAGCAATGTTATCATGTTATCTCAGTGCTCTTATCACTGCTGTTTGTTTGTCGAGCCGTTGCAGCACGGTGAGGCTGCAGCTCCCTGGAAGCTCCTGCAGCTCCCTGGAAGCTCCTGCAGTTCCCTGGAAGCTCTCTGAAGGCTTTGTGACCCCTGCAGCTCATTCTGAGTCAGAGTGGGTCCGATGTCCTGGGAGCCATGGCCACTCCTTGGCTGTGTCACCTTGCAGGGCCTCACGTGTGCCTTGCAGGGCCTCCCATGTGCCACTGACAGGGCTCCTTTCTGCTCCTGCAGACAGAGGGATAATCATGACCTTTGGCAGCGGCAGCAATGGCTGTTTGGGGCATGGAAACTTCACGGATGTGAGCCAGGTTGGTGGAGAGGGTGCTGGGTGTGCTGCTCCCCCGGGGTAAAGGATGGATCATGGCTTCTGCACCACGTGAGGGGACTCATCCCAGCTCCAGGGATGTGCATCCTGGGCATGCTCTGGCATCTGACCCCCTCCCCCTCCTCCTCCCTGTCACTGCGGGTTTTAAAAGACCCAACCTGCCTTTCTCTTTCTCTCCCCCCCCTACACAATGATCCCTTTGAGCGTGGGGGAAGTCAAGAGCTGCCTTGTGGTTGCTGTTGGCAGGCTCCCAGCTTGGAGCCTGCCTCCAATCACACACCTGCCTGCTTCACTCTTGGCCTGCAGCTGCCAGGGTTCACTGAGAAAAGTTATTTTTCAAAGGAGCCAGTATTTAAAGAAGAGCTGTGTGTTTCCGATTGGCTTGGAGCACTGGGGCTGAGGGCTCATTGCTCCTTTCCAGTTTCTTCCTCGCCTGCCCTCGGATGTGGCAGCAGCCCATGGCTCCCAGCCGAGCCCGGGGACTGGTGCCATTTGTCACTGTGGTCAGCTGGCCCGTTTGTTCCTGCTCCTCCCAGAGCTGAGCTGCTCCCTGCTTATGGCTGGGGAGGGGAGACCAGTTGGAAGCAGCAGCCAGATCCCAACAAACGGTGCTTTTCACTCAAGGACGATAATGAGTATGAGGCGAGGTGTCAGATCTAACAGCAGGTCACAGCAGGGGCCGGGTGAAATGTGGAGATCCTGGTCCCTCCACCCCCTAATGAATCTGAGCCATTAACTCACAGCTCCTCTGAGCCAACACATCCTGCACCAAGCCCCTGCCTGCTCAGAGCAGGCGTTCACAGCCCCTGGCACTCCCCACATGGGCAGGGGGGCGAATCCCAACCCTTGCTGAACCTCTTCCCTCTCCAAACTCTCATGCTGGCTGCTTTCTTCCGCCCCAGAGATGTTTGCATTATCTTCTGTGCTGCGTGCACGTAGTCTCTTATCCCTTTGAAGACTGTTTGGAACAAAAAAAAAAAAAAAAAAGAAATTTCTCTGTTGTTTGTGTTGGATGAAAACTGGGATGCTGCCAGCGCTGTGTTGAGTCTGGGGGGCCGGGTGGGAGGGATGGGAGCAGCCGGGCAGGCTGGGAGGTCTGGGCTGACGGCTGCTGCTCTTCCCCTGCCAGCCCAAGATTGTGGAGGCCCTGCTGGGCTACGAGATGGTGCAGGTGGCCTGTGGTGCATCTCACGTCCTGGCGGTCTCCAACGAACGGGAAGTGTTTGCCTGGGGCAGGGGGGATAACGGTAAGAGAAGTCTGTTTTGCAGAACAGGGCTTGTGCCTGTTCCCACTCCCTTTGCTGGCCCTGCTTGCCCACAGTCCCCTCCAGATGTGCCAGGGTGGGTGGCTGTGGAAGAGCTGCAGCTGTTTTGTTGCATACCAGGGTCCCTGTGCTTTGGCTTTTGCTGCTTTCTGGGATCCCGGGCTGGGCTCTTGCAGCAGCTGTGTCAGTGCTGCTCTCAGTGGGGCTGTGTGTTGCCATCAGCTGTTCCCTGCTCTGTTGCTCCTACCAGGTCGGCTTGGGCTGGGCACCCTGGAGTGCCACAACTGCCCCCAGCAGGTCACAGTCCCTCCAGAGCACGAGGCTCAGAGGGTCATCTGTGGCATCGATTCCTCCATGGTCCTCACAGTGAAGAACCAGATTCTTGCTTGTGGGAGCAACAGGTAAGAGGGGTGAGGGTCCACATTTTACCCTCCTGGGCCTGTCTTTGTTGTGACCAAGGGGCTCCAGAAGACATCCCTGTGTGATCCTAGAGATTTTCCCTGTGCAGGTGTAATAAGCTGGGCCTAGACCGGATCAGCTCAGCAGAGGAGCCTTCCCCAGAGGACCAGGTGGAGGAGGCCACTGTGTTTGTATGTGCTCAGTCAGCCCCCTTGAACCAAGAGCCCATTGTGTGTGCTGACATTGGTACTGCACATTCAGCTGCTGTCACAGGTGAGGGTGTGTGCCCACATTCTGAGAGGGGGGACATCTGCATTTTCCCTGTCTTCCTTCTGCCTGTTTCCCTTGGGCAGTCTCTCTAAGGAGACACCCTGCTCCCAGTGTTGAAGCTCTGTGGAGCAGAATGCTCATCCTGGAGACAGCAAAGAGCTTCTGGGGTTTCAGTGTGTCCCAAGTGACACCCAGGTTTGTCTCTCCTCTCTGCTGTCAGCTTCTGGCCACTGTTACACCTTTGGCAGCAACCAGCACGGGCAGCTGGGCACCAACTCCTGCCGCAACAGCCGTGTGCCCCACCTGGTTGTGGGGCTGGAGACGATGAAGGTCACCGTGGTGGCTTGTGGAGATGCCTTCACTGTGGCCATTGGAGCAGGTGAGGCTGAAGCCCCCATGTCCTGGGCTGCAGCAGGGTCTGGCTGTGGCCAAGGCAGGTGTGCAGTGAGGTGTTTATATCCCTCTGCAGACGGCGAGGTGTGCACATGGGGGAAAGGAGCCAGGGGACGTCTGGGCAGGAAGGATGAGGAAACAGGAGTGCCAAGGCCAGTGCAGCTGGAGGAGACACATCCATACCTGGTGACCTCTGTTGCCTGCTGCCACGGGAACACACTGCTGTCAGTAAAGCGTGAGTAAAGGCTTTGTGCCTGTGATTCCTGCCATGAGGACCCAGCCATACACAATGCCTTGTGACCAGAGCTGTGCTGAGTAACCCTGGCATGTAAGCTCACTGTTATTCTAGTCCTTCTTGAGCTGTAGATGAATAGAAATAACTTCAAGCCCAAAATAATTCCCCTGCTGCTCTTCAACTCTGTGACACTGCCTCTCCCACTGGGCAAGGGGAGCAAAGGGATGGCAGAGGCTGTCTGGTGCACTCCCAGACAGGTAGGCTGGCCAAGCTACTGTGCCAGCGGTCCACTGAGTATTCAAAAAGAGCAGCTCTCTAATTGATGCTGCTGAAATAGAAGCTGAGATTTGAGGCGTCATTTTGGCTGCTGCCTTGCCATTGTGGTTTGGAAAAGATAGCAATGGTTTTGTGGTTCCTCTCTGCTCAGGCCAAAGGCAGCATCGTGGCTGGGTTAAAACGTGCCCATGGCGTGACCTGCCCTTCCTGCCTGGATGTACAACGGGAGCCTGGCCCAGACTGCTGCAGGGGCCTTTCTTCCTCCTGTGCTGGGCTGATGATGGCCTCAGCCTGGGCTGAGGGATTCCAGCCCCAGCCCACTTCAAGGAGGCTAATTACAGCCCTGAGGGGAGGAGGCCCGGCTGACAGCCCCAAAATCAGCCCTGGCTCTGTTCCTCCCCTGCAAGTGCCCAGCTCTCATGTGATGTGTGCTGCCACGTGAAGGGGACGGGGAATGGCCGAGTCCCCAGGCTCGGGAACAAGTAGGGCATTTGTCATGGCAGTAAAAGGGTTTTGTCTCTGCAGGAAGACAGCAGGCTGCTCTCTCCTTCCGCTGCTCGAGTCACCCTGCACTCTGTGGCAGCTGGTTTGTGGGCTCCCACCTGCAGCACTGTCTTGCAGTGTGTAGCCCCACTGCTGTCCCTCTGCCCAAAACCTTGTCCTGTCCCAGTACCAGGAGTGCAAACTCAGCGGTGTGAGGGCAGCAGCCTTGCCTGCCCCAGCATACCTCAGCAACCAGCTTGCAAAAAAGCACTAAGAGCTCTGTAAAGAGCTGAGATTTGGGCTTTCACACAGCTCAATCTGCCTGGAAATTTCTCCAGCGAGAACACGGGATCTGGTGACACATGTGATGTCATTGCTGCTGTGATCTGGCCCGGGAGGGTGCTGGCACAGGCAAACTGCACTCTACCTTTGGGGTGGCTGTTCTGCTCCTCCCATGGGGCCAACTCCACTTTTGACTGGCTTGGGCTGCTGCCCAGGTTATCATGAGCTCCTGCTGCTCCCTTCTCTCAATCCCACTGCAAACAGAATAACTGGGAGAAGCCAGGCTGGAGAGGAGGAGAGCACAAACCTCAAGAGACCACATTCTGTCCTGCTGGGCATTGCCTTGCTTGTGCCACTGCTGAGATCTTGCAGTGGCTTCCTGTAGGGAAGGAGACAGGGATTTTGGTGCCCATCTGTGGGATATCAGGCTTGTGTGGGGCAGAACACTTATTGTAGCTTCATCAAGGTGGGGCTTCCAGCTAAATCTTGATTTTTACTCTTTTTGTTTCAGCTGTCGTGGAGGAATCGCCTTCCCAGTGAGTGACAGCAGCCACATCCTGCTCTTCCTGCTGCCCACGGTGGCCTGGCTCAGACACACTGCAGGCTCCAGAGCTCCTCAGCTGCACTCTGAAGGCAGCAGTCTGGAAACAGAGAGCTCCTAACGATGGTTCCCAAGGAACCAGAGCTGGTCTCATTTATTGAATTGTCACTGTGAACCTCCAGTGCCTAAGAGTCACTGCCCTGGACATGCCCAGAGCTCTGGTGCTGCCTTCAGGGGGTCACACCGTGGCTCTTCTCCTCCCTGCTGGAAGTGCCTGTGTGGAAGAGTGAGGAGCACAGAGGTTGTTTTCCTCCGTGGAAACTGTTTCTGGTTACAAAGCCCAGGCTGACAGCTCAGTGTCTGAGAGAGCTGTCAGCCTTTGCACAGCAGCGTCTGGAGTCAGGGCCCCAGGCGCTGTGCTGGGTGACTAAATGCAAACCTCTTTGCTAATTAGAGAAGTCTGTCCTTTCCCATCCCCCCCTAAAACGTTTCACCCATTTATTGAGCACACTTTGGAGGGTCCTGCCTGCACGGCTGGCCGAGCTCTGCACGAGCAGCCTCCCTGTGCTGCACAGCTCTCCCCAAATGCTGCCTGGAGCTTTCCAATTACAGCCTCCCCTGGCCCCAGGAGCTCGATGGAGGATCCTCCAGCTGACATTTGTCCTCAGGCTCCTCAGTCCTGCTGCTGACCGGCTTGCTGGCTCCCAGCTGAGCTAGGGAAGGCAGCAAAACACAGCCAGTGATTGTCAGTACTTGGAAGTTTTTTAACCCAGTTTTGTCCAGGGAGCTGATGAGTTTTCACCAGGGGTCTTTGCAGGCAGTAGAAGCACATCTGTGTGTTATGGACAGGAGTCACGTTTTTTGTCTCCAGAAGGGTCGTTTCCTTTCCTTTATTTTTTTTCCTCTTCTTTTCTTTTTTTAACTTACATTTGCCCTGGGCCATTTTTTGATGAGCTTCTGTCTCTGATCTGTCTGACATTGCAAATGCTCTTGCCTTTCACATCCATCTTTGTGCTGTTGCCAATCTGTTGTGTATAAAGTCAGTGCTTTCATAAGCTGGCTGAGATGAAATCTCTCTAATTATTTTTGTGATTCTTTCCTGTTTTCAATGAGGGAAACCTCGACGGGCTCTGGTAAAAACCAACTGATCCCTCTGTCATGTGGAAGGTAATGAATTTCTGCAGCTCTCCTGCCCGTCCTTCGCTCCCCTCCCAGGCTCCAGCTGGGGAAGGGAGCAGGTCCCGTCCAGCCGGGAGAGGCGTGTGCAGCCCTGGCTGCAGACACAGCTTCCCTCCCTGTTTGGCTCCTGGCAGGGTGGGTGCATGGGTTTTCCCCTGCCTTTTTTGTTTCTTGTGGAGCTGCCTTTTCAGGCAGTTACACCCTGCTATCCCAGGAAGTCGACTGGAATTCAAAGGTTCTGCCAGTCCTTTGGCACTTTCCTGTGCTGCAGGTTACAGAGTGCGCTGTCGGGGAAGGTGCTTTCCCTTCCCAGACCAACCTGGGCACCAGGGTGGTTGCAGGGCTGGGTTCAATAGCCTCAAAGCCTCTCTGAGCCACTGCCTCTCCTCCCTGTGTGGAGCTGGCAGCAGCTCCAGCTCCTTCCAGCATCAGATTTCTCTTGCCTGTGTTGTGCAGAGCTCTCAGGGCTCCCCTTGCCCTACACCAAGGAAGGGGCTGGTGCTCCTCCTGCAGCCTGGGCAGGGCTGAGGGCAGAGAGGACAGACGTCCAACACCCTTTGTCTTGTCAGTAGTGTCACCAAAATGCCACTGCTTCAGGAGCCAAGCTCTTCCTGCTCTAGCTGGGCTGCCAAATCCAGGGGTGCGCCCCCCCCACCTGCCTCCTATCAGTGCACTGGTGTTAGGTGAATGATTTTATGGCTTAATGACACCTCTGCACTGCAGTGCTGGCACTGGAGGTGTCACCAGCTTGAATATTAGGATCCTTTGCTCCAGACTGGGGAAACCAGTGTGGACCAGTGCCCTTTGTGCTGGGCCAGGGGCTCTGGGGAGGGCTGGAGCCTTCGGGATTTCACAGCCTGGGCTCTCCACACAGGAGTTCAGCTGTGCAGCCCAGCGAGATCATTTGAATAATTTAATACCGGGCTGTGACCAAGCCTAGCGAGAGGGTAAAGGAAACAAAGAGGCCCCCAGCCCCGAGCAACAAAAGCTCCTGGAACGACAAGCCGAGGCATGTCCGTGCTGCCGGAGGCAGAGCGCAGCCCGGGCAAATAGGCCACTTGCATTCCTCACGTCTGCTGCTTTGTTTCCCTGCAGAAGCTCCCGGTGAAATCTGCAGGTCTCGGGGCTTCTCCCTTTATCCTTCTTTTTGTTCCTGTGTTGTGTGGAGCTGGTGGTGGATCGGTGTCCCCGCGGCTCTTCCTGCTGGGGAAAGGCAGGGCCGGAGGGGAGCGGGAAGGGGAGGGGATGCGGGGTGAGGCTGCCTGGTCCCCGCTCGTGCGTCCTGGTGCGGGTCCCCTCTGGCCATTGTCACCCACGGAAAGGCTGTCCCTGTTCCAAATAAGATCCTGCTGACTCGGGGCCAGTACTGTAGCAGGAAACTGCTTGCTGATCCCGCAGCTGATTTATTTTGATTCCGGCACCTCTGTCGAGGCCGTATCCTCATTCCCACGAGGCTTAGGCAGGAGGTGCGGCTGCTGTCCCTCTGTCCGTCTGCCCGGATCCCTTACCCCTGCCCTCCCTGGGCACGAACCCCGGCAGCCGGGAGAGGAGAGGACTCTTCCCCACTCCCTTCCCTGCGGCGAAAGGCTCCACCTTGACTTGTTTAGAAGCCGGAGCGTCGGTTTTCCGTCCCTCCAGTTTGAGTTAAATAGAAGGCGGAGGGATGGAGCAGCAGGGAGAGGCTGGGGAAGAGGACAAGAGGCCTCTCCGAACTCAGATGGTTTCAAGAAGTGACCCATCATGGGAGACAGGGAACATATCACCTCCACAAAGGGAATTGCCCTGAGTGTCGCCTTTGTGTGAGACAAATGCCTGGCTGTGATGTTGTTGAGTGCGGGGAGGGCTTTGCTTGGGGAGAGGGGAAAAGGAGGGATCTTTGTTTGCAGGGTCTGACACCTCCCCACCGCCCTGCCGGCACAGCCAGCACCTTCTGATGGCTTTGTCAGCTCCTGGCTAATTAGCAGAGATGCTCTTCAGTGAGGTTAGGGAAGAATAATTTTAAAACATCAAAGAGAAGCAGTAAATAATGATAAAAGTCGGCTGTTTCATGGTTGTCATCGGAGGCACAGGCTGCCTGTGTTTACAGGACTGATGTGTCCTGTCTTTGGAGTCCCATCAACCCCCAGGATACCAAGGACCCGTCCTTTTGGCCTGAACCTTGTCCCAGAGTCGTGTCCAGGGACAGTTTCTAGTCGGGGCCAGGTCACAGCGTGTCAGGGACAGTGTCTGGGTTGTGCCTATCTCTTGTTGGAGACAGCCTGGCTCCGGGCTCTGCTGGCACAGAGTGGCAGAACCAGCTGGACCATGGGGCTGCTGCCCTGGGGGTGCCACAGCCCTGAGCAAACCGGGCCAGGGAGCACCTCAACCCCAGCTCAAGGTGGAGGTTGCTCCCTTGTGCTCCCTGTACAGTTGTCCCTTGTCAGTTGTTTTTACCTGTCGGGTTTCCAGTATCACTGGGAGCTGGTTAAAATTTAGCTCAGTGCTCTCCATCGTCTGAGCAGCCTCACGTCTCCTGGTAAATCCCCTGCTGATGGCAGCTCGTGCTCAGTGTACCCCAGTACAAGGTTCCCCGATGATTGGGAGCCCCAGTGCAGCTCAGAACAACCTGCCATCCCTCAGGGTAACCCCAAAAATGAGCCACCCATCCCTTCCCTGGCAGCTCTGGCAGCGAGCAGGCTGCATCCCCCCGGGCTGCTGCAGGGTTTTATTTTAAGCAGAGCCTCTCAGGGAGAAGGGGAACGTGAGCTCCTTGAGTGACAAGTGATAGAGCTCGACTTGCTCAGCGTGTCCCCCAGGAATCCCTCTCCTCTGCCATTTGCTAATTGAAAACTGCTAACATTTGGGGCTGGAGCAACTGCCGCCCTTAATGGGAAGCTGGCTGGAGCGAGCGTTGGTGGGACTAACACATGCTCACAGCCTGTCATCTGCTCGGCTCCCTCTCTGGGGAAAGGGGCAAATACTCCCATATGCTGCTCTGATTTCTGAAAGAGTGACGAGGGGGCTGGAGCCAGACAGATTTGCTTTTATTCTCCCTCCTCCAGGCTCTTGCTCAGTTACAAACCGTGGCTGGAGGGAGGCTGTTGGCTGCAGCCTGGGGTGTGAGCTCCCAGCAAGACAAAGCCACAGGAGCGTTTGTCCCCCTCGTTCCTGTGGTGTGGAGGGCTCAGGGCAGCCCTTCCGTGTCCTGCTGTGGGTGATGGCTGGGGCCTGGGGGCTGTATCCCACCTCCAGCCTGGCTCAGGGGCACAGCCGTGCCCTCGGGCTGCCTGCAGGAGTGTGGCACCCCTGGGACACCTCTGAGTCAGGGAGGGCAGGCAGGGACAGCGAGGACACCGCAGTGAGTGCCCGCAGAGCCCAGCCCCGGGCCAGGGGAGGCTGCAGGGGGCGAGGGGGCCGTGAGTAATGTGATGTTGATGCTCCCCAAACTCCTGCTGTGGCCGTTCCCAGTGTGGCGGGTACCAAACCCACCAGCGGGGTGCTCCCCACCTCCCCAGGGTGGCTGTCCCCATGTGCTGCCCCCAAACCCCTCGGAGGGGCTGTCCCCGGTGCGATGCTCCCCGAGCCCCCGGGATGCCGGCACGGCTCCATCTCCCCCGTGCGGCGGCGGCGGGGCGGGGAGGCGGGGTCGGGGCGGGGGGCGGTGGCAATGCCGGTGCCGTCCCCCGTGGCGGGGCGGGCTCGGGCCGGTCTCACCGCCCCGTCCGGCCTCCGGGCGGAGCCGGGCCGGAGCGCGGAGCCGAGCGGGCGCGGGGCGGCGGCGGCGGCGGCGGCGGCGGCGGCGGCGGGAGGAGGAGGAGGAGGATGCCGGGCTACGACTACAAGCTGCTGGAGCGGCCGCGGCGCCGGGTGCTGTGCCCGCTCTGCGGGAAGCCCATGCGGGAGCCCGTCCGCGTCTCCACCTGCGGCCACCGCTTCTGCGACACCTGCCTGCAGGAGTTCCTCAGGTGAGACCCCGCATCGCCCCACGGCAGACCCGAGCCGATGTTACTCCGCGCACCCCTTCCCCCGTGCGGTGCCCCGGCCCCGCACCCCCCGCACCGCCCGATGCGGGGCTCCGCACCCCGGGCGGCACCGGGTGCTCCTCGCCATCGCCACCCGCCATCCGCCGCCGGCCCCGGGGTGCGGTGTCCCGGGGTGCCCCGAGAGGGGTGCGGGGTGCCCCGGGCTCGGGAGGGAATGCGGGATATCCCGGGAAGGGACGTGGGGTGCTTGGGGATGCGGGACTCCTGGGGAGAGATGCGGGGTGTCCGGGGGTGCTCCGGGCGGGGGAACGGCTGCGGTGTGTCCCGGGAGAAGGTGCGGGTGCCCCGGGAGAAGGTGCGGGTGCCCCGGGAGAAGGTGCGGGTGCCCCGGGATGCCTCGGGCCAGGGAAAGGTGCGGGGTGCCCGGCGGTGCCCCGGGGCAGGGAGGGGGTGCGGGGCGCGCCCAGCCCGTGACAGCCGCCCCGCGGGTGCAGCGGCCCGTGGCCCCTTTCGCTGAGGAGGAGGAAGAGGAGGGCCGGGTGAAGCCCGGAGCGGCGAGTTTCGAGAATCGAGCTTAACCCCTTCCTGCCCCGGCCCCGCCGGAGGAAGTGGTCGGGAGTGTTTTTGGGGAGGGGTGTACGGTCAATCCCGGTGTCCCCGCGCCCACGGGTGAGCGCGACCCGGCCGTGTGCGGGGAGCGAGGAGCCGGGGCCTCTTCCGAGCCCCGCGGTTTGGGACCCCCGGTACCGGCAGCCGGGGACGCGTGCGGGGCCGGTGCTGTCCCGGTGCTGTCCCGGTGCTGTCCCGGTTCGCGGCCGCCGCCGCACTCGGCGCGGTCCCGGGGGTCCCGCGGGGCACGGCCAGGAGGTGCCGGCGGGTACCAAGCGTCACCCTGGGCCTTTCCCCGCCTTTCCCAGCCGGAGCGACCTTCGCCCGGGGACAGCTCACGGGCACCACCGTCACCGGGGCCGGTTTCTGTGAAACCGGGCGTGCCCCGGGACACGTGTCTGAGCGCATCTGTCCCCCCGCTCCCCCGCACCTTCCCGCCGGGGAGAATGGCCTCGGGGGTCCCCCCTATGAGAACAACGTGTTTGTCCTGGATCAGTTTGGGGCTCCCATGGGCTGGGCCATCCGGCCCCACCGCGGTGCTGGGAACGGGTGCCGGGGGGTACCGGGGGTGCCGGGGCTCCCCACCCCATCACCTCGCTATGCCCCAACACGCCGTGAAGGTCAGAGGCAAGGACGGTCGGTCCCCCCGGGTGCTGCCTCAGCACATTCCCTGCTCGGCCAAGCGTGAGGAATGGGGAGGCTTTGTCGGGGATTAGGCGCTGGCTTCGGGTCATCGTCCCACTTCCCCGCCAGCCCCAGCACCCCAACACCGGCGCACGGGGTGCAGGCACAGCTGGCAGCCCTGGCAAGGCAGCAGAGTGATCCCAGCCACGAGGCAATGCCACGGGCTCCCCGGGAAGGGCCGGGTGCCCGGCCCTGTCTGTGAGCACCTTATCTCGGTGTATGGATCCACCTTATCTCGGTGCACGGATCCACCTTATCTCGGTGGATCCCTGATGACTCCCACAAAACCACCTGCGAAAAACAGAGTGGGCACGTGGCAGACTCACGTTCCTCACGTGGGTCACACCCCACGGTTCCTGGGGTTCCTGGGGTTCACTTGCACTCCCAGCTCAGGGTTGGTGGCTGCAGGGGACAGGGCCAGGCAGCCCCGGCTGGCGCGTGCCCGGCGGCACTGCTGGCTCAGTCCTGGTGTCTCACACCCACTTGGCAGCTCTGGTCGAGGCCGCACCAGTGCCTGCCAGGGGCTTGCAGTGATTAGATGGGCACAAGGGCTGTCCAGGCAGGACAGCCTTGTCCAGTGTCACCTCAAAGACAGCAGAGCCACAGGGTCCCTTTGTGTGCCTGCTGCACGTCCCTGTAGGCAGCACCTGTGGTCTCCCACCCCAGTGTCCATCAGGGATAGTGCATGGACACCCTTTCCTACCCCTGGGCACAGTGGTTGTGTGGACCAGAGGTGATGGTGACTCCTGGCCAGCTTTGTCACAGGCCAGGCTGCCTTTTGGCTGGGTCCCTGTCTCCACTTCCTGCTGCTCCTCTGCGTGGCAGGGCTGAGCAGGGCCCTTCCCACCTCAGGGACAGCTCTCAGGAGGAACACCCCATCTTGGGGGCCCAGCAGGATGGGGACCCCTCCGGGGGGGCTGCCTGTCCCCCTGTCCTGACTCACCGTGGTGGCTGCTGGGGCCATTTCCTGTGGAGCAGGAGCCCCAGGGCTACGCATCAGGGCTGCACATCTGGCGCCCAGCTGTTGCCCTCCCCCACCTCCCCTGGGCCCCGGCACCTGGGGCTGCCCCGGCCCTGCCGGCCCCCTCGGCCCCCTCCTGGCCAGCCGCCGGCACCCTCCTTAATCCCAGGGGACGCGATGGGCCCGGGGCTGCCGGGGCTCCAGATGGTGCCACGCTGGCGGCGGCTGGCCCAGGCCCCTGGGGACCGCGGCCGGGGGTGGGGGGCTGCCTGGGGCGGTGTCTGGCGGGGGCATTTCCCAGCTCAGACAGATGGAGCAGGATTAGAGCCGTGGCTCCCCCAGGGTGGCGGCTGGGTTTGGTACGGGGTGAGCACTCAGCAGTGCAGGGACAGCACCAATGTCCTGGGGTGGGATGGCAGGGACCCTGTGGGACATGGTGGCTTTGTCCTGGGGTGGGATGGCAGGGACCCTGTTGGGACATCATGGCTGTGTCACTGGTGATCCTGAGTGATCCTGAGCCTTCTGTGTCTTGCAGCGAAGGCGTCTTCAAGTGTCCGGAGGACCAGCTGCCCCTGGACTACGCCAAGGTGAGCCTGGCACAGGGATGTGTCCCCTGCTCCAAGGGGACAACCCCACCAAGGGGCTGTCCCCAGCTCTGCACAGCGCCTGGCACAGCCCTGCCAGCCTGGCACGGGCGCCCAGGCGGAAGCAAGAGCCCTTTGTGCCGCGGGCCGGGAGCGGAAACCAGCTCCCGACAAAGGGTTCTTGTTGGTGTGCCCGGGGGGATCCGGCCCCGGGCAGCGTGCCCAGGGCTCCCAGCCAGGCTGTGCTGGGGGCTGTGTGCCCCCACAGCCCGGTGCAAGATGCTGATACCCCACTGCTGCCCCTGCAGATCTACCCCGACCCCGAGCTGGAGGCGCAGGTGCTGAGCCTGGCCATCCGCTGCATCCACAGCGAGGAGGGCTGCCGCTGGAGCGGGCTCATCAAGCACCTCCAGGTAGGGCCTGGCAGGATGGGGAGGGCAGAGTTGTACCCTGAGGCCTCCCCATCACCATCCCTGTGTCCCCCAGGCCCATCTTGGCACCTGTGGATTCAACGTGATCCCCTGCCCCAACCGGTGCAGCGCCAAGCTGAGCCGCCGGGACCTCCCCGAGCACGTCCAGCACGGCTGCCCCAAGCGCAGGGTCAAGTGCGAGTTCTGCGCCAGCGACTTCACTGGGGAGGCCTTCGAGGTGGGCACTGGGGGGGACCCTGTGGGGGACACGTCATGGTGGGGACAGCCTTGGTAGACATCTGGACTTCTGTGATCATTGTGCCCTCTGGCTGTGGGGGCACTGTGTGTCCTCATCCCTGTCAGGGCTGGCTGGTGAAGGCAGCCAGAGGGTGATGACGCTGTCGTGGTCCCCAGGGCCACCAGGGCACGTGTCCCCAGGAGAGTGTGTACTGTGAGAACAAGTGTGGGGCCCGCATGATGCGGCGCCTGCTGTCCCAGCACGCCCTGGCCGAGTGCCCCAAGCGCACCCAGCCCTGCACCTACTGTTCCAAGGAGTTCGTCTTTGACACCATCCAGGTGAGATGGAGCCCATGGGGACCCTCACCCTGCCCGCTCCCAGCCCCAGCTGACTCCCAGCCTCTCTGCCTCCCCAGAACCACCAGTACCAGTGTCCCCGGTACCCCGTGCCGTGCCCCAACCAGTGTGGGACACCCAGCATTGCCCGGGAGGATGTGCCCACCCACCTCAAGGAGAGCTGCAACACTGCCATGCTGCTGTGCCCCTTCAAGGAAGCTGGCTGCAAGCACCGGGTGAGTGCTGTCCCTGTGACCAACCTGCCCTGGCATCCTTGGGCATGGGCTGCTGTCCCTGCTGTGTCACAACACCCCCACACCGCTCCTAACGTCTGTCCCATCCCTTGTGCTCAGTCCCATCCATGTGGCTCCATGACCTCACCCCTGTGTTTACCCCCCAAATGTCCCCCTGCCACCCCAACCAGGTGTCCCTGTGCCACCCCTGTGTCCCCATTACATCCCTGTGCCAGTACCCCATGCTCCAATGACATCCCCATGTTATCCCCACAGTACCTCCCTTTCCTGTCCCCACTGTCCCTACCCTCCTCCTGCTGACGGTCCCGCTGTCCCCGCAGTGCCCCAAGCTGGCCATGGGCCGGCACCTGGAGGAGAGCACCAAGACCCACCTGGGCATGGTGTGTGCCCTGGTGAGCCGGCAGCGGCAGGAGATCCTGGAGCTGCGCCGGGACGTGGAGGAGCTGTCGGTGAGCAGCGATGGGACCCTCATCTGGAAAATCGCCGACTACGCCCGCAAGCTGCAGGAGGCCAAAGCCCGCAGCAACTACGAGTTCTTCAGCCCCCCGTTCTACACCCACAAGTACGGCTACAAGCTCCAGGTGTCGGCGTTCCTCAACGGCAACGGCAGCGGGGAGAGCAGCCACCTGTCCGTGTACATCCGCGTGCTGCCGGGCGAGTACGACAACCTGCTGGAGTGGCCCTTCTCCTACCGCGTCACCTTCTCCCTGCTGGACCAGAGCGACCCCTCGCTCTCCAAGCCCCAGCACATCACCGAGACCTTCCACCCCGACCCCAACTGGAAAAACTTCCAGAAGCCGGGAGCCTCGCGCAGCTCCCTGGACGAGAGCACCCTGGGCTTCGGCTACCCCAAGTTCATCTCGCACGAGGACATCAGGAAACGGAACTACGTGCGGGACAACGCCATCTTCATCAAAGCCTCGGTGGAGATCCCCCAGAAGATCCTGGCCTGAGCTCCGGAGGGGGACAGGATGTGACTGGGGCACCTGCCTAGGGGTGCCCCAAGTGGTGCTGAGCCCCTGCCCGCAGCCGGTGCCCCCAGCTTGGGGACGCTGCCGTGGCACCGCGGTGGCTCTCAGGACAGGCAGGGATGGGGCTGCTCCCACGTCCCTCCCGGGCTGGGACTGTCCAGCAGCCCCTTCTCAGGTGCCCGGGGGTGCCGGGGGGCTGGGCCCCCTGAGCCCCTCCCCGAGGTGCCTGGCAGCCCCCACCAGCCTCACTGGGGACCCTGCAGGACCCCACTGGCCAGAGCCATATTTTGTAAACTGGTGCTCCCCAGGTTGTTATTTATTACCCCGGGCTGGGGCTGCTGCCCCCTCCCCACATCTTTTTCTTTTCAATAAACTTTTCTTGTATTTATTACGGCCGCCTGAACCTCCTTCCTCAGCCTGAACCTCCTTCCTCTGCCTGGGATGGGGATGGCAGGACCGGGGGATGCTCCTGGGCACTGGGGACAGGGAGGGCTGGGACCGGGCTGGGGGGCACGGAGAGGGGTAATCCCTGACCCACATCCCGGCGGCAGACGGGCTCAGATGGAGCCGGTTAATTCGGTAATCACCGGCAGCAGCAGCGGGGATGTGCCGGGCTGGAGGAGCCGCCAGGCCCGGGGGGCTGTTTCCCTGCAGGCCCCCCTCGGTCCCACCAGCCCCTCATTAGCGCTGGGTAATTAACGCCTGGGGGAGGGCGGCATCCCAAGCACACAGGGGGTGGGCGATGGTGGGGGGCACTGGGGCAGACTGGGGGGGTCGGGCTGGATCAGGCCCCGTGTCCGTGTGTCTGAACCCCCTCCCGTCACCCCGACGGCGATGAGGGGGTCGCTGTCTCTGCAGGATAATCCCACAATTGCATTAGTGCTGCTCCGGTTTAATGCAATTAGCCCCTAATTAGCTGCACCCTGCGGCCCTGGCTGGGCTGGGAGGGGGCACCGCTGCCGGGGGTGTCCCCATACCCTGTTCCCCCCAGGAATGTCCCCTGAGCAGGTCGCAGCCCGGTGTGGCAGCTCGGGGCCCTGGGGAGCTGGGCAATACTCCTGTCCTTACTGGTACCCAGTGCCAGCCTGTGCTGGTGCCCAGTTCCTGCCCAAACTGGTGCCCAATACGAGCCCACCCCTCTGCCCAGTGCCAGCCTGTGCTGGTGCCCCGTGCCAGTCCATACTGGGCCACCAAACTGGTGTCTAATGCCAGCCTATGCTGGTGTCCAGTGTCAGCCTGTACTGGTGTTCACGCTGGCACCCAGTGTCACCTTGTGCTTGTGCCTAGTGCCAGCCTCATGCTGGTTTCTGATGCCAGCCCCTAATGACGGGCAGTTCTTGCCCATACTGGTGCCTGGTGTGTCCAGTGTCAGCTGTACTGGTGCCCAGTGCCAGCCCAAACTGCTGCCCAGTGCCAGACTGTACTGGTACCAGTGCCAGCCTGAACTGGCGACTATTGCCAGTCTATTGCCAGCCCATACCGGTGCCCAGTTTCAGCCCGTCCCAGTGCCCGTTTCCAGCCTGTTCCAGTGCCCAGTTCCAGCCCATCCCAGTGCCCAGTTCCAGCCATTCCCAGTGCCCAGTTCCAGCCCATCCCAGTGCCCAGTTTCTGCCCATCCCAGTGCCAGTTCCAGCCTGTTCCATTGCCCGGTTCATGCTCATCCCAGTGCCCACTTCCAGCCCATCCCACTGCCCGGTTCCAGCCCGTCCCAGTGCCCGTTTCCAGCCCGTCCCTGTGGCCGGTTCCAGCCTGTTCCATTGCCCAGTTCATGCCCATCCCACTGCCCGGTTCCAGCCCGTCCCAGTGCCCGGTTCCAGCCCATCTCGGAGCCCGTCCCGGTGTCCCCGTGTCCCCCTCCCCGCCCGGTGCTCGGCTCAGTGGCGCCGCCGCGTGGGGACCGAGGGGAGGGGAAGATGTCAATAGAAATTTATTGCCTTATAATTTATATAAATGAATAATAATTAGCATTATTATTATTATAATTGTAATTATTACGTTAACAAATTGTTATAATTCGTATTAAGTATGCATTTTATCCTTACACATTTTAGGCTTATTTTTTTAATAGTAATTTATTGTATTTCATATATCCATTTTATATATTATACTTTTAAAATATTTCAAATTTAATATGTGATATATTATATAATTATATTTCTTTTATTATATATTATTATATAATTATATAATATATCTCATATATTATATAATTATATCAAATTTCATATATTAGTATAATTGCATTATATAACATTTTAGTATTTTATATTATAGAAATTCTATCTGTATATTTACACAGCTTCCATACTTCATATTTATCCTACATTTAGTTTCTATTTAATAGCTATTTATGATTTTTATCCTTATATTTTATATTTTCATATTTTATATTTACTATACACATTTTATTTATATATTTTTATTTGTGTGTATATATATACACACCCCCCATACACACACAGAGTACAGGGACAGCCCTGTCTCTCTGACCAGGCCACACACAGGGTGTTGGCAACCCTTTTTTCCAACAAGTTGCCATAAAATAAAATAAAATAAAATAAAATAAAATAAAATAAAATAAAATAAAATAAAATAAAATAAAATAAAATAACCAAACAAACATATAATTTATGAACTAAAAGTGGGGAGCAGTGCTGGAGTAAGCCTGCACAGCAGCTCCTGGATGAAAAAAACAACCCTGGGAGCTTGGAGTTATCCCTGTCCCCAGCTCAAGGACCAACTCCCAGCTCTGTTTCCCTGCTTGGGTTGATTTCCCCCCTTTTCCTGCCCCTTTCCAGCCCTCTCTGTCTGGAAATGTCAGCAGGATCTTGGAGCACCTCTTAACCTTCAGCGTGGCAGCGATTCCCCAGCAGGGCCTGGGCTGCAGGAAAAGCAGGAGGGGGAGATGCTCTCAATGCTCGAGGAGGAGAGGGAGACAAATCGATTCTTGCTACTAAGTTTAGCCTCAAATATCAAGTTTAAAAATAAACTTCCTGGAAACTTGGTGGTTTGAGGGTTTATTCTGAAGGTTTGGGCTGCCAGCTCACTCCCTGCTCCGTTGTCCCAACGTTGCTGGAAGGACCTTCAGAAGATGCTCAAATCAGGGAGGAAAATCTTAATAAACACCTGAAAAATCGAGGGAGACCCCACCTGGAGGGCCCTTTGCCTGAGTAAGACCCCCACCACAGTGCATATGCCCTAAATGACCCCCAAACCTTTTTAACCTCTTTGGGATTGTAAACAGGGAGGATTTTTTGGCAAAACCACTTCATCTGCTCACACCATAGAGCCCCAGTTTGAGCTGATTCTTGATGCTTCTTCTCCAAGATACTGAAACCAGACATAGATATTGTACAGGGAGAAAAATGTGAGAAAAATTTCCTTTGCACATCCTTTATTAAAGACCTGTCTGGGCCCTCTCCCTGCCCATTTGCCCCCAGGACGGAGGGGTTTGAGGGCAGTGAAAGTTGACAGGATTTCACAGCAGTTTTTTGGTGCAATCTCACTTCACTCTCTGTACATCTCTCAGGCTCGCAGCCACCCCAGCAGAATCAACAGCCTGTACCCAATTGCTTTGAAATTAACTTAAACTAAGCAGATAAAACACTCCAGTAATTTTATTGCAATGTGGCTCTGCTGATTGTTGAAGAGCATCCGAAAGGCGGCTCCTGCTGGAGGGTGTCCAGTGTGTTCTCCTCCAGCAGCTGACCCCAATGTGCCACTTTCCTTTGCCTCCTCCACCCTCTGGACCCCCCAGGACCTCACATGGAGCAGGAATTTTTTTTCAGCTCTGAATTTTTGCAGCATCCCCAATGTTGCTCCTCTCTGAACCTCACAAGCTGCTGGAGCTGCTGGAGTTCGCAGAGAACATCTGGGTGTTGCCTACCTTGGGTCAAAATCCTTGGAAGAAAAACTTATTAAGCCCTAAAGGAGAAGTTTTAAAATGTTGGATTTTACTCAAAGCCCTCAGCTTGGCTGTGGCTGCAGGTGATTCCTCAGTAGAGGCAGCAGCTGCTCACACCAAGTCCCTGCTGGATTGTTTTCCACCAGATCCTCGCTCCAGGTCCAACTGGCAGCAAAGATGATGAGGAAGTCTCCTGAAAACTCCTTGCAGAAGAAATTGTTCCTGTTGGGGGCATGGATGAGGAAACCAGATACCAAAGAAGATTTGAGTCAAAGGAGAAGAGGATCCTGCAGCTCTGATGGATGGAGTGGCTGCTGTTGGAATTTCCGGATGCTGGAGAGGGATGCAGCAGTGCCTGTGGGCAAACAGCTCTTCCTGCCTAAGCTCAGCCAGGCTAAACTGCCCGGTTTAACCCAAATTCCAGGAAAACCATGTGGGAACCAAATGTCCATAGCATTTGGGGAACAGTGGGAACAGTAGGAAGGAGGGATTTTAATGCTCAGGGTTGCAGTGAGATGGGGTTGGAGTTTTGTCCTTCTGAGAGATGGAAGCAAAGATTAAATGAGATGTACAATCCTGGGAGAGGGGAGGAAACCCTGGCAGGTCCCATCTTCTGGAAGGTGACTGCACATGTTACAAATCTCCTTTAAAATTTTGGCAGGACTCAAACCCCCTCCTCCACTCCTCCTCCTATTTTTAACCATTATTTCAGCACCTTTCTCTCAGAGATTCTTTCTCTGTTTTCCCAAACCTTTCCTCTTATTGGAGCAGTCAGCCAGACTCTGCCTGATACATTCCTATCCCAGAAACCCATGGAGACCCTTCCTCAAATTCCCTTTGGGACAAACACCCACCCTGTGACTCCAGCACACCTCACACTGCATAAAACCAGCAGAAGGGGCAGAGGGACTAGGTCTCTTTTTTAATTTTTCCTGTGGACAAAATAATAAAAATAAAGAAAATTCTAATTGGTACCCATAGCACAGAAGCAGCAGCCTTGATCATCAGTCTTGTGGCTTAATGAAACACAGCAGCAATTCCCAGTTCTCTCCCAGTGATCCCCAGCAAACAGCTCTGTTTGGTATCCACGGGAGCAGCCAGGCCCCTGGAGACATCTGACATGGAAAGCTTAAAGAAAATTCACGAGTGTCTTTTATAAAATGCTCACTTTGGGCTGTAACAAACTGGGCTTGTGGCTGAACAGCTCCAAAGCTTCTGCTCCAAACATGGGGCACAGATTCCCTGTGGAAGGGTTCACACCATGCTCGTGTTTATCCTTCCCAGGATCTTCCTAAGGTCCAGCTCGAGGTTCTGAAGTGGGGATGGGGAGGATGGTGCTGCTGCTGAGGGAGGGTGAGGAGCTCAGGAAACACCTGAGCTTTACTCATTCCTCAAGGAGCAGAGCAGGCACTGAGGATCCAGCAGGGAGCAGAGCCTTGTGCTGGAGTCAGTGACCCATGGATGGACAGGCAAGGGGAGCTGCAGTGTGAGCCCCAAAGGTTGGTGACCACCCCCAAGGGGCTCATGGAAGAGAGGGAACATTCCCAGCTTTTTGGTTCCTCTTAATTCTGCACCAGGCAGAGAGGAAAAACCACGGGAGGTTTTTCCACATTTCCAGGAGAGCAGGGCACGGCTCCTGCCATACAAGGCACCACAAGGCTCTTCCTTCCTCGCCCTGGTGACAGTGCCACAGCCAGACCCCCACCCTGGGCACCTACACCACGGATCCAACCTTTGCTCCCAACATCCCACCTGGGAATGAGGCAGGACAGCGCTTCTCTTTAGGGCTGAGCAGGGAAGGATGGGGAGCCCATCACAACAGCACTGCTGCAGAGGTGAAAAGGGTCAGTTCAAAGAAAAATCTCACTGCCAGACCAAAAGGAAAGGTTTCAGTATATTTTAATAGTAAAATGATTCTTATTTTTTTTCAAGCAATGTCCCACCTGGATGAGTCTCAGCAGGAATTTTGCTTCCCGGTCCTGCTGTACCGGGGCAAAGCCTCGGAGGTTGTGGCTGTACCTGTGCAGAACAGTCCCCAAAAACTCACAGCGTGCTGCCAACAACACCAAACACCTCCCAGGCAACCACCACCACGGCACAGGACTCTGCTCAGGCTCTCAGGAGAAGAGCAGGAGTTAAAAATTAGCTTTTAGTAACAGTCTGGGTTAAGATTTGGAGCAGGCTACGGACCAGAGGAGAGGCCAAGGTTTGATTTAGTAAAAAGGAGCAGAACACCTTACAGTGACTGACTGGGCAGGGAGGGGTGAGGTCAGAGCACAGCCCTCACTGGGGTTGGGTTTGGGATGGGGAAAACGACGGGGTGACTGTAGGGGAAGCAGCTTCAGACTCGAACTCTGGCTCCAACAGAATGGATTCAGAAAAATATTGCATGAAAAGCCTCAGGATTTTCGTTCTTTCATAGATGTATATTTACCAGTTTTCACAAAGACTGCAGGAATACGATTATAAACAATAAATTAGGACTTCATGTTGCTATCATTTGGCATAACACAATCAGGCAATTTTTCCTTTTTTTAAATATAAGGCAACACAAGCCAACACATAATTTAATCCGTCTTTAGTCAAATTGCTTAACTTTGCTCAGGAGTTACCACTAAAGAACGGGTTATAGTACACTTAAAAGAATTTAAATAATGACATGATATAAGTGTACTAACTTACAAGGAGTCAGAAATGTACTCTGCTAAGCTTTGAAACCTAAATATTTGTTACAGCCCAGGACTACACATTCTAAATTAAAAAAATACAAATAAATGTTTTCTAATTTTCCCATTTACGAAAAACCTTTAAGAATCTCTAGCCAACTATGACGTCACTTCAAAACTTTTTTTTTAATTTTTTTTTTTTTAATTTTGTATGATGTCTTTAAGATTTTTTTTTAAACCATGCTCATTAAGGAAAGTTCAAGGAGCAAATACTTAAGGCTTTGTTTTTCCAAGGGCTGTGAGGGAGGCCAGTGGATGGCAGAGGCCAGTGGGTTCACCCATACACAATGCTACTCAAACCCACACTACCAGGCGACATTCATACAGAAATATTACACTTAAAAGTTACAGTGTAGAGCAATATTTTTTAGCCAGTGTACATAGAAAGAATCAATGCATTTATTTTTTTAAACTTTTTTCTTCTTCTTCTTCTTTTTTTCTTTTTTTTCTTTTTTTTTTTTTAATTTCCAAACTTGATAGTGATCATTATGTTCAAGTATTAGTCTCGTTAACAGAGATGAGGAATTTTCTACTTACAATAAATTCGGCTGTTAGAAAGGAAAGGGATGTTTTGGTACACAGAGGAGAACAAGATGCTGAGGTTACCCAGTAGTTAGTGTCCTACAGTCACTGACTCAACTGGCTGCTGGAAGTGACGTGGGGAAGGAACAGAAGGAGTTAGGCACCGAGACCCTGGGAAAAAGGGATGTTAAAAATAGCTTCACTAATTCCCAGGGAGAAGAATTGTTCCATTAAATCCGCTGGGGTGTTCTGATGGAGAGGAACAGGGGACTGTCAATCCCACAGTGGCTTGTGAGAGGAGCTTTGATTCAGACCAACCAACTCCCATCCCACAGCGCTCACTGCACTGGGGATGGGCTGAGCTGCATCTCCTCACCCTGGCAGTAATTCCAGCTTCCAGAGAAGTGGCTGAACCCTTTTTGGAGTTGTCAGTGGGTCTGGATTTCCTTCACACGAGGCTGGCCAGACTCCTAGCAGCGAGGGATTCAGACAACATGAGCTTTGAGGCTGGTGGAAGGGCACTGGGGAGGGGGAACACGAAGAAAGGCAACTCCCCGTGGCTGCCTTCATCCCACCCGCCGTTCCCCTCCTCATACCCTGTCCAGAAAATACAAAGTGTCAGAAAAATCTGCCAGAGACTTTTGACTTTGGACAAAGTCTAAATGATAAACATAGGCAAGAAACAGCTGAAAAGCTTCTCCCTCTATTAAAGCCTAAATACATACCCCTAGCTGGCTCTTTTCAAACGTAGGCTCTTTTTCAATTACACAGGCCTCTAGACAGTGCAAATGGTCAATGTTTAATGCATTAATGAAATGGGCTTTTGAGTTGAAAACAAGCCCTACTCCCTGACAAAATTCTGTTGCTCTTAATCTTGTGAGGAAATTGAGATGGAAATGGAAGCAGCTACACTACCTCGCTCTCACTGGAGCACAGATGTGGCTGCAAAACCCTGCAGCAACTCAACCTCAGTCCAGCGAGGAGCTGCTCAGCAGAAGGCAAAAAAAAAAAAAAAAGCTGCACAAAGGGGGAATCTGCTGTGAGGAAACAGCTGTGGCGTGAAGTAGTGTAATGAAATTCTTTGACACAAAAGGCATGTTAAATATTTGATGCATAAAGGAGAGAGATAACATGTAAGCAAAGCTCTTTAAATATACAGTATGTCTTCTTCCAATGGGTACTATAATGATCACACAAGTTTGCAAGTTAAAAACGCCTTGCTTATTAATTAAAATTAAGACTAAAACCTATAATTTTTTTTTTTTTTTTGTCTGTGAAAGTGACTGCAGCCTATCTATACCCTGGGTGTTGAATATGAAGATTTCGACTATCGGTTGGTTCAGGTGCTCGGTTCATGGGAGGCCGATGGACTTTTCCCAGCACGGCCATGCTCTGGTCTCGGAAGCAGGACTGCTGGAAGTCCCCACTTAGGTAATCCATGGTCTGCATCACATTATTCTGGCTGGATGGGCCAGCTCCAGCTCTGTAATGAGTTCCTCCTGCACAATCCAGCGTCGCTCCCGCTGGCTGTCCCCCATGGAAAGGCATGGTGAGGTCCTGGGACCCAGAGCTGTCACTGTTGGGCGTGGGCAGAATGTTATTCCAGAGGGGCTGGAAATAGTGCCCATTGGTATATGGCAAAGGTCCCTGCAACCCGTTCACAGGAGGAGAAGGCGTAGGCTTCTCGATGGGGGGCTTCAAGCTGAAGGACTGGCCCATGCACAGTTCTTGAGGGTAGTTGGAAGTTTTGCCAGGGAAACTCTGCCCTGCAATCTCTCTCTGAGGGTGCTTCCCTGCGAGTCCAGCAGGCCCAGCAGCATCCCCACACATTTGCTGCAGATGTGCAAGCTGGTGCTGGTTCCACGCAACCGATTTGATTTCGTTCTGGTAGGCGGGTGGCACCCTGTTAATATTGACCATGGGCACATTAACAGAGGCAGGAGGAATAGCAGCAGCAGCATGGTCGACAGGGTTTACTACACAGGAAGGCATGGGTGTAGGGACATTGTGAGTAGATACCCTGGTACTTGCATTGATAAGCAGGTTGCGACTTATAGGGCTGGGGTTTGCGATCTGTCCCTCACACACTGAGGTAGTGCTAATGCCAGCTCTGGCCTGGCAGAACTGGTTAATCTGGTGCACAATGCTGCTCAGGTCCGGTGGCTGGTTCTGCTGCAGGGTGGCAGCCATAGAGAGGGGAATGGTTGAGGTAGACACGGTCACATTCGGCGGCGCGTCTGCGTCCGGCATCTTTCTGCCTCCGTGCAAACCCGGCTGCAGCAGCGGGTTCGGGGCGTGCTGCAGGGTCTGGTGTGCCATGGGCTGAGGGTGCTGCAAGCCCTGCGGCTGCTGCTGCTGCTGCATGTTCTGCGGGTGCGGCAGCGCCTGCGGGATCCCCTGAGGGTGCGGTAAGCTGGGTGGCTGTGGAATACCCTGAGGGTGCTGCGGGATGCTCTGGGGGTGCGGCAAAGTCTGTGCATGCTGGAGAGCCTGCTGGCGAGCGAGCGCCTGGGGGTGGGATAAAGTGCTTGGTGCAACGTAGGGCGTGGAGGGGGGGTTCATCATCGCCTCCGGCAGCAGGCGCGCGCGCGTCCCGTCAAAGTCCTTGATGATTCCCTTCGCTGGGGATTTGACTATGGCCAGCAGGCCGGTTTTGGTGGTGGCCTGAGATGGGTAGGGGCTGTACCTCTGGCCCGAAGTATCGAGTCCGTTCACAGTACGGCGTATGTGTTTCCTCTGGGGAACCTTGACGCTGTTCGGAAAGATTTTTATAGTCAGTGGATTGTTGGCGACCTTCTTAGCATAAGCATCCAATTCTGCTGGGGTAGGATACTGTGCAGATCTCATTTTCTGTGTAGTGTCCCCTGTGGAGAAAGGAAATTGGTCAGTTCTGGTAAGCAAGGGATCAAGCCCAGGGCAAGACAGTCACACAACAAGGGGAGAAAATCTCCAAGGATTCAAGAGGCAAGGAAACTTCATCCTGCCAGACCAGCGGGTCATGGAGCAGACGCCTCATTCCCTTTATTACCTGGTGACCAACACAAGCCCCAGTTCAGCTTAAGGCAAGACCTGCCCGGGGGAGGAAAACAAAACCATGTTCTCATCAGAGTATGTTTGCAGTTGGACAAAAACAGGTAATGTGTTATAAACATCAGACTGTCTCCAGCTGAAATATTCCTCACAGCTTGCAGTGGTGGGCTGGTTTTTAGTCTCTTAATTTAAGATGCCTCCTCATCACTCTTCAAACCATTCTCAGTATTTTTATCGTGGAATTCCAAATCAGAAAGATATGAATTAAACATGAAGCCCCTGCAATCCTGAGGTGGGAACCATACTATGGTGAGCTGACCTTGGCTGGGCACCAGGTGCCCCCAAAGCTGCTCTGCCACTCCCTTCTTTAGCCAGGCATGGAAGAAGAAACACATGGGGTCAGAAAAAGGAAGGGGAGATAGCACTCGCCAAAATGGACAAAACAGACCTGGGGAAATTAGTTTAATTTATTACCAATCCAATCAGAGTAGGGTAATGAGAAATAAAAACCTCTTCCTTCCACCCCTCCCTTCTTCTGGGGCTCAACTCCACTCCTGACTTTCTCCACCTCCACAGCACAGGGAGATGGACACAGCTGCCTCACCATGAGCTGCATGGGAATCTCTGCTCCAGAGCCTGAAGCATCTTCTCCCCCTCCTTGTGCAGTGCCCTGGGGGTCTGTGCAGAGCTGTTCCTCTCACAAATCCTCACTCCTCTCTCCAGCTGCAGTTGTGCAGGTTTTTCCCCCTTCTTAAATCAGTTGTTCCAGCGGTGTGTCCATCCTGGAGCCAGATGGCTCCATCAGAGACAGGGGAAGCTCCTGAGCAGCTCCTGCATCCCCCCACTACCAAACCCTTGCCCTGCAAACCCCACGCACATCAAAGCTTCAGCTCAAGCCTCCATTTACACCCCACTCCCTTCCTAGGTGCTGACATCTGAAAGCACTGAGTGTCTTTCTGTGCATTAGGAAGCTCTTGTCAGCCCAAACTCAGCAAATGGAAGGAGGCTGATTATTTTATGGCCTGCAATTATTTCCTCAGCTGACTTTTCAAGGTGGCACCTTGCTAAGGACAACATCCCCACATCACATGGCAAAGTGATGTGATTACCTCACAGGATTAAAAACATGCTAGTCCCCAGACAGAGACAAAAGCCTCCTGGAGACAGAGGTGTGGTTCCACTTCCTCTGATTTACCAGATACCTACCTGGCTCACAAGCTCCAACTGCTCCTGCAAAGAACTTCAGAACTCTAGGGAAATGTGTGTGTCTCTTGCCATAATCACATTCCAAGCAGAGAGTTGGGCTGTTTCCCACCACAGCTCTGCTGCCTAACTCCTATGGGACTCCTGCTGATTTTATAATCTTCAAATAATGGCTTGCAGCTTTGACAATCCAATTTAGCTTTTGCTTGTTTCCCCCCCACCACCTTACCTTGCAAACAGTTCACTGGAAAAAAATGCCCATCCTTTTTCCTAAAATTTTCAGCATCTCTGTGCTATTTGCTGTGCTAAGAGAACATGGAATGTGGCATCCACCCAAGAATATCCCAGCCCCATATCTGGCCCTCTGACCCAAGGAAATTTAATGCTCCAGCAAAGAGCATTCTGCTCCCAGGCAAACAGCCCTTCCTCTTGAAAATCCACCTCTGATTCTTTCAAGCAAATTGCCTCAAAAGATGAGTACCAGCCACTTCTCTCTTTGCATCCTGCAGCTTCCTGTTGTCACAGATGAGGGAGAGAAGCTCTGCTCTAAGAGCTCTCACTTTCAGAAAAGAAAGGTCAGAAAATGGAAAATAGAATGGATACCAGAAGAAAGGTTAATTACGGAAATATTAAAAATATCTTTTTGTGAAATAAGAAGCTTTACAGGCAGTTTGTCTCCCATCTCTAGCACAGCTCGTACCACGGCGCCAGTTGTACCTGTACCTCCTGTGCTGCCCAGACACTGGCACATATCATCCCTTTCTCTTAATCAAAGGAAATATTAACCCAAACATCTCTCTGTGCACATCCCTGTACCTGTCTCTGCAGGCAGGTGTTTATATCTGCCCTTTTGAGAGCGCTGCTGTGCTCCTAACAGAGAGGAGAGCCTCCGAATGGCATTTGCCAGTATCACCCTGCCTCAAAAGCCAAGACCTTCATGAACTCCCAACCTTTATTTTTAGCATTGCCCACGCTCATTAAGGTCTGTTTCTTCCCCAAGACATGACCCTGGCAACCCCCCCATGAACCAGAGAAGAATCAAAGGACAAAGGAGCCCATACCTGCCTGTGTTATGGTTTATGTTATGCTTGCAGACACTGACACATTCTATTTTTCAGATGAAAAATTAAGGAGATACTTTAAGACACCTTTGCCATCAAAATTTCCCAGCCTGGTTTACATTTCTACAGGCAAATCAGTGAATTAAATATAAACACTAAACAGACACACTGAGTGTTCTTTTATCCAAACATCTGATTTTCTGTTACACAGAAGTTTCAGGAAGCATCTAAAATATGGCTGTTTGAACAGGCTGCAGCCATCAGTCAGTCAGACACACCTCTACTCCCAAACCTGGAAGAATTCCTTCCTCTGAGAGAAAATAACCCCTCAGCTAAACTTAAATAACACCCCAGCATCAAGTCTGGCATCCTACCAAATGCAAACCACCTTTTAAATCCCTTGGATGGGATCTTCTGAACCCAACACCATTCCAAACAGCACCTGGTTTATGCACAGGTAAGATGATGCTCCTTTTACTTCAGGCTAACTCAGCCATGTTACTCAGGCCTGAAGGTGATGTATTTCTGAGAGCCCCAAAGTGCTTTGCTAGTAGTTCCACAGGCAAGATTCCATGACTGTAGTAATTAAGGCAGTAAAATATTAGAAGAAAGGCATTACACGGCGAGCAAGAATCTGAATATCCCATACAAATACCCCACAAACCAGTAAAGAACAGTTAGTTCTGGTAACTAAGTGAATGAAAAACCTGCTAGAATAGTCTGAAAGAAAATGCTGGAATTGGAATATCATCATTTGTGTGCAAGAGGAAGAATTCCAGATCAGGCCATAATAAAATGATGAGGCAACGGCAGAGGAAGAAGCTTCATTAGGAGAACAATGGGATGAGCTCCAGGAAGCTCCCTAATGGTGAATGCAAGGCAGAATACTTTCATTGAAAAGTAATTATTTCATGTTTATCACAAGGCAAAGCTGTGCATATGAGCAATTACCCCAATAAACTGGTGAGCTGCAGGTTCACAACTCGTGCTAATCCCGTGGCAACCGATTCCTCTGGTCACACTCCTGCTCTCACCACTGCAGCTATTTTTGTCATGGAATGAGACAGATTTCCCTGCCTCACCTCAGCACTAATGGAACATCTTTTAAGTGCATTTCACATTAAGACTTTAAAACCCACTGCTTTTTAAAAGCTGCCTATGGTTAAATTTTCATTGTCATTAAACAAAATACAAACAGGCCTTCAGGATTGCTACCTAATGAGAGCTCCTGCACTGGGACGAGCCAGAACCAGCTGTGTCCACCTTCTGCATTCACCCCTCAATTTTAGCAGTTTCTCTAAAGGCTTTACAGAAAGAGCCCTCCCCAAAAGACTCAGTTTAGCTGATGATCCCACATTCAGTCCAATCTTCTCTTTTCTGATGTCCCCTCCTAACAAAACACTTCCTAAGAAGCACCTTTCACTTGATTTTGTACCATTGTCACAGAAAAATGACCTTTTTTCCTCCCCAGAAGGTTTGGGACTGCTGCTATATCCAACAGCAGCTGCAGACACAACCTGAACAATCCTGCCTCAAATATCCCAATTGACCAGTCAGGTTTATACCGGAGTCACTGGCAGGAAGGAGAGAATATCAATACTGGCCCTGTGAGAAATCCCCTGTGTGGAAAAGGAATTCCAGGGTTAGCCTGAACTCAGGTTGGAATTCAACAAAAAATACTGAGATTGGAAGTCCTTTAGCCACCAGTTTCTAAAGGAAAAAATATGTGCGTATTAATCTACCAGACTCCTACTGCACAGACCACTTGTAAGAACAAGCCCCTTATTAGAGAGTGAATATGGAAAAAAAAGGTAATTGAGCTAATATGGATTTCTGAACACTAATGAGAAGTCTGATCCAGAAAACGACACTTAAAAATTATTTATACAAACACTGTAAGTCTGGAAAAAGGCAATCCTGTGGAATTCTGTAGCTTTTATAAAAGCAATAGCACTATTATTACAGCCTGCTTCCACCCCCCATCAAAGTCTCAAGTCACTGTTCATTAAAAAATGCTCATTAACTCAGCTCTGCCCTGGCCAGGGGCTGGGCTACTCATGCATCTCCAGCAGAAGAGAAATGCACCAATTAATCCTGCCCACATCTGCAGAGGGGCTGAGCAAGGTCTGTACCAGCAGCCTCATCTTCCATAAAATCAGAACAAACCCAACAGCTGAGCATTACCACTGCCAGCCCGTGCCTGCCAGCTACTTTATGTCCTAAATTCTTTGAAATGCAGCTCCCAAAGCTCTTCACTGAGCAGGACACAGCAATGCTTTCAGCACATGGATCTGCAGATCTCCAAGAAACAGCATAGGTACCATCAGGTGAGGAAAACTGCCCAACATACCAGCAGGTTGCCTTGTAAAGCTGTAATTAGCAAATACCTGATTTATGCACAGCTGCCCTCACATGAACCTCAACATTTTGCTTTCAGAACTAAGCTCTGACAAAGAAATCTCACGCAATGCACAGACCTGGGCACATCCTCACCCCACAGGCAATGTTCACACTGGAAACAGGAACAAGAAAGGAGGGGATGCCCAGTCTGATACCATCACCAGTCCTTTGGTGAGTGAAGATTTTTATTGTTGTTGGGTGATATTATAATTACCAAGCCCATGGAGTCAGCAGAAGTGCTGGGGGGGAGCTCAGGTGTGTATGTGAACCGTGTCAGTCACTTCTGGCAGGACCATGACCATGAGCAGGTCACTCTTAAGTGCAAAATTATCTTCCCTATTTATTTTCTGCAGCATCACAAGCCTCACTGTAAGAACAATTTAGCTACAAGTGGACTGTAAATCACTTGGGTTCAAAAAGCAATGAGTGCATCAGCAAACTGAGATCTCCCAATGCACATTTCAAACACAAGAGACAGGTCACAGCCCTAAGAACCAAGTACACAGACCTTACATAGAAATCTTGGCATTTCTGAAATTTCAGCTGAACAATCAGTGTGCTACTTCAGCGATAAAGAGGAGAGACAGAGTTAAAAAAACCTCTAGTCAATAAACTTACATTCCCAAGCACAAGTTGTTCTTAAAAATACCAGTACAACTATGAAAAAAAATGACTGAAGTTATCAAAAAAGAATTATCAGAGCACTCTGCAGACATATTTTCAGAGGCACCAAAGAGACATCAGAAGAAGATGGAAACTTTGAACTTTAGTAATTTAGGCTAGCTCACTAATATTTGCAGTATAAGCCCCAGGTATGTAGAGCAAGAGCTGCTGACCTCAAAAGGTTTGCATTAGACTGATCTAACTTTTATTGGCGTCTACGAGTAATTGCACGAAGGGAAGCGAAAAAGACTGAGGAAAAAGTTGTGCTGAGAAGCAAATCAGCTGGCACACTTTTAGCACAAAACCTTTTCAGCAGAGAGGCACGAATCTCACAGGAACCTCACTTGCTGCATCCTGCTGTGGTTAAATTAACCTTTTCAGAGCCAGGAACAGAGGAGCTGCACACATGTGAACCTCTACAGCCATTTCTCAGAGCCTTTATTGACAGATGCCTTGAAGGCATAACAAAAGAAAGACTACATTAAATAGTTTTTCCATTGTATCCTAAATGTTTATGTCACAGCGGTACCAGAGCCAGATTTAACAGTTAACCACATCCTGCAGACAAAACATCACTCACATTTCTGAAGTCCAGTGTTCATCTGCGTGTAAGAAAGAAGCTGAAAGGAGAGGTCGCCTGGTCCTGGCAGACAGGCCAGCATGGCAGACAGGCACTAACACAACATGGGGCATTCACTCCTCTGCACACTGCAACAACAGAGAGACAATTCAAAGTTATAATACAAGGAGGAACAGAGAAAAGAAAGAGGCAAAGAGCCATCCCTGGGTGAAGGCCTGACCAAGCACAGATGCGCGACCGCTGCTCCAGCCCTGACTGCATCTCCTAACAGCAACGGAAATACTTCAAGAACTGGGTCATCTGCAGGGTTAAAACCAAAATAGCTGCTGTGCTCTCCTCTGCTGCTTGACACACAGAGAATAATCCATAGCTCTGTCCTCACATTTCAAAGGTGGTTGTTATGAATGGTAAAGGAACCACCATCACTCATTTCACTATGCTGAAATGCACTGCTATCCACCAAGGCAACTTCTCTGGAGAAACTCTGTCAACTGCTCTTTTTGCACTTAACAAAAAGGCATGGCATGCATAAATTGAAGGCAAAGTATGCAGCACTCTGCCTTGTGGCAAGATTAGGCTGCATGCTACAGCTTGTAATTTCTGTGGTCCATTAGGCTGAAAGATGAATGGCTACAACTTCCTTCATTTCAGCAAAGATTTGCTAACCCGAGGTGCTGTGGGGCAGGTAACAGCAAGATGTGCACAAAGGGGCTGCAGAGGTGCCACCATCCTCTTCTGTTTGCTCCAGCATTTAAGAAATCAAACCTTGAAATGGAGCACTAAATCTCTTTGTACACAAACATGGCACAACTCCCCTCAAATCCCACCACTGCTGTGCAAAGAGGGATCCCAGCAACAAGGCTAACTGGGGCTCAAAATGTCCAATGTTACCAGAATTACAGAGATTTAAGCTGGAACAAGATTTCTAGAGGCCATCTGGTCCAAGCCCTTGCTCAAATGCTCCTGGCTGCAGCACTTTAGAAAGTTCTGGGAAACGGGGTGACAGAACCAAGCTGGAGAAATCAGATTTTTTTCTCCTTGTCCAGATCTCCACAAGCATCAGTGCTGCTATACAGAGCAAAACACCTAAGGAGCAGCTAGAAAGGCTTTGGGACTTGTTATACGACCTCCAAAACATGGGAAGAGTTGAAGGATTCAAGACTTGTAAGGTGATTTAATTTTAGTCATTGTTTCACAAACCCCAATTAAAACAACTGAGAAAGCATTCAAAGATCAAAAGGGGCGGAAGGAGAAAGCTTGAGCCCAGACATGAGAAGCCACATCTGCCAAAACCTCTAAGAGGCCACTTCTGAAAGAGTCTCACTGCTGAGACGGCACAAACAACGCGATGACAGCGATGTGACACTGTCGGCACTGCCACCTTCACGCTCCAGAAACCTCCCACAGCAGATTTCTGCAGAGACCTTTTGAATGCAAAGCCAGCACAGGCCAGAGTGCCCATGGAACCTGGCAGCAGTGGAGTGAGCAGCGTGGACACGAAGCTTTCCTGCAGCACAGCAATTACTCACTGTGTACAGCTCATTAGCTCCATGTTTATGCATCTCCTCAGCTCAACACGCAAAGGTTGATTAAACCAACAGCCAAGAAATCTCATACAAATATTAATTTATGAGAGATTCTGCATCTTCACTGAGTGCTGTCCAAAGCTGACCGAGCCTGCTGGGTGCCACTGTGACTAACAAAAATAGTTTTGGGCACTGAATGTCGGTCTGACAATCGAGGCTGTTGCCCATTCACCCTTCCCACGCAGAGTAACACAGACCTGGTGCCGTGAGAAACACACACAGCACCTCACCAAGGTGCAGGGCTGACAGCACAACCACTAACAAAACACATTTGTATCATTCTCCATTTCATTCCGAGGAGACAGCAACAATCTGCACTGCACAAAGTCCAAGATATGTAAAACCTGGTAAAAGAAACCTAAACCTGGATTTTCTTCTGATTCTCTGAAGGAGATGGAATTCTTGGAGTCTTTCAGAAATGATGACTGAAGACCTGTCACATCCACAACATCAAGGAATTGCTTGAGGAACTGAAAAGTTGCTCAGCCTTTATAGATGAGATGCAGTCATGACTGTGGGTACACAACATTCAGTGAAACTTTGCAAACAGCCTGTGGGCAGCGGCTCCTCGTCCCAAATCATGCCCAGCAAGACCAAAAAGACAAAACAAGAATCCAGCTCCTTTTAATCAGAAGACAAAACCACTGTGAGTTGTCAGAGCTTTACCTGAGTAAGCAACAGAAACACCCACAGTCAGCAAGAAAAAAATAATAATTGTATTTTCCTTTTTTTCCTCATTTCATCAACTTCAGAAGGCTGGCACAAACAAGACCTATTTCTCGGTGAAAAGCAGACAAACAAAATTAAGAGCCTTCACTGTAGACAGAAAAACAGATCACACTATTCCCATATTCATCTGAGCATCCACCTTTTACTCCAATAACGTTTGACACCAAGCAAGGATTCACTTCCTATCCCTGCAGGCCCAAAGGAGGTCGGTGTCTAAAACATTATTTAATTGATGGCAAGTTTGTGTGCAGCCCTGAAAGAGCCCAGCCGTGCTCTGACTGAGGGAGCAGCATTTCTGGCAGCAGGATGAGGGGAGGGTTTGCTCACCTGCTCCATCATTAACGCTCATTAGAGCCTGAACTGTGACGCTCTCAGAAAACCTCTTGCTCAAGTGCCCCAGCGAGGTGCACACAGCAATAAACAGGATAATGGCACATTAGAGAGAGAACAAGTGATTAGGAGTGGTCACAGCATTCACCTCGGAATAGCCAGGCTCCTGCTACATGACAACAGTGCTTCCTTGAAGGTCAAAACATGTATTTACAGAAGCTTTAGCTCCAGTATGGAGAGCAATGTTTTAGAGAGAGCTATAAAGGCAAGTTGTTCCTGCAGGCAGATAATCGTTTTAGGTAATGCCAAAGGTTCATAAAAGACTGAGGTGGCAATAATAATTTTAAAGGAAATACTGGACTTACAAGAAATAATTTGAAGTGGAAGCCTAAAAATCACTCTTTCAGCTTGATTTGCAGTAAACAAATTGGTGACATCTAGGTCACTGCTGAGCATTAGAAAAAGAAATTCAGACTTGTACAGAAATGCTAACCATAGCTCCATTGCTGAATTTCTCATTATCTTTTAAATCCCGCTTCAGTTTTTCTTCTCTATGAAATCAATACTGGTTTTCATAATTGAGATCTCAGTATTTGAAAACAAACACATTTGAAATATCTTGACAAGGGCCCCTTTTATTTTTTTCTAGTTAGAAATTAATTAACATTTATTCCCTTTGAGATACTCAGCACCTGGCTACTACTTTCTGACTGACTCTTCCCCAGCATGAGCTGGCATGGACAACTCCAACTCACACCAGCTGAATTGAACTGAAATCCCTGGCATGGATTTGGGATGGAGGTGAGCACTACTGGCTGCCTCAGGATTGGCAGCTGGGCCCATCAGCCCCTCCTGCTTGGGTTCATTCCTTCTAATTAGTCCAGAGCTGGAGATGAACTGAACTTGGCACATCAGGACTCCTCACCAGCAGATCTGGCTCCACGGTGGCGACTTGTGTGGGCACCAGCACCTGCAAAGCTCCAACCCCTCCAAGAATGAACACTGTGCTACTGGGGGAACTGGAATGGAGAGGGGTTTGCACTGTACCAGGGTCAGTCACACTGTCATCTAAACCAGTCAGCTGCAAACTGGAGAGTGATCTCACCAGTAGGCTGTGGCACCCAGCCATGGAGGGCTGTGAACCATGAAAACTTCAGTTTTTAAACTGCATTTTAAACAGATTCTGTACATCGGCAAACGCAGCTCAACGAGCTCTGTCTTGAAAAAAATATATATGAAAAAGGTAAAGCATATCTCTAGAGGAAAACAATCATTAGATTGGAATAAATAAATAAATACCCCTCTTTGAAGTGATTTTAATCTAATCTGGCTGCGGGATATAATCTTAACAGCACACGTACTGCAGGATGCTCCACAAAATAGCAGGTTTAGACATGTGAACAGATTTTTTTTCTCCTAAGATTTATTAATAATTAAATCAAAGCATGTTAAGCTTAAGAGGGATTTGCAGTGGTTGGGATTTGGAGGTAACTGGCACATCTTCACAATGACTATTACCTTCAGCCTTACTTGCACATCAGGATGTTTTCTGGTCCAGGCAGCACAGTGTCCCCTGTCACCACAAGGCTCACCAGGATGGAAGAACCCACTGCCCAGAGACACCCCTGCAGAGCTAGGAATCAGTTCCAGTAGAACTTACCACAATGTTGCCTTTCTTGACTTAAAAATTTATCATTTTCTGAATTATATTCAACATTTAGTATTTATTGCCTCTGTGCTTCTCAGACCAGGTGGCACTTTTACAACCTAGAGTAAAATCTAGATGTAAAGCAACTACTAGGAAATTTCTAACACGGTTTTATCATCACATAAATGGACCACATATACAGTTATTGCCAAGTTTTTAGATACACCAGCCTCTGAAGCTCCTGAGAGGCCTTACAGGGAGAGAACACAAAGGAAACAACTCCCCCCAAACCACCCCTGGCCACTGAAACATGGGAAACTGAGCTAGTTTAGAGGAAAGCGAGCTGGTAAAGTCTAAAGTTAGGTTCCTGAAAGTAAACACACATGTTTGAAATTCCACGATTAACTGTGGGCTTGTTCACAAAGCCCCGAGGCCAGGAGGAAGCTCGAGGAGCATCCACCCACACACAAAAGAAAAAAGCTCCAAACTATTCCAACTTTCCAGCACCCTGGGGTCCCGAAAGCCTCTGTGTGAGGGTTGTTAAAGGCTTGTGGCTGCTGGGCTTTGCTCCTCCTCTGCCCTTCAGTCACAAAGCACTTCCATCAAGTTCCATCCCCACCCTGAAGTTGCAGAGCCACGGGTGGGATTTAGGGCAGCCCCCCGAGCAGCACATGCCAAGTTCAGAGCACATCAATGCTGCAGGCAACAACAAAAACAAACCCGGGCTGGGAAGTTTCTTTGGTACAAATGTCTGCGAGAGCTTGCCAGGAAACGTAATTGAATCCGGGCCAATTTTCATGCTCAGAGGGAAACTCAGTGTCTCATTTACCCCCCGGCAGGCTGCTCAACACCAAGGAGAATAATTCCTTTTTCCTCTCCCAAAGTAACCTAAAATGTAGGGGTTTCAAAGACTTGTTCATGTCAATGGCAGACATTGAACCCTCTTGCCAAACTCAGCATTCAACACAACTCCTTCCAGGCAGCCATGCTTTGCTTGACAGTGTCTAGACCCATCCTGCAGGCTTCCTGCCTTTTTCCAGCTCTAAAATTGCCCTTTATTTTTGAGCACTTACCAGAATGGCCCTTTCCCAGGACTGCTGAAGAGCTAGAGATAAATCTTAGCGTTTCCTGGAAGAAAATTACCAAACTAGCACTGTATTCATCACCGGCTGGTATCACATCCTCTTAATGCTTTATAAATGGAAAACTGCGAAACAGTGGGCAGAGAAGTTGCCCTCTGAAATGGCAATAAATCACAATAGCATCGAGTGGACTTGGGGATAAATAACTAGGAAACTGAACAATAGAAAGTCGCCTTTTGTAGCACAGGGAGTGCACTGTCAGCACCTGCCAACACAGGACCTTTGGCTTTCTGCATTCAGGTGGACCTTTTGTGGAGCCCTTGCAACAGTTTCCATCAAAATCAATTTTTGCTTCTTGCCATTTAATTAACTATGATTTTGCTTGTAAACCACGTCACCTTTCAGGCTGACCTCCATTTATAATGTTACTCAGGCAACAAAATTAGTTTGGTGGGGAAGGCAGGGAGAATTTAAATGCTGCAACAGCACAGCTCTGCTCCTCTCTCCGAGCTGGGATGGCAACGCCCAAAAAGGAAGAAAAAGAAGCAGCTTTGGGATAACAGCACTTAAATGGAATATTGCTCATATCACACTCCTCATGCCCAAGGGCTACCACTGAAGGCTTCTAGGTGAGCAATTTGGAACAGGATGCAGTGCACTAAAAAAAGCCAAGGAGGCAGCTCTCAGCTTCAGGTATTGCCACGTGTGACATCAGCTCCATCAAATTCACTCCTCGGATAAAGCAGCAGCCAGCTCAAGGTTATGATCTTTGAGTTTAAAAAGCCTTTTTTTAGGTCTGTCCCAAGAGATTATTTTAAAACACAGTACAACGCATCTGCCAAGGAGTAGAACAGTTGGCTTTAATTGTAAGATGGATTTTTACATAGCTTCTGACCTTTCATCTAATTGAGGCCTGAAGAAGAAAAAAAAGAGGAAAAGCTATACGTCACTTCAGTTATTAAAATCCATCAAGCTCAGACTTTAGCCTTGGGATAACCACAGCCAAAAAACTGACTTGCAAGTAATTATCACTGCTATCTGCAATAAAAGTTAATTGGACATAATTGAACTAAAGCCCTAATCTGAATGAAGCTGTTGCTGGCAAGAAGCCTGCTCCTGCCTGCACTCTGCAAATGGAACTGCTAGCAGGAAAATGGACAAACACGAGGCTGCTTTACAGTCTGCCCACTGCAAATCAGAGCAGTTCTGCAAACAGCTCGTTAGCTGGGCCAAGATAAAGCCATTATGAGGGCCTGTCCTCACCAAACACACCCTCCAACTACACCCAAACAGGGCGATGGTACAGAGTTTCAAAAAACAAGTTTCAGTTTTATAGACCTCTTAATTACAGGCACTGAAACACAAGATTCACGTCACCAGACGCTGTTTTTATCAGCTCCTGAACGCTGTCAATACCAGTACAAATAATGTACTTTTTGAGCACGTAAAGATACCGACTCAAAAGGTTTTCAGTGCTGATAATTTACCACCTTCATGCAGTTCAATAGCCTTTCCTGTTGTAGGACCAGCTTCTTTCATCTCTGCAGCAGAGCAGACAATTAGCTGCTTTCTGTGCTCAGCCCATGCAGGTGGCTGGGGGAAGGGTGCGTTCTACTCAATTCCTGCTGATTCGTCCATTTATATTTTGCATTTTTGTTAACTAACAGACCAGAAAGCGGTTGTCAAATCCCATGCTACTCCAGAACTTCTTTACAATTTTAATTATTAACACTCTGTCCTTCACCAAAGCATATCAAAGCACTTAACAAACATTACTGAAGCCACATAACCACTCTGACACAGGCAAAAACTGCACATGACTCCTTATACTGTTTGCTTCAGGTTTTTGGGCCATATTTATGTTAGAACAGTGGTCTCCTGATGATGGACTAGTCTATGACAGCAGAGATGGAGGGAAGTATCTGGCTCACCAGAGGTTCCTGACATAATTTTGGATGAAGCATTTAATCACCTGATGCCACGGTCACTCCTTATTTAAAGGACAGCAGTGGGTGACAGTTTTCTACCACTGAAGACTGTGAAGCAAATGAAACTGCAAAGCATTTAACACCACCTTGACTTCTCACATCAGGCTGACAAGGTCAGAGTCTGGACAGTCTCCTGAGGACAAAAAATGGACACAGATCACCTTTTCCTGTCCTGAGCACCACTTGCTCACCCCTGCTCCTCTCCATCTTCACAGCCCAGAACAGAACTTCAGAGATCAAGAAAGCTGCAAGGAAGAACCAGTGACATCAATTCCCTTTCATGACCCAAATCAGTGGCTTACTTTACTTTGCTCAAAGCCCTCACCTCTTTTTAAGAGTATTTTTAGATTTAACTCTGTATTCTGCAACGTGGCAGGAGCTGACAGACAACAGAGGAGTAAAGTAGGTCTTGCCAGGTGTTGCAGGCCACTTCTAAGGTGAAGGAAAGATGTAGAAAAGACAAGTCGGAACAATTGTAGGGCCTGGCCAAAGCTTCAAATGAGAATTTCTGGCTGTGCTTGAAACACAAATACTAGTGGTCAGTTGTGAGACAGATGAGATACTACTTTTACCATGGGAACATATGCAAGAAATAGGAAAATCGACCTGCCTGAAGTCAAAAGCAATTTGAATAACTTTGTATCTGCCTCCTCTCAATTTTCACTATACTAAAGTGCTCTGACCTTTAATTAACTTTCTCCTTTTATATGGTAACTTCCAACTTCAATTTTTTCATGCTGTACTGGTGGGAAATGGGGATGAAGACACAGCCTGGAATGCATTTTATGGGTGTATATGGCTCCATGGATATTTGGAGAGGGAGCAAAGATGCTCCAGTTGAACCACAGCAGTTAAGAGCACAGGCCAGCACTGTCATCAAAATAACTTGCCCTGGATATCAGGCTTATATTTTTATTTTCAAAATGCAAAACAGACTCCCTACCCTCCGCTGCAACATTCACAAAAGATCTCATTTTCCTCAACAAGATACTGTCAGGCACAAACAAATATTCCTTCCTCCAAAGCACCCATTACCCTCAGGGCAAACTAAACCCAACTTTTTCCTATACATGCTTGAGCAGCATCTCCAACATCACAGCAGCTCTGAAATACAGAACAAGACTTACAGACACGGGCCTGCCTGTTCTCATGTGAACATGAGGGAAAATTAGGATTAGTTGAGATGACTTCCATCCAAAGGAAACCCAGAACAGCCCAGCCTCTACCGAACTACAGGATGCTGCTCACACATACCCCAGTGGAGGTACCACGCATTCCCACCAACAGACATTCTCCATCCTTTATGCAACTTCCTTCTGCCTTCAAGTGATAAGAAACCAAAATACACACTGACCCCTTTCCCATAGGGGACAGCCTGCAGTTATAACCTCAACATCCTCAGCAGGAACAGGGTTATGTGCAGCTTTCCTACGTGTTCCATATGTGGGAGAAGCACAAGGCCATAATTCTGGGCTTTCCTTCACCACACAGGACATGCAAGAAATGTCACTTCCTCATGCCACTCTTGGGCAGAATTCCTCTCTCTTGGCTTTCTTGCTTTCCCAGACTTGAAAAGGAAGTTTTTCTTAGGTACAGCAAACAGCTGCTTAGGCAAAGGGGAAAGGAAACATGAAATAGTTCCCTCTCCTGTGGCTACTTCACAAAGATCACCAGTTTCATTATCTCTTCTCACTCCACACTTACTCTGTAAAAGCCCTGAATTAAGGACTTAATCATGACTTACAGAAATCTTTGTGGCTGCACATGACAGAAGGAAGACAGTTTTTCCTTCTAAAATATTGTTAGAAGTTACAGATTACGACAGTTCCTGGGTAGGAAAGCAGCTATCTTTCCCTGTTTATTCCAAGCTGATTATTAAAAAAAAAAAAAAACCAAAAAAAAACAGAACTAACTTTGAACAAATTTTACCTCTATTCAACAGACAAACAACAGAGCAGACATTTGTTAGCTATTGAAAAATATGTTTTGAGTCCTGTTTTAAAAATAGATCCACTTGAAAATGAGAAATATTTGCAAATAAGATGATGCAGAATGCATTATACTTCATAACAAAAGAAAAACTGAACTTGCATATAAAGGAATAAAAATAGGAAATGACTCACTTTTGGACCAGGTGTGCTGGTGGTGTGTGAACATGGGCTCACAGGGAGGATGGATTTTGGCTTGCATTGGTCATGCATGTGAACCATTCTGACCTGTACAATCACACTGAGAGTTTGGTTTAGTATTTCTCCCTCTGGACACTGAATTATGGTCCCACATGTGGTGAAATTTTAACAGCCCATTTACAAAACCAGCAGTGAAAAATACATTTTTAAGATCCAAAACTGGAGATCTCTGTCTGATTATGCACAGCAACAGAGCTTCCTGCTGGACCACAAACACATCAGCTCTTGGATACACATCTCATCATTTGTAAGGGCAAGATAAGGCCTCCTTCTGTAGTTGGAGATACGGTGCAGCCGGCTGCAAAGATGAAAAGCATTTTAAGAACCTCGAACAGAACTTGCAACACATGTACAAAACACCCACCAGCAGAAAACAGAAGCCATCAGGTGAATACCAAAGAGCTGGACCAGACACTTGGGGTGGTGTTTTCCTGTCAACCTTCACAACGAGGTGCCTGGTGTCCTGCTGGCTTGTCCTGACACAGACCTAATGTCCTTATCAATCTCCCAGGAAACTCAAAGGCCACCTCGTAACAACTCCATAGAAGAAAGGACAGGAAATAAATTACTGGTGAGCTACTGTAAAAAGTCTCTGCTATTCTCACTGCTTTCCTGAGAAGCATGAAAAACGGCCCCTTGCACAGCTGGCAGTTCAAAACAGCCACAGGGAAAGCAACATGAATGTGCAAGGTGCCTTCAAAGCCTCTGCACACCACAACACCAGAGGTTTTTTGTCTGAGGACCTGATAAAACATTTCAGCACAATCTCACCTGACTCCTTCGGCAGCTGCCAACACACCAGCTTTACCTGAAGTTTATATTCATTAAATGTTTCTTTTTTCACAGAAAGTTTTACTGACGATAGGATGTTTTTGTTTGCTTTTGTGCATCTTTCCTCCTCTGCACTTGCCTTTTCCTTAAAAAAAGAAAAACCCAACACGCAACACACAAAGAGGAATAAATAAATTGTTCAAGCAGGACACAGAGGGAGCTGAAACTGTACCACAGGCAGGGAGATCCCTTGGCATGGCAAACACAACGTGGCTGTGTGGGAGAAGAGAACAATGCTGCTGCAGCCTGCACCTCAACAGCAGACAGAGCACAAAGCTGAGCTCCTGGTAACCCATCTCCAACAGCCCTGACCTCCACTGTGCAGCTCCCACTAAAAGTATCCCCAGGTTTTAATTTCCAATTTGTCTTTCCAGCCACGGAATTGCTTCAGTCAACAAATTCAAAAAGGTAAATTTTTCTACCTCCAATTAACTGCATTAGTAGTGTTTATAACTACGTGATTGATAAATGCTCTACAGAAGCTGTAATTAATGTATTTTTTCCTTGGAACACAACACACACCGAACCCCTTGGCGCTCAGACACTTAATGAAAAGCAATTTATCAACTTGCTTTGAACAGCTGAATCTGACTCCTTAATGCAGAGAAGCAGCACACTTTGCTTTGAGCACCACCACTCCGAGGCAGGAGCGAGCACCGCGCCATTCCAAATGCCATCAGACACCGCTGGGATTTGGATCGGGATGACAGCGACCAGAGCTCTCATCCCCCTGGCTGTGATTCAGTCTGGCTTAACTGGGATCCTTTCCTCCTGGGATGCAGTGGAGCAGGAGATTTGTGCAGATGTGATTTTTGCAGGATGGGGGATCGGGAGCGCCTCTTGAGGACAAAGTCCCGAATTCTCCCATGCCTGGCACGCGCGCGCCGGGAAGCAGCAGCAGCTCCGAGTATTTCAGCCTGGACATGTGTTCAGCTGCTCACAAAGCAGACAAAAATAAAGTGCTTACAGAGTGTTTGAATGCTAATTTTTCTCAAATTGAGCCTTGCTTTGTATAGTTGACATATGCAAAAAAAAAAAAAAAAAGGGGAAAAAGAAGCATTTAGGAGGAAAAGTTTGGCATCACGGAATATTTTATGTAGGTATTAACCACTGGAGGGGATTAACCAGCCTTCAAAGCCTAAAATCATCTAAACTCTCATTTCTGAGAGTATAGGCTAGAGATTTCCAGTACAGGAACTGGTCTGTACTCCATGTGGCAGACTGAATGTAAGGATTACATATTTCCATTGCACATGTAAGCCTGTTTCCCATTCCTGCAGGGTCCTGCTCTCTTCCATTTGTCTTTTGATGCAGATAAAAGCTAATGCAGATTGCAACTGCTGATACAGAGAAAGGCACAAGACACAGCGAGCCTTTGGACTAAGGAAAAAAGGGACTCAGGTCCAGACTGCTCGAGCACGTCAAGAGATTGTCTTTGAAACTATAAAACTAGAAATGAAAGCACTGCGTTTTTATTTGATTTGATCAAAGAGACTAGAAAGGAGGGGGGAAAAAAAATCACATCTTATAGATGCAGGGTAGCATTTAACTACTTCACACACGATACGGGACCAGCTGATCTCATACAGATATGAATTTGGAGGAAAAACAAAGAGGTAAAGTCACTCCAGCTCTGCAGACACTGCCTGCACAGATCACTGCTCCAGGCTCTGCAAAGAGCAACAGGAACCTGTTTCAAAGCCAGAGAGCCACTGGAAGCACATACCCAGCCCTCGCCACAGGCACAGGCTTCCAGTCTCCAGTGAAGAGCAGAGGAGTGAGCTCCTGTCAAATCACAGAAAACAGACTCTGAATGTAACAGCTACTTGAATAAATCACTGATGACTCCCTGTTCCAGGGCTCTGACTGTGGGATAGCAGCACACCGTGGCAATCTTCCCACAGAGGGCTTTGGACTGCAAGCTGCAAAGGGACGAGACCGAAATTCTTGAAGGGAGCATCTGCTCCAGCATGTGCTTGGCACCAGGAGAACGAGGCTCTGCAGAAGTACAAATGGCACTACAGGTAGCAGCTCTGCAAATCCCAAATTGCAGCATGGAAAAAACAGATACCTATTGCTGCCACATTCCCTAAGAGAACAGATTTTAAGTATCTGCTCATGGAAATTTCTAACTGCAGAAGGGGAAGCATTTAGATTGCCTCTGGGCTGAAACCATCTAGGTCTTTGCCTTTCACTAAAAATTAAGCAGAAGTCATTTTAACGAGGCAGGCAGACAACAGTCTTGCACAGGAGATCAAAAAGCTCTCCAGATGTTTATTTTAAATGAAATTCAGAAGCCAGTATAAACCAGATTTTAAACACTGAATAATCCTTACCATAATTTGCATGAGAAAAACAGGCAAAAGGTTCCATCCTACTGCTCTGAAACTCTCCAGGAACATGCAGGGTTGGATTTTGCTCCTAGATTCTTCAGATAAGAATCTGAAATATGAACAACTCCACACTGCAATCTGATGACTGTTAGGAATGTTTTTCCCCCGTGCTGTACATTTGGATGCTCAACACATACACACAGGGGCACCCCATGTGAAGGAAGTCTCTGACCTTCCTCATCAAGACTGTGCAAAATTATGGATTGAAAAGTATCTAAAAATGTCAGTCCTAAATCTTAAACTTCTTCTCCTCTTGCTACTTTCACTGAATGCCTCCTGATTGTGCAAAAGCAGAATATTCAGGCGTCAATCTAAGTAGTTTGGGTGTTACGCTGACAATGTCTCTGGAGAGGGGAAGAGAAGAGAGGACAGATTTCCAATAGCTCAGACACTTCCCTGGAAGCAAAAGCTGCTACACAGAAAGGAGATAAATAAAGAGGGAAAGTAACACGCCAGAGAACTTTCACCAAGGTCATGTCAGGATGCTGAACCTCCCCATCTGCAAGGGAAGATTGAGATGCCTGCTCCACCACACATATCCACTCCCCTGTTGGCAACAACAGCCCTCATTAAACCAAACCGGTTCTAACCATGAAAGAAAGGACATTGGGAAGATGATATTAGCTAACAAATGCAAAAGGAAAACTCAACAGAGGCAGTTCTGGATGAGTGCCTTCTGCAGCAAAATACAGCCCCCGTGGCAGGTGCAGAGAGCCCCTGCACGACCTGGGAACGGGCAAAAGGATGGACAGCTCTGCTCTGATCAATGCTATCAGCTCCTGGCTTACAGCACAGAGGAGATTCCATACCCATTCATTCAGCAGAACAGGGATCCCATCAGGAACAGCTTTTAGGACTTCGCTGCTGCACAGGGTGACCTACAGGTTGCAGCTCCTCCTTGCTTTGCAATCAGGGCTGTGGACATGAGGCAGAACCCTGCAGACAGACCCTACCAAGAAACAACAGCCCTACCCCCCAAACATTGTATCAGTTACTGCTGTGCCCTTAATAAGAGTGTTTCTTGCTCGTTTCAGCAATCTGAAAGACACGCTGGGCAAAATTTCAAGCTATGACAAAGTGATCTTATCACTTCTGTGCTGTTCTCGCTACACAAGCCCCTGATTCAGCAGCACGTAATAAAAATCTTCATTTGCATGAAAAGCACTCTCTGATCACAAAGTCTTCTGTTCGACAGCCCTCTTCCCATCCACAGTGTAAAGATGCAAGCACCACTGTCATTTTGCCTGTGACTGAGGTGGAATATTTTATTTATGTTTTATTTGGAGAGGCTCTCAATGCTTTAATGCCATCTTTTCCTAAAAAAAACCAACCAACCCAGTATTTTTGAATAAAACAAAAGCTGCACAGACCCCAACTATGCAAGTACTGCGAAGTTCACTCAGTATACTCACACCTGTATTTTTAATAACCGTGTCATGTGAAGGACATTTCATATCAGCACAAGGTGACCATGAGCAGTTGTAAAATGCCCTTTGTATTCAACAAGTCCAGCCTTTTCCAGTTTGCCTTTAGAGTGTTCGGTGTCATGACACACAGCACTCAGAGGATGTATTTCAAAGGAAAGGAAGGTGTAGCCATGCAAAGAACAATGCACTGCCCGCAACAAGATTAATTGCTGTCATGGGAAACCAATAAAACCAGTATCTTGTTATCTTTCTTTACAAAGGGACTGTTAAAGCTTAACTATATTAGGAAACTTTTTCCTTTGGACTAAACCATGAGCCTAATGTATGTGGGCATCCCACATGCCAGCATATGCCATTAATTGGCTCTCGCCTGACGCCGCAGGAGAAAGTCCAACGTTCCAGAGGCAGCGTGGAGCTTTCCCACAACCAGCCTGTGCCCTCTCCTGACTACAGCTCTCTCACCAAGGCCAGCCCCAGCCCCCTGTCCCGTGCCAGGTGACACCAGCTCCTGTTCCCACCTGTTAACCGTGTCCCATGTACGCACCCCGACATTACACCCGGCTCCGAGCGAACTCAGCCAAAGCAGAAATACCTTTCATCACGTCAGCAGTGCGGTCCCCATTTAGAAACGCTTTTCTTTCACGTTAATCCAGTGCCAAAACGTGGTGGTGTGGGCTGTGCTGATCCAGAAACGGTGCTAAGGATGCTGCTGCCTCCTGTCTATCACCGCACGCCTCATCTCGCGCATGGCCAGGCAGTGACGGCCCTGCGACAACAGGCACTTTAAATTGGGCAGCTCAGCAGCACATGTACACTGAATTTTTGAACAAGCTATTCTAAGCTGCTTTGCTAGCAATTTCTGGCCTGTGCAGTTTGAAAGCGCACGGTTCTGGCCCTCACAAAGAGCAGACCTGTAAATGACATCTTGAGGATTAAGCTGATTGAGATGCAATTTGCCTAGCAACCATTCATTAAGCAGAGTTCAGAAACAGGCCAGCAATCTATTCCACCTCCTTATCTGAGCAGTAAACAGATAACAGTCTCTACTGTGTCCTCTATGCTCCAGTTCAGACACATTGTAAACAGATTTTTCAGAAGTTTAAACTCCTACGGTAAATCTCCGAGAACAATCCTGCTCTCCAAACACGAGGGATTTGGCTTTACCAAGTGTCTTACAAGCGAGAAACAGCTCTGCAAGGAGGGTAATGCAAATCAAATTGTGAATGCATTTGCAGTTCCTGTGCCTCCAATATTTTCTCACATCAAGCACTAAGAGCCCATCACAGTCGTTAAAAAAAAAAAAAGTTTAAAAAAATCTTAATCACACAAGCATTTGGCATTGCTATTCTGATCACTGAAAAAAACTCAATAAAAATCTTATTCCCTTCCTTCATCTTCTGCAAGGAATCGATAGACACTTCCAAAGTCTTTGATAAAGGCTCCCCCACTGCAGAGAAGAAAACAAAAGTCACGTCCTCCCTCCCATTAAGCATTTTTTTCCTCATAAAATAAGCAAGACAACGCAAACGTCATCAGTGGAAATCAAACCAGCTATTTCAGCTCGAAAATTTCAGCTGAAAAGATTAAGTGAAATCATGATTTTGCATAATTGTTTCCATGCAAGAAACATCTGATAATATCCCATTCTGCTCCAAAATTAAACAACAAAGATTAGCACGGATGTATTTAAGACTATATACCTGAATGGTTTGCCTTTGGTGTACAGTTCTTCTGGGAAATCACTGTGACATACAGCATGCTATTACAATTAAATATGCAAGAAAGAAGAATTAAACTGACTATGAATAATTAATACCCTACAATACTACTTCATAAGGGAAAGTCTGGCTGAATATTCCCGCAGATAAGATATACCCAAACACAAGGCACAGCAGAGCTGGCAGCTTTACTTTTATGATGGGGTTTAAAACACCGAGTAACTTTATGGCTGCTACTCAGTTCCAGAGAAGGTGCCAGCCACCCAAGCCTTCTCCTGCTGGATTCCCATCCAGCTTCAGAAAAATGGGATAAATGCAACTGTTGCAATAGTTGCAGCACCGCTCATCTATGTCCCAGAGGTAAAAGGCTTCCCAAACACTTTCCATTAAAAGGTATAAAGCAATTATCTGGCATCCCAGCAGGGACAATAAAGCAAATATGATGCAACAATTACTTGGGTGATAAGATCAGGCTAAGGTTGTGAGAAAAAACAATTAAAAAGGGTTGCAAGAGCTAAGGAATGCAGCTTACTTTCCCAGAATCTCTCTTAAGGGCAAAGATACCATCAGCTCCAAGAGTCGACCTTCCTGTTTTGAGTTTACTGTTCTGGAGGCTGCAGAAGATCAACTGCAGCAAAGCTGAAAATGGCAATTAAAAATATACTTTTTTTTTTGCACAACATCACCCCTAAATTGCATAGATTAGTATTAACTGAAGTCCCTGAAAAATTGATACCCCACTGTTGGCATTTCCCATCAGCCTCCGGTGGGGTCAGCGCAGTGAAAATTGACACAAATACATTTGCTGCACATTTTGAGCTGGAAATGCCCAGTTCCTCTCAGTTTATCCATGCATGGCACACCCAACACCCCTTCTGGAGAGAGAGATTTGAAATCCAAACAACATTTGTGATCACTGAGGTGGAACATGGCAATGCTACTGGACCTGCTGAAGGGGACAGCATCCCTCTGCTCCTAGCCCCAAACTGCTCCAGGAGGGTCTTGTTCCTGCAGGATCCAACACTCCAAAGCAAACGTGAGCTGAGGGTCTTTCTGAGCACAGGCAAAGCCATGTTCAAAGTATGCTGGCTTAATATTAATTTTCTATTAAAAATTAATAGGATTAAATGAAGCTTGCAAGCCTATGGGCACCAAGGCAGTTATTCTGCTGACGCACTGGCTGCCCAGAGGAGCAGGATGTGAGGGATGGGCTGCAGAGCTCCTGCAGGATCCATGTGGCTCCTGGAGGGAACTGGGAGCTCTTCCCCACACTCCCAGAGGGACCCTGTGTTCCATCAGTGCTGTGTCACCCTGTTCTGCCCAGAAACTGGTGGGGAAGACGAAACCCTGATGAGATCCTGGTGAAAACCCTGGTGTCTTCCCCCCTGAGATCAGCCCTCTTTGGGCATTGCCTCCAATCCTCACCCATGTGCCCCTTTCCCACTTCCCAGAATGAATTCCATTGCCAACAAGAACCCTGCAAATAACTGGAGTTTACGTAAGCTTAACCTTCAGTCCCTATTAATGTTAACGGAATGGGAAAAAATTAACCATGGGTGCAAGTAAAAAGACCATATCTGCATTTCTAATTATACAGCAAAACACACCACGTGGCAATATTTCCAAGCACCTTGCTGGGAATAAAATAGCCAATGGACTGAGGCTTCCATTTGGAGTGGTGGATGCAAGAGCAACCAGCACTGAGGCTGTCAGAGTTAAGGGATGAGGACACGAGAATTAAGGGAAATGAAGTGACACATGTGAACGATGATAACAGAAAATGTTAATAATTAGAAAAACAGTCACCTTAAAAATTTAAAATTTTATGATCTCTCCTACTTTTTAATGGCTTAGCCTACTTTTTCCAACCTAATTTGCATGATCAAAATAGGCCTCCTGCCAGGAAGCATTAAAATGGCAGCCCCCCATCGAGACAAAACTCCCTTCACCATACGAGACTGAAGGACTAATAACTATTCCTAAAAACATTTTAAATCCATTAACGTTGTTTAGCAAACACTTATTTAGAATTAGTGCCGCTATCAGAATTTGATTGTGCTCAACTGAAGTGTTTTATAAAAGCCTTTGAGGGAGGAGCAGGTCCCTCCCAAACACCTGGGCCATCTCCAGCCCTCTCCAAAAAGCTGAGCACCCTCACACTCTTACACACTTTCCATTCCAAAACCCCAAAGCATTCTCCAAGATCAACCAGACAATTCCCAACAGCTCTGCAGAGTGCCAGGCTGGGCAGCTGGAAGAACCCTCCAAGATGCACAGAGCAGCCAGACCAGAGCACACCATCCCCACCAATCTCTACACTCAGCAATTAATTAATATACACAAAAAAAACCCCCAAAAAACCACAGGTTACAAAAATATGAACCTCAATATTACTGATGTACTGGAGATTTGGATTCTAGTAGAAATACATGGTGGTTTATACAAATTTGTCCGAGCTATGCGTTATCCTTTCAGTGCCATCTGCACAAAACCAGAGTTTTATCTGAGCATTGGATACTAAAATAAATCATTTTCTCCATATCTATGATCTTGTTGGAGACAGACGCCACAAACCTGAGAGCTGGCTAGTGCAGGCTTGTCTAGTCACAAATAAAATTACATCCACATCAATATGATTTATTTTTAATAAAAAAAAATAAGGCAAACCAGGCTCTTCATATTGAAACAGGCTCAGCCAGCACCCTCCATGCTCACGGAAGATATCATGTACAGCGTGAAATTGTCAGAAGAAAACTGGGATTTGCACTGTCATTTCCCCTAGTATGAAACACCACTACCAAGAGACACATTTTAATTGCCACATGTAATGAAAAGTACCTGCTCATTCTCCACTTGCTGTATTTATTGCTATTTAAATTCAGGACTACAAGTCTTGGCAGGATATTTTCTGGTGACTTCAGTTTTTTAGAGTGTCCATGCCCCAGCAGATTTTCAAGAGTGAATTTGGCTCTCCAATACAACACTTGTGGCCCATCTCTATCCGTGCATGAATGAGGTTCTTGGGCTGCACTTCTCAAAGCATCTCGTCCTGAGTGTCCCCTGTGAGCAGGGACCTCGCAGTAATTAGCACAATCTGATACTGGAAACTCAACTAATTCTAACATTGATCCCTCAGGACAGCACAGCCCAGGATTTGAGAAACGTTTGTCCCAAAAGACCCTTTGTTTCTACCTTTCAAAGTCACCAAAGGCTGGTAAATAAATTATATTCTCCAAAAGCTTTGCAAATTCCTCTCCCCTGGCTGGATACATTCTCCAACAAGCAGCCACAGCTAAAGGTTTAAACAGGATCACTGAAAGCACCAAACCTGTTTTATTTTCTTATACAGAGTAACTTCTAACATCTGCAGTCACTGCTGTGAGATTGCAAAGGATTTTATTTGCCAAGCCAAGCTGTTGAAAGGACAGATTATAAAAAATAAACACTAACCATTTTTAGATCTAACTTTCCCCCACAGACTGCGTTTTATGCCCTTTCACTGGAAATGTTACATCAGAATAAAATCAGATTTAATTGGCTCTTAAATAACTGAACAGCCACTTTAATTTTATTTCAATAGCAATAATTCATAAATCAAGCAGCTGAAATCCTAGCACGAGTGACAAGTAAATAGAGCAGAACACAGTGAAGGAGAGCACGAACACCACATGGTGAAAGGTGATTTTTCTCAAACTTCACATGTCACCATTTTATGGACATCACAAAGGTACCACCACATAAATACTCTGATCTCAAACCTGTCAGTTCATCAGCAGTAACTGCTTAACAAAGACCAGTGGATGATGATCCTTGCCCAACTGGAACTGCTAGGCTGGGATTTTAGCCATGGATGCAATTTCCCTCATGCACACTAGATGGAAGTATGGAAAAATCTTAATTCTTTCCTGTCTCAACTTAAATTCAAGTGGTTGAGATGTTATGTTGGACTATCACATTCTGAGAAGAATTTCTTTTTGTTCTTCATCAGCAACTTCACTCATTGATAAGCTCTAAGTAAAAAGATGTCCTGAAATATTAAACTAAGCAGTGTTGGAAATTAATAGTAAACATAAGAGAATATACAGCAGAAATACTAAATATATTATTCAGGCTAATTTTTAAACTACACACATTCAATTTCTAGAGTATTTGAATAATAATCACTAATGAGATCCTTCAGAGAGAATGAAGTTACATTTTTTAACTTGTCAATGAATACAAACAGGGAACAGAAAAGTTATAAAAGGATTCATATATGCTGCTGCAGTTTTGACTGGAAAAAAACCCCAACAGATTTGTAGAATATAGTGGGAGAAGTACAGGGAAATAGAGAACCTGAAGTCTTGCAGAACAAGCAGATCAGAGAGCAGCAAACCTGAATGGGATTAAATTACACACAAATCTCCTGGAAACGATCTTAAAAGTGACTTGTTCCAAAACAATCCATTTCTAAATTTAAACACTAAAGAGTTCACAGACACAAAAACTAAATCAGGCAATGGTGTGACCAGGAAAAGGTGCTGGAAGAGCTCTTTTCCTCCCCTACTCTGGCTTTTTCATGTATTGATTTTCCTCCACACTCATTCACAAATGCTCAGCAGAGCTGTGAACAATTTAAAGTTAAGGAATGCACGAATTACCAGCTCCAGGAACACACCACCCATTCCAGGCAAAAGCTGAGGGCTTTGCTGTAGCTGAAGAAAATAAAAACCAACCCAGAATCAGAACACATTGATGAGCTGGAAGTGAAGGGCAAGCAAATCCCTAATTTTCCCTGTCCACAACAAAGCCAAAGCACATGACATTCCTCCAGCTTAGAAGACAACAAATTAAGAAAACCAGTGCCAGAACAGAAGGATGAATGAAGAACAATGCTGGATAAAAGAATATAAAGTAGGCATGAAGGGCTCCCTTTTCCAGATGTTAAGAAGACAAGCTGTTTTTCATTCCAGGTTTAAAAAAAGATAAGCAGAGGAGGAAGTTTACTCCGGAGAGTGGGAGCATCTGCATAATTTTCTGAAAAAGGTTCGTACAAAGATTTCCTTCCAACAGAATTTAAACTAGATCTATACATATATACATAGATATACGTGGTATTGGCTCAAGACAGTCACCTTGCAGTATTTTTGAAAGTGCTCTCCATGCAGCAACTGTCTACAGAGAGGAACAAAATGAGTGGCAAGGGACAGCCACAGGAAAGGGCAGGACTGTGAGACACACATCCTCCAACATGCACACTCCAAGTTTAACAACATGAAGGCAAGCAGAGGGACAGCAGGATACAGCAAAGGATATGCAGGGGCCAGGAAATGAGAAAATAATCCACAGTGTTTAGCACTGACTTATGGGATATTTTACCAACAAAAATACGCAGGAGCTGTTTTTGTTTTTCTTTTTTTTTTTTTTTGCATATCTGGCTCCCACCTTATCCAGGCCAGGGAGATTGTCCCAGGATGAGGAGGGAAATTACAGAGAAACTGGATGCTAGATCACTCTGCAGAGCAGAGCACGGCGTTTCACCTATTTCCATTGCTCTCGCGTGGTTCCCAAATTAGAAACAATCAGAACCCTGCTGGAAACAATATATGGCACCTTAATTGGGTTGGCTGCACTACAGACGTCAGCAATGTATCACTTAGTAGATCATTTTCTGACTGCCTTTTTTTTTTCTTTAAAACTAAAAATAGCTGCACTTTCATGGTTCACCTTTTCTGCATCACCTTTACTACAGACACCGTAAGAAATTAAATGTTAGGACTCCTTGCCCACTGAAGATCCTACAGGACCCACACCTGCTGCAGGCAGGGTTTGTCACCTAATTCAGCAGAATTTACTTAAAGGTTTGTCTCAGATGTGTTGCTTTTACAGAGAACCTGTTTTCTAAAGCATTTCCCCCTAGTACACCCATCAATGCGTCTATTTAAAAGCCTGGAACAATTCACTTATCTCTAAATACATCAACAACCCAGTGCTCCACACATTCCAAGCACTCCAGAATCCCTGCACGGGACTTGGGAACTCACATGAAAAATCTTTCCCAGTTTTCATCCCCCAGTGTTACACCCCCACTATTCACTACCAAATCCAAGCTGCAGCCAAACTGCATTCCTGAGAAATTATTCCAAGAATGAAATATCACCATTTTCCTCATAAACCCTGGAAACTTGGACTAATCTTCACACACAGCATAAACAAGTTAAGCAATGGGAATATACATAAACCAAGAATAATTCTGAAGCACAATGGGGGAATAATTATAGCAAACACAGAACAAATACAAAACGAGTGGGGAGGTGTGGAGAGACACCCAGACAGAATGTGCTGAAGTAAGGAAAAGGGACCTACAGGGTTCTCTGAGGTTGGATCAGCCATAAGCTACAGCTGCTGGCTTTTTAAGTGTTCATTTAAATCAAATTACTAAAAACATAGGAACCAGCAGTAGATGAACATAGAGGTCTCTGTCAGCTCCTGGTATAGGCCAAGCTATATGCCCTGCTTGGACAGTAAAATCAGCTTTTTAATCAGAAAGATTACAACCCCTTGGAAAAATATCTCTGGGTAAAGTTCAGAACAACTTTTCTGGATGTCAGCCAGCAGAATGCCTGTTCAGGAGCTCTGTTCCTCAATCAGTATTTGGAAAGCTTTTATTTCTTGAAAGTAGAAAGATTAATAATGTGACAAACTCAGTTTAGCATTCACAGTCAAAGTAACAATCTGTAATTAAAAGAAAAAATTGCTCCAAGATCTGTGTGGTAAAAGATTTCAACACAAGTCACAAAATACAATGGGAAAATGGGAATGTGGCATACCACACAAGGAATAAAAAATTGAATTACTCACTTCACTTCCTAGTTTGAGAACGTTTTAAACTGTTTAAACATCTCAAATGCTGAAAATTGGAAAGGGTGGGGTGGTAGACTCATTACAGATGCAGAAAATTGTGAAACTTTTACTCATCTCAGGGGCATCTTACCCCAAAGTCAGCCTCTGAAGAGTGAGCGTACTACTCCACAACAGAGTGACCTGTTACTCACCTGCTGGGCGTAGCATTTCAGTGAACTGCATGTTCTTAAAGCAATTCTTTAAAAGTGCTGATCATCTGTTAAATAACTCAAACAAATCAGGCTGTGGCTGTGTCCTGGGTGGTGTATTTAGCAACTCCATAAATCCCAGAATCCTGCAAGTCACTTCATAAATCTGTGACTCTCGTCTCACTGTTGCCTCACCAAAGATGAGTGAGCCAGGAATATACAGGATATAAAAGGTTTTGGTGATGGAGGTTTTTGGGGTGAGGCCAGCCAGGGCAAAACTTTCTATTTCCTCCTCTCCCCATCTCTGTGTGCTGGCCAGTAACAAGTCATGGTCAAAAATGAAGAAGAGTAAAAATGAATGGACAAACCAATGTGAAAAAGTAAAACATTGCACTGGAAGCACTGATAAAAGTTTCTATCCCACATCCAGGCATTTCAGCAAGTGCAGCACAGGACACAAGCTGAGGCTCTTGCACATTGTATGAGCTTCTGGGAAATAGAGATAGATACTTCAGTCCTTGACAAAAATCCTTACTTCTCTTGATCTGGCAACCATTCCCAGAAGCAAGCATAGATACAAAAGCTTATCTATCAGAGGACAACTTGAAACAAATACAAATAAGGCTTAAATGAAGGCAAATATCCAAGCTGCAGAGAACACAACGATTCCTTAATTTCACATTTGGAGAAAAAACAATACTATGTGGACATTCTCCAACATATTTTTAATGCTATTAACAGAAATAGCACCCCAGGCTGTGCTCAAGCTGAAAACGTGTGAAACTGTTTGCAATGTGAAGTGAAAGGGGGATCAAAAATACCATCTTATTAAATGGCATTTATTTGGTGCTAAGTGAATTATTTATTCAATTGAGAAGTTCACAAAATGACAGGGGGGTAAATGCAAGCGAGGTCACTACTTCATGTCAGTATCAAAGCTGATCCTTAACAGAATTTAAGCACCTGCTTTTTCTTTTATCTCAGCACAAAATGAGATTTCTTTTTTTTTACACTTCAAAAGCCATGTAACACAACAGAATATATGCCAAGCATGCAAAAATAGAGCATGCCAGCATCTTTCAGCAATCAGCTTTCCCTTGTCATCCATTATGTCAGATTTATCTATTTTTGCTTAATTCTTGCTCCAGCAATACGCATCCTTCCTCTCTCCAGACTATCAGGCTGCTTGGGCTGGAATTCAATACAGCTTCTTAAAATAGTTGAGAAATATTAAAAATATTTGAAGCGATGCCTGCGAATTACAGCCAATTCATCAACTCCTCTTCCAGCTCCTGCTCGACCTGTGCTCCCCCAGACAAGGGGCAATTCTCCTTTCTTCACCTCAGAAATTCTACCCAGTGTAAATATCATTTGGAAAACAAATAGCCTTTCTTTTATGGAAGCATTTCTTCCATTTCTTCTATGGAAGCTTAGATCCTGTGTTAATTGCAAACCTTACCCTCTGACTCTTACTCGCTTTTGATCCAAATATTCCTCTGCTGAAAATTAATAGTGAATGCATTTGCTTTAAGCTTGCTTTCTGTTATCACTGCTTTTCCTCTCCAAGTTTCCAGACCCTCTGGACTGGCTTTACAGGACACCAGACCCCCCTAAAAGCTCTCCCTGAATCCTTCACTCTGCTGCTGGCTGCAAAACTCTGCTCTCCCCACCTCCAACACCTGTAAGACCCTTGAACAGCATCTTTCCCCACTGCTTTATGCACCCACTTAAATGAACAGACTCTTAACAAGTTCAAATTCTTAAAAAGCCCTGATCAGAGATAAAGAGGCTGAAAGGAAAATGCAACTCTCATCACTCTATTCCCTCACTGCCTGTGGAGCACAGAATTTTCTCAGCCGGCTGCTGAATCAGACGAAGTTTCCACAGTGCACACACACACACAATCACAAAGCCCCAACACGTCCAGGAGGATTTATTCCATCACAAAGTCACCACCGTTGCTCCAGCACAAATGACATCACTTAGGAACCCAACCTTATCTCCTGAGAGCTCCCAGCTCCCTCCTCTCCCGAAGCGACCGGAGCAACAAAGAACCGGGTTTGTGCAATAAGGAGGAAAAAAGTATTGCTGAAAAAAAGTTTTCCAGAAAAACTTGTATTTTCTTGAGAATGCGACTAGGGAAAAATATAGGACTGCAGGAAGAAGTGAGCAGAACAAATTCTGGTTGAACTTATCAACCTGCATCTGTGATTTATCCTAAACTTGTACCTAGAGCTACCAGGGGAGGGTGAGAGACGTCTGTGAGCCCTCGCAGGTGTTGGTCGGGGAGGTTCACACGCTGCAGAACCAAAACCATCTCAGCACTTTGCTGCACGAGTGCACTGAGAACTGGAGTCCAGCTCTGCAGTTTTCTTCTTCTTCTTCTTCAGGCACTTGAAAATCGGTTGGTGGGGAATAAAAACGGCGGATGATTTATTGGCGATACCTGTTCCCTGCCCGTGGCAAAGATGGGCTTGGAGGTCCCTTCCAGCCCAAACCAGCCCACGAGTCTCTCGCAAAAAGACACTTTTCTTGGGAAAGAATCACACAAAGGATGTGCTCGCACTGCGACCGCAATCCCCCCTTCCCCCTGACGGCACTCCTGTCGCGATAGCTGCCGCACTATCGCGATCCGGGGCCGTGTGCGCGGTACCGGGGACAGGTAACGAGGGCGCCGGGGCTACCGGGGGCCCTGGGAGCTTCGCGCTGAGCGGGGGAGAGCCCGACGAGGCGGGCTGGGAGCGAGTGTCGCGACAGGCGGCGTGTGTCGCGACAGGGGGCGGGTCGGCACACCGGGGCTGCCTCAGCGGCCGGGGGGAGGGGACACCCGGGAAGGACAATGGTGGTGGTGAGGGGGGGGGGGGTATGAACCGAGGCGGTCCCGCCGCGCTGTGAGTAGGGGGATGATGATGATGAGGAGGAGGTGACGGTGGGGCCGCGCCCTCGCTCCCGCCGTGTGCCGCACTTACTCTCGGTGCCCCTGCCCGGGCCTCATGGCGCCGCCGCCGCTGTGCCCGCCCGGCCCCGCCGCCGCCGCCGCCGCCGCCCGCCCCGGCCGTGCTGGCTGCGCAGCCGCCCCCGCGCACGCGCGGCCCGCGCGCCGCCCGCCCCGCCCCGCGCACGCGCGGCCCCGCGGCCACGGGAGCGAGGGAGGGGAGGGGGGAATAGGGGGGGCAGCGCCGCGCCGCCCCCTGCCGGTAACCGGGGGTACTGCAGAGAACAGCGGGGACATGGGGGGACACTGGGGGACATTGGGGCTATGAGGGAGGGACATGGCGGGGACACACTGGGGACATTGGGGGTATGGGGGGGGACATGGCGGGGACACACTGGGGGTATGAGGGAGGGACAGGGCAGGGACACACAGGAGGACATTGAGAGACACTGGGGGGGTATGAGGGAGGGACACGGTGGGGACACACTGGCGGACATGGGGGGGACATGAAGGGAGGGCATGAGGAACAGAGGGATAATGTGAAGAGGACATGTGGGGAACAGGGAGGGACACAGTGAGGACATAGGGAGGACAGGGGGTCATGGCAGGGGCACAGGGAGGACATGAAGGAACATGGCACAGAGGGGACAGGGAGATGCAGGTGGGTCAGGAAGGGGACACAGAGGTGGCTCTGCCGCAGCTCCAGTGCTGCCCACACCGAGGTCTCGACAGACACCTCCCCCCACAGCTGGGGTCAGTCCTTGGGGCAATATTTTCCCCACAGGGAAGTGAGGATTTGCACCCCCGTGATGGGCTTGCAATGGGATAATTAATTAACCTAATTCTCAAAGCTCGTTAAGGAGCTGCAGGTTAGGAAGGTGAGACACTCACCCCTTGTCATGCCAAGAGCATTTCCACTGTCCCCAGGAGTGGCTGTTGCTGTGGGCACTCGGCTCCATCCCTGGAAGCAGCCTGGGATGAAGCTCTGGGGCAGCACAGGGTGACCCTGACCCCTCCCCTGACTCGGCCACACAGAGGGGACAGATTCCCCTTGTGCCCCATCCCATGAGACCCCTCCAACCCTGCCTACCCAGCTCTTCCTCCCAAAAGGTGCAACCTTCAACAAGTCACAGCTCAGAAAACGGGATCCGAGCTCAGCTGGGAAGGAGGAATGACATGAAAGTGCCCTGGTTTGAGCTGGAATAAACCAGAGGGAAGGTGATGGCTGTGAGGTCAGGCTGCCAGCGAGGAATAAAGGAGAGAACAATCACTTGTGATGGGACCTGATTTTATTGCAAGGGAAATACAAAAGTTGGACAGCAGCATTCAAGGGACCACAGCAGCCCTGCTCCTGGGGAACAAGGAAGGACACTCCGTGCAGGTTTCCAAACCAGTTTTCAGTTATCTCACATTCCAGATAGAATTCTTCAGCAGAAGGGTAAAACATCTCTTTCACAGTGCACCAGAGAAGAACAAGGGGCTGAGCAGGTTTGGGTTCCAGACCCTTCCCAATCTCTTCCCTGCTGGGGTTTTCTTCCCTCAGGGATGTTAATTTATAACTGGATTACCTGGATTTCTGGCAGGAAGGTACCCACTGCTCCAAACACCTGACAAAGGGACAAAACAAGCCCCAAACACCAGGCCCAGACACACACATGTGGTGCCAGGTGCTCTCTGTTGCACCTGAGCTGCAGAACCTGCTGCTCTTCCCACTTTGGGGTTTTCTTCAGCTGCAACAGCTCCTGTGTTTCTATCTGGTGCAAAGAGTGAGGACTTGGAAGCAAGTGATAGAATAAACTACTTGAACTCCTAAAGAGTGGGTCCATGCTGGTTTTGCATGACAGACAAGCCAGTCAGGCATTACAGATGTTCCAGCTGCCAGCAAACCCCTAAAACCAACTCCCTGCACCCACCAGCTTCAGCAGGGCAGGGAGAAAAGTCAACACGAGGTCATCAGCTGGGCTGGGGTGGCCTCATCCTCCTATGTGACCACGATTCAGCCTTCAGAAGGGATTACAAACATGTTCTGATAATCCTTCACTGCCAGCCTTTGTTTGCCACAAGGCAGCAGATGCTCCTGAACTCCCACGTACAAACACCTGAGAGCAAGGACATGAGACACTGCTCAAAAGAAGTGGGGGGCAGCTCTGGAAATGCAGTACCAGAATCATGGGTGCAGCTGATTCTCCAGTGTCTGTCCCCAGGCCAGATGCCATAGAAGGTCTGGAGATTTTATTTCAGTTTGGGCTGTTCCCCCAAAGAATAACATATTCCACTTCAGCCCACAGTAGTAACTCCATCATCCTCTATTTCTGGATTCAACAAAGGTGCCAGGATACCCCCAGGACTGGTTTCTCCACATGATCAGAGAGTTCAAGGGCTGTTAAAACACACCAGGTGCTCAACCCTTCACCTCCACCTTGAGCTTCAGGCGGACCTCACACAGGAAAGCATTCATCAGGTCCTGGCCAGCCTCCTGAGCAATCCTGCTGATGACCCTTCCTCCTCTTCCAATCAACATCCTCTGTGTTAAAACCCAGAGAGAAAACATCATCAAACTCACCCAGGAGAACTGTGCAGCCACAGAAGCAATGAGGGAAATTCCAGCATTAAACCATGAGGCAACACAGTTGCCAGTACTGGGTACATGGCTCTTCCCAAAAGAGAAGGAGAGGGGAGCACAGCAAGGATAGACTTGGGGAACCTCCCTTCACCCTCTCCAGCATCCCATCTTCCTTCCTTCACTCACCTTGTGAGACTCCCTTGGCACCAGGAGGCTTTGAACGATGAGGAGCTCCCCACATTCTCCTTCCTCCCACACATCTGTTACCTGCCACAGCAATGGAGCACTCAGCAATCCTGGAAAACCCTCAGGAACCCCCAGCACCCCTCCCTTGGACACACCAGCACACAAGGGTGGCCCCCTCACATGCAGAAAGGGTCTTAGCACACCTGAGGTGCAAGTACTGAGTCACCCCACAGGGCCTGGCAGATCCCAGAGATCCAAACAAAGATTCTCATCACACAGCCCGAAATTCCCAATAAAACAGCTCATGGCTGGGTCTGCCTGGGCACATTCCCACCTGAGTCACTCCATAAGGCACTTCCAGGGGCAGGTACTCCAGGAGCTTCTCCCTGATGATGTTATCACAGATCTCTTGAGGTGACTGGCTGGTCAGGACGTCGCTGTGGAATTCCCAAGGGCCTGGCTTGGCTTGCATCAGGAGGTACCTCTGTGGGCACAGCACACCAGTGTCACCCACACAGTGCCACCACCCCTGTGCTCCTCCTGCAGGGAGGGCACTGCTGCTGGCCTGGCACCAGGGCAGTGGTTTGGTGTTTCGGGCAGGGACAGGAGAAAGGGAAGCTCTGACACCCCTCCCTAGGGCTGTGTGTGTCACACAGAAGCCCTGGAGCTGCGAGACAGCTGTGGGTGGATTCCTCGTTGTTCCAAGCTGCTGTTTGGAGAGCCCCAGGTGACAGTTTTGCACAGAAAACTCTGCAGGTGCAGCAGGGACACATCCCACATTGACACATGACACTTTTCCCCCACCCAGGCCAGGAACAGAAGCTGAGGCTCTGTATGGAGTGCTGGGCTCCCACCCCAGTCCCCAGGTGTGACACAAGTTCAGACTGGAGTTACCTTGAGTGTATCCACCTCCTCCCCACGCAGAGCTGCCAGCATGAAGATCTCCTGGAAGTGTGGCCAGCCTTTCATATCCTTTAGATCCTTGGCTCCATGGTGCTCCAGCCCTTCCCCTGTGCCAGCACCCCCAACATCACTGCTCTTGTCCAAACCAGAGCCTTCCTGGGCCTGATTCTTTTCCTGCCCAAAAGGAGACCCTGGGACCTTGCTTTCAGGTGGAGAAGCCTGAGTGGTATGAAGGGGAAGCTTTACTGAAGAACGAGAATCCTGTTTAGGTGAAGATTTCACTTCCAGTTTCCTTCCATTTACAATTCCCTCTGTCAGGTCAGTTGCTATTTCCAGCAGGAGAAACTTCTTCTTTAGTACATCCACCTGAAGGCAGAGAGAGAGAGAGGTGTCAGGATTTATCCTAAATGAGGTGGGCAGCTGGGCCCTGCATCTGAAGGAGCCAGAGGAAAGCAGCCAGGGAAGCAGCTGCTGCAGGACAGGGCAGTTTTGTGACCAGAGGCCAAAACTGGCAGAGTTTTGTGCCAGCAGTGCCAGCACAGTTTGCCCAAGCAGTGAGAACCTGTCAGCTCTGCTGAGATTTCCCTGGCTCACCTGGCTCCTCTTCCCAGATGGATTTAAACCCCAGGCAGCAGCACAAATTCAGGGATGATTCTGCTTTTAATGGGTACACACACCCCTCAATATTCTGGAGCAGAGGGGGGACCTGTGTCCTTTAACACCCAAAAACCCATCAGTGCTGAGGCCAGGTGGTGCCTGAAGAAGAACAAGCAGGATTTACCTTGTTCAGGACCAGCACACTGGGGATGTGGGGGAACTGAGACAGGCACCTGAGCACCTCCTTGCTCAGAGAGTTCCTTGTCCAGTGATCTGACACATCCACCAGAACCAGGACTGCCAGGAAAGAGGAAGGGAAACAGGATGAATCCACATTTTCCAGAATGTTCACTTGCAGCTTTACAGTCTATGGTCACTCCCTTCTTCAGGAAGGGCACAAAAAGAAGGATTTTATTGAAAACACTAAAAATGCAGCTTAGCCATGTCACCCTAATGACTTCACACGTGCTAAATCTCTACATCCAAGCCCAATTATTAACCCAAAGTGCCTCCCCTTGGCACCAGGCAGCTCTTATCCCCTCCTCAGCTCAATATTCCAGATCTTTTCTCTGCCCTTCCTTCCTTGTTCACACTCCCTAGGCAGCCTGTGCTGTCAGCAAACGCCCAGATACTACAGCTGGGAACTTGTGTGGCAGAAAAGGATTTGGTTTGATGCAAAAAGAGTCAAAAACCCACCTAAATCTGCATGTTTCATGCTGTCCCATGGGTCTGTCAGCATGGCTTCATCTAAATTATGCCTGAAACACAAATGAATAATAATTGTATGTAATAATTATATGTAATAACAATATGTAATAATTAATATAATTCATTATAATTGTGTTCCTCCCTCTCAAACTATAAGGAAAGCAGTGTTTTCCCTCATTCCAGCTGCCACAAAGCTGCTTTAGGGATTGTAACATCCCTTGTCATGTGCAGATACACAGAACCACACACAAAAATGTTCAAAGGACATCACAGGCTGTGCATGCTACTGAAATTGCAACAAAAAAAAATATTTGAAAGCAAAATAAGGCTAAAACATGCATTCAGCTCACTCCTATTTTACAGACTTTGCACACTGAAAATCACATTCCTGTTTTATTACTCTTGCTAGGCAGCACACACCTCCCTCCCCACCTCAGTGGTGGTACCTTTTGGCTTTTAAGGGATTCGTGAGGCCAGGTGTGTCCAGAATGATCTAGGAAAAGGAAAAACAAAGGTTTCAACTTTACCAGCAGTGAGAGCTCAGGGGAAAACCCCATATTTGTGCAATGAGAAGTGATCCCAGGGGACACAGATGAGCAAATGCTGCCCTTGGGCTCCAGGACTCACCAGCTGTGTGTCCTCCTGTGTGATGACACCCCGGGCCTTGCAGCGGGTGGTGTGCACCTTCTTGGAGACTGGGAAAACCTGCAGGAAATTAATTAAGCACCTTACACAGCCAAAAAAACCAGGAAACAGCCTGATCTGCCCCCCAGCTTCACCTTCCTTCCCAGGAGCTGGTTGCAGAGCGTGGATTTCCCTGCGTTGGGAGCGCCGATGATGGCGATCCTCAGCACCTTGGGCTGCGGGGGCTGGTCGGGCCGATTCTCCAGGAGGCGTTTCTGCTCTTCTGCCGGGGAAAGGAGGAGTTTGGATGGTGCCAAACCCTTGGGGGGTCAGGACAGCCCTGGGGCGGGGTGGCAGCCGCCACCACTCACCTTTGTCACCACTCACCTTTGTCGGTGGCCACGGGCGGCGGGTGCTGGCCCAGAGCGGCAGGAGGGGCCTCAGCAGGGATGCCCAGGAGGCTGCCCAGGGCCGAGCTGCTCCCATTCCAGCGGCTAGGAACGCTCAGGATCCTCCCCAGCACCGAGCTGCTCCCGTTCCAGCGGCCCCCCGGGAGGCGAGCTGGAAGAAAACACCGAATATATAAAAAATGTCCCTAAAACACACCAAGCTCGCGTGGGCCTCCCCCTCCCCACGCAGCGCTCACCCCACCACCAGGCCTCTCGGCCGGCCCCGGCGCCCCGCCCGCCACGTCCCGCATCCAGCCGCCCCCAGAGCTCCCCCCGCGGCCCCAGCGCACCCGCTCGCGGCCAGAGCGGCCCCGCCGCGGCGGCACCAGCGGCCCGGAGCGCGGCCCGGGCGGCGGCCGCGGCCATGGGAGCCGCCATGTTGGCGCGCCGCGGGGCACGCCGGGAAGGCGAGCGGTGCCCGCTGCCATTGGCGAACGGCGCGGGGACACAGAGAGCGCGAGAGCGGGGCCAGAGCGCCGCGGGCCGCGGGGAATTGTGGGATGGAAACGGCCGAGAGCCGGCGGGGCAGGGCGGGGCGGGGCCGCGGGAGTGCCCCCTGCCGGCGGCACCGCGGGGTGCAGGGGGCGGCACCGCAGGGTCACAGCGCGCCCGGGGTCACCGGGGTCACCAGCGCCCCCACTGTGCCCTCAGTATCACCAGTGCCTCCCCAGTGTCACCGGTGTCACCAGTGTCACCAGTGCCCTCCTAGTGTCACCACTGCTCCCGGTGTCACCAGTGCCCCCACTGTGCCCTCAGTGCCCCTCCCCAGTGTCACCAGTGCCCCTGGTGTCACCGGTGTCACCAATGCCCCCACAGTGTCACCAGTGTCCCCCCAGTGTCACCAATGCCCCCACAGTGTCACCAGCGCTCCCCATGTCACTGGTGTCACCAGTGCCCCACCAGTGTCCCTCCAGTGCCCTCGCAGTGTCACCAGAGGCCCCCCAGTATCACCAGTGTCACCAGCGCTCTCGGTGTCACCGGGGTCACCAGCACCTCCACTGTGCCCTCAGTGCCCCCTCAGTGTCACCAGAGCTCCCAGTGTCACCAATGTCACTAGTGCCCCCCCACTGTCACCAGTATCACCAGTGTCCCCCCAGTGTCCCCAGTGCCCAGTTCCACCAGGTCCGGAGCCCCTGGAGGATATGGTGAGGAAGGAGAGTGGAGTCACGGTTCTGTAACTCTCTTTATTGTCCTGTGCCCGTCCCCAGGGCTCCATCACTGTGTCCTTGCTGTGCCATCCCATGCCATTCCCATCCCGTGCCATTCCCATTCCCATCCCATCCCGTGCGGTGCTGCGTGTCCGGCCGTCAGCAGAACCGTTACCATTACTAAACTCAGTAATGGTAACGGTTTCCCCGCCGGCCGTGGGTGCCCGGCTGTGTCCAGATCCTCTCCCCCCCAACCCGGGATGTCCCCCCCAGCCCGTGTCACTCATCCCCGGTGTCCCGGGCGTGTCCCGGCGGTGGCAGTGGCGGGAGGAGGTCGGTGCAGCCCGGGGAGTACATCATCTATACTGTAGTGTCTCATAGCCAACTTACAGTATACGATGATATCCTGCCCGGGACAGCGTGGGGAGCAGAGCAGAGCCTGCAGGGACAGACAGCGTGGTCAGGGAGCACAGCCCATTGTCACCCCGGTGTCACCTTCACCCATCCCTGTCCCCCGGTCCTGTCCCCTCCTGTCCCAGCACCTCCCCACCTGCTCCTCATCCCTCCCAGTTCCACCACCCCAGAGCAGGACAGAGGTTCTCAGTGCTTCCCTACCCAGGTGTCCTCCCAGTCCCTCCTTGTCACCCCATTCCCACCACCCTGCAGAGGAGCAAAGGTTCCCAATTGTCCCCTCACCCCAAGACCCCCCTATCCCATCTTTGCCCCCCAGTCCTGCTGCCCTAGAGTGGGATTGAGGGCTCCCAATTTCCTCCCCACCACAGCACCCCCCTAACCCCTCCTTTTATCCCATAACCCCATCTCAGAGCAGGACAGGGGCTCCCAAATCCCACCTTTGTGTTCCCAATCCCACCCTCCCTGAGCAGGACAGGGGCTCCCAGGTGGTGGCACCTACCTGTGGGGTGGCACTGGGGCTTTGTGGGGTGCCAGGTCTGCACCCGCCTTATAAAACCTGCTCTGCCTCATCTGCATATCTCACATCTGCACCGCACAGCTGGACAGGGCCCTTAACCCCTTCATGCCCAGGGGGGCACCGCCCCGAGCAGCTCCCCCCACCCAGCCTGGCATTGTCCATTTGGGAATTTGGGGACGTGGGGCTTGCAAGGGGCCATCCCTGCATCTTCCACTTCAAGGTGGCCTCACAAATGCCCCATCCTCCTGTGGTCACCAGGATTACCCTTTCCCATTGTTGTGGGGACCCTGAACTGGGAGCTCCCCACTGCAAACTGGCTCCCAGTTGCTGGACAGTGGTGTTGGACAGGGCGGGGTGGCAGCCCGTGGGGAGGGGGACCAGGAGGGACATCTGGGGGACATAGGGACATCTGGGAGTGGGGGTCACCCTACACAGGCACCCTCAGGTGAGGTACAGGGTACACGTGGTGTAGGGAGGCTGTGTCCCCCAGTTAGGTGTCCCCAAAGGACACGCTCCCCTGGCCATCTGTGTGCCCTGGAGGGATGTAACCCCCAGCTGTGTCCCCCCAAGGGCCCCTCCTGGCCACGTGTGTCCCCAAGAGGGCTGTGTCCCCTCATTGCACATGACCCTGGGTCACATTTGTCCCCTCACCACGCGTGTCCCCAAACGGCTCCACCCCCTGACCATGAGTGTCACCTGCCTGTGCATGACCCTGGTCATTTGTGTCCCCCAGCCGTCTGTCCCCACAGGGCCGCATCCTGCAGCCGGTGCTGTGCCATCTTGCTGGGCTGTTTGTGCCAGGCCAGGCTGGCATTCCTGGAACTCGGCTGGGGGGAGGTGATAATGACAATCCCCTGCCGTGTGCTCCGGTCCCGATAAGCAGCAGCCTCGGGCTATCAGGGACCCTGCCCTGCCACACAAGGTGTCCCTGGACCCTCTGTCACCTCTGGGTGACAGCATGGACCACACTGCCCCTGGCCTGGGCAGACCCTGGCAGGAGGGGGCACAGGGTCCAGCCCTGGTCTGAGCCTGTCCCAGGCCATGAGCCTGTGGGGACTTGGGGGCTGCAAGGGACCTCCTGGTTTGGTCCCTTTTGTGACCCAGAGGAGTCCTGGAGCCTGCAGTGTTCCCCAAACTGTGGCACAAGCACCCCAGTGTGCAGAGCAGTGACACAGGCAGCACACCTCCCTGAGTACCCAAGCCCTGCCAGCTCCAGGTGAGTTCCAGGGATTGTCCCCATGGGATTGTCTCCATGCTGGTGCTGCCTGCCAGCCCTGCTGTCTGCTCAGCACCCAAGGGCAGCCCTGCCCCGTGGCCTTGTACCCCACAGTGGCAGAGGGGGCCTGAGTGTCCCCACAGCTGGTGTGGGACCCCCCAGATGCCACAGAGACCCCCGAGTGCCACAGCCCTCCCAGCAGCCATGCTGCCCCAGGACAGCGTGGCTGGCCCCAGATAAGGAGGCACTGGGAGCTGCAGAGCTGTCCCCACCCTGTCTATCTGCAGGGCCATCCTGCAGGACACAGAGGACAGGGCCTGTTGTCCTGCTCTGGGTTTAGGGGGACATGGAGGGTCTGGAGGGCACAAAGAAACCATTTTCCCCAGGGAGGGCAGTGCAGCAAAGCCCCCCATGCTGGCTGTCACTGGTCCTGCTTGCAGGGTGACCCTGAGCAGGACAGGTACCCCCAGACCCACCCTGCTGTCCCCCAGGGCAGGGAAGGGCGTGTGGGGCTGGGACAGGGCTCTGGTGGCAGGGCAGGGGAAGGTGAGCTGCTGCCACCAGCCTGGCTGCTGTGACACAGCGCCTTCAGCACCTGTCACTCTTTGGGGTGCCCCTGCAGAGGTCACCCCCTGGGTCACACGGGCCATGCATGGGGCTCTCTCCTGGCTCCACACTCATCCCTGGGGGAGCATGACAAGGGCTGGGACGGTGACCACGGGGAAGCCACCAGCTCCCAGGAGCCTTGGAGGAGCAGCCTGAGCTGGAACCTCACCTCCCGCACTCCTTGTCCCCCATCCCCGCGGGAGCACCCCCGGACCAGCAGCTCCCGGCCAGCCCAAGCCACGCAGGGCAGCCGGGGCGGGACAGACAGACAGAGCCCAGCAGGAGGTGACAAGGGTTTATTGAAGGGTTTATTATCTCACGGCAGCGGGGTGGCGGCACATGCAGATAGGGCCCGGCCCGGCCCGGCACGCCTGCCCGCCGCCCTCGGGCCAGCACAGGCCGGGGGCTGATAACGGCACGGAGGGCACGGGGGGGCCCCGCAGCACCCGCCGAGGGTCACCCCTGGCAAAGGACACCGCCGGGAGGGACCTGCAGCCGCCCCGTGGCACGGGGTGGGGGCACCGAGCTGGGGGTGCAGGACCCCCAGAGCCCCGCTGCCAGCAGTGCCAGGCTGAGCTGTGCCAGCCACGCTGAACACGGGCACTGGGACAGGCTGGGGAGGGCATGGGCCAGCACAGGGCTCTGGGGCACACACGGGGACAATCTCCTTCACATTGTCACAAGGCAGCAAAGCCACTGGCCTAAGAGGCAGGGGGAGGGAGGGAGGCAGCCGTACAGGCTGTGCTGGGGGAGCCTGTCCCCACCTCAGTGTCCTGCTGGTCCCACAGCCACCTCTGACCACCACTCTGCTTGAGTAGTTGTGGGGTTGGGAAGTGTCACAGCACCTGGGAACAGCAGGCACAGTGGCTTCACTGCCCTCTGAGGGGATGGGTGCCTTTGGCACAGTGCTACTTTTTGGTATTCGTGGCGGTGAGATCTCACCAGGGCTGAACTGGGCTCCCTCTGTCCCCTGGAGCTCTCCCTGCTTCAGATCCTGTGAGGAAAATTCCCCAAGCATGGGAGAGGGCAGCACCACTGCTAGTGCTGGATTGTCACCTTTTGTGGGGGTTGAGTGCCACCCACGAAGCCTGGGCAGGGCTGTTGGCACTGTGGGGGCCCTGGGGGTGAGACACAGGGACAGGGAGAGCCACAGGGACAGCTGTGGGCAGAGGACAGGGCCCAGGAGGGTCACTGAGACAGGGCAAGGAGCCCAGGGGAGGGAGGTCCTGGTTCTCTTCCTAAAACTCCCCATCCCAAGCCTCTGCTCCGAGTCCCAGGTGCTCACCCCAGGGCAGAGAACAGCAAGGCACAGGGACTGCAACACCAGACAAGCTGCCAGTCATAACTAGGGACAGGACTGGCCTGAGACAACACAAAGTTAATTAGAAAATAAATCCTCTCTCAGCTTTGGAATAAAAGAGCAGCAGACAGGACATGCATCTTTCTGGCCCTACAAAATAAGGCACCAGTTACAAACGAAACATGGATTGTCTTTGATATAAAAGGAATTCCCATGTGTTGAAGGCAGTTGATGTCTGAGTGCATAACAGGGAGTGATCTTCACTACCTTTGGGTTGGCCAACCTCATTCCTTGGCCTCGGTGGCTTTTTGGAACAGAGGAAGCTGCAGGAGGGGAAGAGAGAAGCTGTTAGGGCTGCAGGAGGGGGAGGCAGGGCACTGCCTGCACTCCGTGGTGGTCAGGGCTGGGGAAGGAGAGGCTCCCTGGGAGGCTGAAAGCTTCCAGGCAAGTCCCTGTGCCCAGCTCACCTTTGTGAGATCCACACCAGTGATGGCACGCACGGAGTTGGGGATCTCAGCCAGGAGACGGTTCACATCAGACATGGTGCTGCCTTTCTCTCCACTGAGAATAACGATCTCATCCACTTTGGAGAGGGGAGCAGACACTTTGGCAGCGATCTGGGGAAGCAGGGAGAGCACAGAGTCAAGGAACTGCTCAGCAGCTCACTGGGAAAGGTCCCTACAGGGCCTTGCTGTGCCCCCAGGAGACCTGGCCCAGTCTGGGAGCCCCCCCAGCCCACCTGGAGCAGGGGAAAGCTGCCCCCTCCTCACCTCAGGCAGTGCATCCAGCACCAGAGCCAGCTGGGCAGCTTCTCCATACTTCTGGAGCGCTTCTGCTTTCAGCTTCAGCCCCTCAGCCTCGGCCATCCCGACGGCCTCGATCACAAAAGCCTCGGCCTCTCCGATCTTGCGGATCTTTTCTGCCTCCGCCTGAGCCAGGAGGATTTGCTTCACCCTGGCAAGGGAAACGCAGCCCTGCAGCAGCCTGGATCCCTGCAGAGAGCCCAAGAGCTGGGGCTCAGGGCAGCGCTGTGCTCCTCCAGCCCGGCCCAGGGCAGGGCTCACTCACTTCTCGCCCTCGGCGATCTGCTGGATGCGATAGGCCTCGGCCTCGGCCGGCTGCTTCACGGTGGCCGTCAGCTCCTTCTCCATCCTCACCACCTCCTTCTCCTCCACCTCAATCTGCTTCTTGCGCTCCACCACCTCGATCTCAATCTCCTCCTGACGGATCTTCTGCTGCTCCCGGGCGCTCTGGAGCTCGTAGGCCAGCTGGGCCTCTGCAGTCTGCACACGGGGGAGAGGAGAAGAGGGGTCAGGGCCATGAACTCGGGTACACACACATAAGGACCTCAAAACCAGACATGACTCCTGCTATTGAACCTTTTCCCAGTGCTGACATCCCAATCCTCAGTGCTGCTCTTCCCACAGCACTTAAGCCCATATCAACTCCAGGTTCAACCCTCCCCATCCTTTCCTGTTCTCCAAGTCCCACTGAATTGCTGCAAACAGGAGAGGAATCTGCTGCAAGCTCACAGTGACACACAGACCTGGGTTTTCCGCCCCAGCTCTCCTAACAGATGTAGGAGGAGGAAGCTGACAAGTCCCAGAGCTACCAACACCACCACAGACCATCCAGGGAACAGCAGTGGGCTGTGGGATACTCTCACCTTAATGTTGACTTCCTCAGTGAAGGCAGCTTTCTGCAACTCAAAAGCCCGTTTGGAATCTGCTATTTTGGTATCTGCCATGAACTTGACATCCAGCATTTCCTTCTTGCACTCTGCCTCCTGCAGAGAGGGAACAGAGAGCAGAGCTCCAGGGCATGCAGTTGGAGCAGAAAAGGCTGCTCCAGGGAAGCCCAGCACGTCTCCAGACTCACCCGAATGCCAGCATCCCGCTCGGCTTCTGCCACTCCAATGTCTGCATCCCTTTGGACAGCTGCAATCTGAGTCTTCCCCAGGGAGCTCAGGTAATCCACTTTATCATAGACATCCTGGGGAGGGGAGATAAGTCATAACCACTTCAAATGAGTGACTCCATCTTGCTCCCTTTCCCATTGAAGCTCAGTGTGGTAAGGCCAGGGTCAGAACACATCACGTCAGCTGCTCCAAACAAACAGGCAGGGCAGGGAGAAGGAGGCCATCCTGACATCTTCCCTCACTCCCAGGAGGCTGGGTTATCAGCCAGCTCTCTCCACGAGCTTGTTTACAGAGGCAGCTACCCCGGTGCTCTTGGCCCAGCTGCCTGGATACAGGACATGCTGTGGCGGCTGTCATGGAAACCCCCGGAGGGCTGGGACAGGCTGTCAGCCTGAGCCTTCCAGCTGCAGCAGGGGGGTCATGGCCAGGCTCTCCTGCTGCTCCTACAGCTCTGCCTAGAGCAGTGCCCAACATCTGGGCGTACCTTGATGGTGAAACTCAGGATCTCGATCCCCATGCGACCCACGTCGGGAGCTGCCACCTCCCGCACCAGCTTGGCAAACTGGTCCCTGTCCTGGTAGATCTGCTCCACTGTCAGGGTACCTGAAGAGGGGAGGAAGGTGAAGCACTTTATTTGGAACAGGTAACACACAAAAATGTGGGTCTAAGCTCAGCAACATCCTGGTTGTCCCTAATCTTGTCAGGACTGGGCTCAAGGGCGTAATCCTCTGCCACAGCAGGGGCAGCAACATCTCAGTCTCACAAGTGCAACCACCACCCACATGTGCTACCTGTGGCCCTTGGGGACTCAGACATCTCTCACTGCAGGCACCGAAAACTCATTTATCACAAGGCCCAGCCACGCAGAGGGAGCTGCTGGAGGGGAGATGCCACCTCTGCAGGCAGCACAGGATAGTCCTATGTGGCTGTGTGGTGGCAGTGATACTGCTGGGACCAGCCAGCTGAGAGGGGACAAAGCCACTCGAGGTGCCTGCAGGGGATGAGCCCCTCCATACCTAGGATGGAGCGCAGGTGTCCCTCCAGAGTCTGCAGGACCACGTTCTTCACATCCTGCACGTTCTTCCCCAAGAACTGCTCACAGGCCACAGCCAGGAGCTCCTTCTCAGTCATTATCTTCACCTAGAGACAGGAGACAGAAGCAGAGGGACTGAAGGTGCCTGTCCAGGAGGTGCAGGCACCCAGCAGCAGCAGCAGCAGCAGCAGCAGAAGCAGCAGTACCACCACCAGGCTGCCAGGCCCCCATGCTACTGATGCTCCAAGGGACCACGCTGAGCTGTCCCCAGGCTGAGCTGTCCCCACCTGAGCCAGGCTACTGGACCAGCCCCCGCTCTCTGTGCCACCACAAATACCAAACCCTGACAGCAGATCAGTGTGGAGCTGCTCAGCAGTGGGGACAGAGCCTGGCCCTACCAGACCCAACTCACAGAAACCCTACAAAAAGCCCTGAAACAGCAGTTCAGCCACTGCACCAACACCAGTCAGAAGAAAGCTGGATATTAACCACCTCTGGCCAAAACCCATTTTGTTACCTTCTTCTTCCTCCTCTTTCACTAGAACTAATTCTTCTGACCCCAAAAAGACAGAGAATGAGAAAGAATGTGACATGCCCAAGGAGCAGCTTGGGAACAGGGGTTCCATTCAGTGTTCCCTGGAAGGAGGGATGGGACAATAAGGCCACTGGTTTGTCCTGCCTGTAGCTGGGAGCTCCCAGGCATCCTTTGCAATGACCCCAATGTGCCATGGTCAGGACCTGGCTGTTCTGCTCAGCATGGTCAGTCTGGTGACAGTCCCCAGAGCTGGGACACAGCCACCCCAGCAATGTTTTCACCTCCCTTACTCCAGAGCCAGGGCTAAAAGTGCACCCATTCCAGCCAAGCCAGGGTCTTAGGATGGCCCTGCTCGTCACAGGGCTGTTTTTCAAAGGCAAAGTGAATTACAAATCTCTGTGGGGTGTGTTAGGCAGTGGAGCTCTGTGCCTACAGCACCCAGCTATCAGGGGTGCAATTCACCAAGACAACAGCTCCTGGTGGCCATGTCCAGTCTGAGGGCTCAGGCAAAGGCTGGGCACAGGGACATTCTGAGAGGGAGCAGGTCCAGAGCAGTCACACAGCTTTCTGGATCCTACAGCACCCTCTCATGGACACAGCTGGGCTGGGCAGTGCCTCCTGTCCCACAAGGAGCTGGTGGCACTCTGAGTCCCGCCCTAAGGGCCGTGGCTGGACCTGGTTCTGAGATTTCCAAAGCACAGATGCTGTACAGGGGCCCTCTGAGGGTCCCAGTGCACACTATGGAGGGATTCACAGGCTACAGACCTCATCCTGATACCCTCTAGCACTTTCAGCTGCAAAAGCAACACAGCTCTTTCTTGAGAGTCTTGTCTGACAGCCCACACACACAAAATCATCCCTCCAGAGCCCAACAGCAGCACCTGGCCCAGGCAGTGCCAGAGAGCAGGACAGCTGGGACTGACTGTCACCTTCTAAAGGGACAGGAGGTGGGCCATGCTAGACAGAGTGAGCTGGCCAAAACTCACGTGCCACAACCCTGCCCCTTGTAATGTTTAGAAACACCAACCCAGGCTGAGACTGTTTCCTACTGCTGCTTCCCAGACTGGGTGTCCCAGTCAAAATGTCAAACAGCCTCAGGCAAGCGTGGCAATCCTCTTCTGCATTGTCCCCAAAGCCTCTTGGGATCATTTCAGGGCCAATTCCACAGTGGTTTTTCTTGTCCCTACAACCCAGGCCAGCAGTGTGCTCTTCCCACACAAGGGGGAGTTGGGAGAGCTGCTCTGGAGCTGCACCCAGGAGTGTGAGCCCTGCATGAGGCTCCTCTCACAGCAAACAGGAGATTTCTGCAAGTATCAAAAGCAATTAGACTCAGCAGCGACATTTATGGTGAGCATCTGCCAGCAATTCCACCTCTCCAAACAATCCCCGCCCTCGGGAGCTGCGGGGAGGACAGAGCACAGGGCAGGATGTTCATTAGGAGAATCCCTGTGGTACTTGGGAGCAAGGAATGATTCAGCCTCTGGATAAAGCCAGCCAGCCTCCACTGCTGAGCTCTGGCCAGCCCACGGGAGCCTGGCTCTGCATGGAATACAGATCCCAACCTCCAAAGCAAAGGCTGCACAAAAGAAAGCAGAGTTGAGCAATTTGTGCTCAGCGTGTTTTGCAGGGTTTCAGGCAGGGCACTGCGACACTCAAATGTCACTGCCACCAGAGGGAGAGCCCATGGCTGGCAGGGGATCAGAGAGCCTCCATCCAGCAATCCCCTGTGCAGGATCGATGCCACCACACCCTGCTCCAGCCAGCTGCACTCGCAGTGAGGGGTGAGCACAGAGAATCCAATTAGCTGGAGGCTCAGGAAAATGCTGCACAAGGATATAGAGCCCAGCATGGCCTAAGGGAGCAGCATCCCAGCACATCCCAGCACCCAGCCAACATGGGAAGGAGGCTACCCTCCTCAAGAAAAGAACAGCATCCTTATGCACATTAAGCACTTCTATCATTGCAGCAAACACTTTAAAAGCTGTTTCTCTAGGAATAATTTGTTTGGGTTTTTTTCCCTTTTTTTTTTTCCTCAAGCCCTTAACAGAAAAACATTTGCCTCAAAAAGTGCTTCTGCAGAATTAAGGTAATCTCTGTCATGCACATCCCCAACAGCCTTGAGGCTGCTTTCTGTGTGGCAATTCCTTGGATCACAGCTTTAAAATTAACTGTCAATGGAAAAAATGAACAGTGAGAAGAGAGAATAACATGAATGAGATGAACTGGAGTCTGCATTTTTAAATCAAGGCACCTGGTGATCCAGTCCTCTTCTACCAGACCATTTTGCAGGAAGGATTTCCCAAAACTAGGACAAAAGGGAATGCTGGCTTCAAAGAAACACCAAATACAGATGGAAAAGCTGACAGATTTAGGAAAAGAGTGTGAAGGGAGACATGGGTGCACACATTTTTGACAACCATGCAAAGACCACTGGGGTTATGTGACACCTTAGCAGCTAAATGGATATCAAGGACTGGAAACTAAGTGAAAGATGAATATAAAGTACTGGAAAATAGAAATCAAGGGTGCTGGGTCCATGAGGGATTTTCACTCAACAGCTCCCCTTGGCTCCAGAGCTCCCCACAGGGAATGTGGCAGCCACTTGTCCTGTGACAACACACCTGGACACAGAGCGAGCACAGCCCTGCGTGCACTGAGAGCCGCTCTTGGTTTGTACACCCAATTGCAGAATGAGCTGTCAGGAGTAATTTTCAATCACAGCATCCAGCTGCCTATTGGAGGAGCCAAATTCCCTCAAGAACTAACATTTCCCTCCCAGCATCCTCCCCAGGGCAGGACCTGGCCCCAAGGACAGACTGTACCAGGACAGCAGGCCTCAGACTCCAAGAAGTGCAGGGTTTTGGTGTGCTGCCACAAGCAGCAAAAGCAGGTTCTTACATTTGAAAAAAGCTGTAGAGAATAAAAATTCAATTCCAGCCAAAAATTTTACACGCCAGTTTTAGTGCCTGGAGGGAGTAAATTCTTTTTTTCAAGCTTTAACTCACCATGAAGAATTACAAGGCCCATGTGCTAACAATAACAATCCAAAGGAATATAATGCTCAATACCATCTCAGGAAGTTATGGGTCAGTCCTGTGGGGTCACACACAGCTCCAAGGGCACCACAGCACATCAGCATTCCACAAACACATCAAGTCCACCCCCACACACCTCATTTGCCACGTGGACAAATGAGACACCAGAAAAAAATTATTCTGGGAAGAGAAGGAGAAGTCACAACCCCCTTCACCACATGGAACATGCTGGAGCGTGTTTGTACCAACAAGGACAATGTGATTTGGTACAAAGGTTTATTCCAGAGCAGCTGGCTTCTCTCCCTGGACAACAGCAACCTCTTCAGAGGGAAAACCAGAGGTAAGTTAGAGACATGCATTCCTGAAATGATGTTTTGGAGTTACTGTACCTGTGCCACACCTGTGACAGTTATAGCTACCCCCTCCGCCGTCTCTACGTCCTCACACCTGGGCTGTAACGTCATTATCTCTAGGGAAATCCTGCCAAAAAACGTAAAATGTTTGCACGTTTCCAGGTTACACACACTCAGCTCTTCCCTTTGCATCTCCTGCCCCGGGCTACCTGCTGCACTCATCACAGGTAATGCAAGGCAGGCACAGAATGCAGCCAAGGGACCACATCTGTGACTGGAGACAGACAGGGCATTGTGGCCAAGAAATAGATTTTCAGATAATGCTTTAAGGTAATTTATCAGCAAAGGCTGGAATCCAGACTGGAAATTATCCTGTGGCCCTTTCCCTCCTGCTGAGTTAGTGAGGAGCCAGAAGCTGCAGCACTGAGAGCCCAAAGGGCCCTCTGTCAGAGGCTCATTGTGCCATGCTGCCCAATGCCATGGCAGCACAGGGTGGTGTCACTGGTTTGAAAGCACAGCACAGAACTGGGATGCTCCCACCCACCTCACATGAGTGCTGGTGCTTGGCAGAACCTGACACTGATGCTGAAGAAACCCTGGGTTAGCCCTACCACACCTACCCCCTGACCTGGTTCACCTCTCCCTCTATTTTTCCAGTGTCCCGTGACCCAAAGATGGAAATGAGTCTCCAGCTCTTTATGGCTGCACCTGTAGAGCATCAGGCAGCCAGGAACAGATCCTGCAGCTCCAGAGCTGTCTCTGCCACCCCAGGTGGGCTCAAGGTACTTTGGTCAGTCCCAGCAATCTGCAGACAGGTCACCATTTGGTAAACAAGGGACATCTTGGGCTGTGGCAGGTTCCAGGAAGCCAAGCCTGGCTCCTGTATCAGCCATAACGAGCCAGAAAGACGTTGGGAGTCGGGACAGGGAGCCATGGGGCAGGGAGTTTGTGTCAGTGAACATCAGGTCAAACATCTGAACCATGAAGGGGCTGCCCTGGGCTGCTGTGTGCATGCTGAGTTGCTCCAGGATTGGCTGGAAGTGCTGAAACCTATCCTGCAAGTTCTGCCTGCCTTGGCCACTGTCCTAATTAAACTGGCACCCAAACTGGGAGCTGATCAAACACATCCCACTGTCCAGGACATCACAGGCATTTTTTGCCATGTGTTCACAGCTTTAATCAGATACTGCAGGATTTCAACCTTCTGAAGGCCTAATCTAGACTTGGAATTTAATTTCCAAACTGTGCTGCTTCTTAGGTTCTGTTCACAGGGGTATTTAGTCATTACTGGTTCATAATGCCAGTCCTGTGTGCTGCAACTCATCTGAGGTCTCTGTGCTGTATTTTCAAAGGTGACAACATCCAAAATGGGCAGTGTCTCCATGTGGAGGAAGAAGGGCTGAGTGGGAATCCATAGCCAACACTGCAGAGCCAGGCACAGTTGCAATTTTGAAATGGCACAAAATCTGCCTTCCCACCTGTCCCAAATCCTGTAGAGAATCCAATCTGGCCTGCTTGTGCCTCCACACAAAAGTGTGCCTCCAGATGCCCTTCTGCTCTCCCCCAAGCCTCCAGTGGAGACAGTGCTGGCAAGGAAAGGGTTACAGCAGGAGCAAATGTTAGGTACAGCAATGCTGGATTTGGAATTTGCCAGGAATGTACCTGTCTGCATTACCTATGAGCTGTGGAGTGCCACAGAGCAAGTGCTGGAGAAGGGGAAGGAGAGGAGAGTACGGAGATTTCAGCTGTCCCATTAGAAAACCATTAAATTTTATTTTATCCTGCTGCTGCTGCTGCTGCTCAAAACTAAATAAACAGTTAGACAGTGTGTTAGGAAGCTGGAGGATTATTACCTGTGCAACCCCTGTTACGTACAGGGGGACCCCCTCCGACGTCTCAACATTCTCGCAGCGACAGAGGATGGTCAAAACCTCCAAAGACACTCTGAGCAGGGAGGAGTAAGGGTAGGACAGCAAATACACAGAGCAGTTACCACAGAGTAAGACACTCCTTGCAAAGGACAGACGAGACTTTCAGGTTTCAGCTTTTCCCTGGTCAGTTTGCCTTTCTCCCACTGCCTGCTCCCAGGGCTCCATAATCAGCTTCCCTGGTCATGGGTGGGAGTTTCCAGCATCCAGCAGTTCCTTTTAGTGAGGATAAACAGGCTGGGGGCTCGTCCCCACCCTGCACACAAAACTGTGCCATCCTGGTGTCACCTGGAGTTCTCTGTTGAAGTAATGCTTGCAAACAGAAAAATTCCTTTTGGTAATAATTTAGATGCTTCTATGTCAGTATTTAAGAGAGGACAGATAAATGAAAACACCAGGGATCTGGCTACCCACCCCTGGCTAAGGCATTGAGGAGAGAAGTTGCTTCCAAGTGCTGTCCTGGGAAGCTGAATTAGCACCATTTGGCTTCCCCAAAGGCATATTAGACCACACTGTCTCTCTCACTGCTTTTACTTCTGACCCCTAAACAGGGACAGCATTTTTTCCCCTTGTTTTTCCCCAGTGCTCAAGGTTGCAGCAGGAGAAGTGCCCAGCACCCTGCCAGTTCTAACTGTTCCTTTTGTTCCCAGGTTAATGCTACCTGGCGGGATGCCGCTGACAGCAACACAATTGCTCCTGTCTCTCTTGCTTGCAGCACTGGCAGTTCCAGAAAAAATGTCCTAATTTCAGAGAAGGAAATCTGTCTCACTCTTCATGTTAATGCAGCGGGCTCCATCTGGGGCACAGCTTAAGGCATGCAAGAAAGGAGAATTAAGCCCCACATCCCACGGCACGAACTGGAATGGATTTGAAAGCAAAAGGTTTGTTTGGATGCTGGAATTCCTGTCAAGAGCCTCATTTGCTAAATAATGCCCAGACCTCTATCATGTAACAGCTCGTTCCTGGCAATCCAGTTCTTGGCCCTGGATTCAGCCTATCCTTAACTTAATAAATCAGCCTCCCAAATGTGTCTGATCTTCTGTACTGGGCAGGTCAAGGTCCTGCACTGCTTCTCAGAAGAAGAGGAGAAGCAGGAACTATTTGTTCAATTAACAGTTTTCCCAACAAGCTGTCTCACAAAAATTTGGGAATGAAGCTTGTCTGGCTCAAATGCAGCCCTCAAACACTGAGCCCACAAGCTGGCCTTTTCCTTCCTCTCCCACCTCCCATCATGTGCAGAGTGAGGGCAGCCACATGCTCACTTTGCTGGTGAGGTACAGGGAAAAGAGGCTGGAAGAGGCTGTAAGGGTTAACTACAACCTCTGGCCATCACTCAGTGTAAAACTCAAAAGTCACGTCTTTATCCTTTTCCCTGTTATTTTTTTACACAGATGGAGGAAACCTGTATCAGTGAACATGAGGGATGTTTTGGGAGGGAGCATTCCTACACATCCTAGACACAAAGAGCTGTATTAGCAGGACAGCAGCACTACCACAGCATGTCAGCTCAGAGACCAGACTGTAAGCAGCAGCAAGCAAAATCCACAACTGAGGAAAGGGAGAGAAAGGAAATCCCGTGGTTTTAAATGGGAACAGTCTGCTCCCAAGGTGACAGCAGTCAGCAGATCTTTACAAAGAGAGACTTGAGGAGCAGAGGGGGGCACTGGTGCACTGCAGGCCATGAACTGGTTTGTTACTGGGTGAGGGGTTGGGCCATACTGGGCAGAGCTGGCTCCTCTTGTGGACACAGAGGCTGTTTGAAAAGCACTCCAGCTGAAAGCATGTGATTTCTTTTTTTGTGTGTGTCTTTTGCACTGTGGCACCCAGCTGTCCCCATGCCAACAGCCAGCAAAGAACTCCTGATCCTCATCCCTGGTTTCATACACAGTGCCTGATACAGTGCTCCTAAAAATATTGCTGACAGCCCCACTGGGATGATTTTGCCAAATTCCCACTCCAAAAGCCCACAAATAACAGGGCTCTCCTTACCTTTGGGTGTCAGTAATGCACCACCAAGCCCAGGCCCAGCCTCCATACACATATTGCTTCTCATCAGAGCCACAGCAGCCACCTGCAGCACAGCAGAGAGCACAGAGACATCAGGATTACACACATGCACGTGCTCTTGGACAGGGAATAACTTACAGGCAGAGGAGATCCTCCTCTTCCTCCTCTCCATGGGCTTCACATGCCAGTTTTCACAAGGCAACCTTTTTTGGAATTGTCTTATAAAGTTGGAAAATAGTATTTGTATAATTCACTATGACCAACAGTAACACACAGAAAGGGACTGCATGCCAAACCAGGGCTTTATTTTTTCAGCCCTTTTAGCAACCAGAATCAATATCAGTATCTTCAACTGTGATGCTAATTGCTTTGGAAAGCCACATAAGAAATCCACCTCCTTTCCCTCACACCATCCTTAAATTCCCACAGAATCTCTCAAATCAGCATTAGAAGACAGAAGAACCTTTGAGCTCCCAAAAAACACCTCCTCATTCTGGCTTGTGCAAGTAGCACAGTATCTGATGCTTTGATGGTCCATCTCAGAGCTGGATGTGCCCGAGGTTCAGGCAGCCTCCAGAACTCTTCTGACACATTTAAGATGTGATCCTAGTGAAGCCAGAAGATGCTGCCTGGATTTTCATATCTTTGATTTAAAGAACACGACCCCTGCTGCCTTTCAAGAGAGCACCCTGCCAGTGATCAGATTCATGGCTGGGAAGGGAGGAACTCTGCAGTTCCCTGGCTCGGACCAGGGCTGGGAGCTGCTGACTCTCAGGCAGATGGAGCCAGAATTCCCTCTCTCAGCTGCTCTCCATAATCACTCTTACTACAGCAGTGCCCGAGGGCCTCAGCAAGGCGAGTGCTGTGCAAACAGAGCAACAGCCAGCCCCAGCCCTGCGGGATAGATCTCTGCAGGCAAGACAGAGCCAGCACAGAGGAAGAGCAGGAATGCAGAAAACAGAGTGGCTCTGGGAGCTTCGGGTAGTGGGAAGGGAAAGGGACAAGGATGAAGCCAGCAGTCCTTTCAAGAGGAATGACCAGTATTGTTTGCATAGGTCAAAATGAAGAGTAGAAGCAGCACACATCCTGGCCAGCATGCCTGCAGGGCCCTCCAACTGCAGGAGGGGACTCTGTCCTCCTTGTTCTCCTCCTCTTCTTGCTCCTCCTCTTGCTCCAGTTCCCTGTCATTTAGCCATCTTCTGCCTACTTCCAAACACTGTCTGCTTCCAGACACTGACCACACACTGCCTGCTTCGCTGGCTTCCATGCAGTGTTTGACAAACCAGCAGATCTGCCCCATCTACAATTCTTCACCCCTGCATTTCAGTAAGAATTAAACACAAACGGGAAAAATTCTTTACACACTTTTTCAGATCTCCTGTGCTGCACAGGCTAAAGGAATATTCTCCTGTCACCTCTGAGCCAGCCTTTGGATAGCTTTTTCCTGTAGCTGGAAGGGGATTTCAGCCAGGCAAGCGTTACAGAAGCTGATGATACAACATCCTGCAGTAACCACAATGCCTTTAACATTTCTTGGAGGGCGTCAGCCCGGTTAGCTCAGCCTTTCAGCCAGGCCCTTGTTTTCCAAGAACAGGAAGGGAGGTGTTCCTGGCACTCAGGAAAAGCAGCACCACATGGAAAGGTATTTTATTTCCCAGGGTCTATGTGGTCGTTACCAAACCTCTGTTAATTTTTTCTTAATAATATCCTGAGAAAGCTCTGCACCCTAAACCCACCATTGCTACAGGAAAGTGCCTCTCCACACAGATGTTCCTCTTCTTCCGTAGGAAATGCAAGGAAATACCTTATTTAGTATCACACACAAAATGAGCTCCACATTTGCTTCCTGGTGCTACACAACACAGCTGCAGAGCACGGTCTGCTGAGCTAGATTATATGTCAAAAATTGTTCAAAGCCTAAAAAAACCAGGGAAAACGAACACATTAAGGAGGAGTGGGATGCCAGCCAGCTGCTTTCATGCATGCTGGACGTCTGAGCGCAGCAGAGCTCCGTCCTGGCAAGGCTGAGGAGCTGAGGGCTCATTTTCCATGGCAGTCCTGCCGCCTCTTTCTCAATTCTCAGGCAGCAAGTGAAAAAGGAACCAACAAAGCAAAAACCTTTGCAAGGCTAAAGAATAAACCCTCTTGCACAATGAGATTTGGCAGAGAAATTGCCTTTCCCAGCTATAATACGCCCACTGTTCCAGCAGACTGGGTCTCACAGTGGCTTCCACAAACATCCACGGAGCCTCTTCCGGGGCAGTGTGCAGGGCCACAAATGGAGGATTCATAGCCAGGGAGCTGCCAGCCAGCTTGGCCTCTTCCCAATGAAGGCTCCCATGTTCAAGCAAGAATTCCCAGAGCCAGGAGAAAGCACGTTGTCTGTTTGTTTGGGGTTTTTTTAATTTATTATGAAATAAGATTAATCGCTTGGGGGTTGGTAGATAAAAGGAGCTCTCAGCAGATGCAGGAAGTGAGCAAGGAAGAACATGAGCCTCAACAGTTTTGGGGACACAAGGCTCAAAACATCAAAGCTGGGATGATCTGAACAAGCTCAGTGTTGTTTGCTCTCCCAGGTAACTCGGGCACTGAGTTACCTCTCTGGCAGGAAGTGGTGAGCTTTCCAAAATCAGGTCATGGTAAACAGGCTGCTGAGTGCAGACAGACCAGGAAAAAGTTGGTAATTGAAAACAGTTACTGACAAAAGATAATGCACAGATAGAGGAAGGCAAAAGCATACATAAAGAAAATCACATCTGAGAGCAGGGCCCAGACTAAAGTCGGTGTCTGGTTCTTAGGCCTCGCTGTGTGTATAAATTAGGATTTGTTCACATGCAGAAATGGTACAAGATTAACAAAAATTAATTTTAAAAGATGCAGGGTTCTGAGTTGAATCCATAAAAGCCTCTGATGGTCACTGCACTAGATGAAAGCAGATTATACTGGCTATCTTGTTCTGGATGTGGTTTATATGAAAATGACTTAATGAGTAACAATGCTATGGAGTGAGTTTAAAAACACATTTAATAACTCATCTCATAAACAGCAACTCAGAGAAAACAAACAACAATGAAGCTACACAACAAAATCACTGAGAAACTACCCCAAAATTCCTTTTGGAAACCAAAAGGAAAGGTCTGAGGCTATTGTCCACCTCCACCTAACAGGCTTTCCAAAGAGTAGTTTACAAGTCCTGGAGATTTAACAAGCACATGACAAGGGAAACCTTGAGCCCAACCACGCTCAAAAAGGTGAAGAAGCAGCTCCTGAGAAGGAAAGATCCCAGATGAGTGGGGTAAGGGCCCTTCTGAGCACTCATGACATGAGACCAGCTGCAATGCTGCACTCTCAGCAACCCCTGAGCATCACAAGGAGTGAGAAACCAACTGTGGGGAAAGCATTTGGCTTGCCAAAATGACAATCCTAAATCTGCAGGAGCACTCAGTTAAACCTGGCAGGTGACCACCAGTGCCACTGCAAGTTTCCTGCATGGCTTGCCTGGTGTAAGAGGTGGAGCACCCCAACCACAACCCTGGAAAAGTTTGAACGGAATGAACTGTATGAACACAGGGCAAAAAAAAAACCTCCTGAGACCCAGCTGAAGCTGCCTGCTCCTTCCCACAAGCTCCTATTTCTTTCGAGGCTGAAGAACTGGAATTACACCATCAGTGTGAGGGTTCAGGTGGCTCTTGCTGCCCTCCACATCTTTCCACAGGACATCCTTGTTCCATTTATGTTCCTGGACCTTCTCGTTCCATTTTCATGCAATAGACTCTTCTCACCTAAATGTAACTTCTACATTTCTCCTTCCAGAACTGCAAAGGGTTTTGTTCAGCCCATTGGGGTCAATCTCCAGAGTTTGTTTTGATCCTGATCCAGCTCTTCAAAGCTCTCAAACCCATTCCCAGCTCAGCCTGCAAATTCAATAAGCACATTCTCGATTCCATTATCCAAACCAAAACAAGGAACTTACTTGATAAATTCAGCTGAACAGTGAGCTACTGTCAAGTTTCCTGGCAATGGTCTTCAGGAAGTTTCATATTTATTTCATACTATATGAGAAACCAGTTCCTTCTCTCACTGTGGACTGTAGGTCTCTTGCAGGAAGGGCTTCAAGAACCTCAAGAAATCCTTATTTCAGGTTTTCAACTTAGAAAAGTAACATGAAAATAGCACGTGAGCAGTTCTTGAAGAGGTAAGAGGGATGCAGGAACAGGATGGAAGAGCATAGAGCAGTCCTGGAAGGGTTACACACCCCTGACTGCTGGCATGCAGCAGGAAATGTCTACACAAGACTAGAATTAACTGCTAGCTCTTCTTTGACAGACATCAAGGAGCCCCAAAGGGTGTTGCACCAAACTAAAATTTGAGAAACTGGGCTGGAGCATATTTCTCAAGCTGATTTCTGCTCACCTGAGGAGGAATCAGATTAGCTGAACATGGCAAATACCTCTACTTGTCTTCTTGTAGGTGTTACAAGCAACATACTTGCCTCAGGAGTCTCCTAGGAGATAAAGTTGGGTTGGCTGGGTTGCACTCCCCTGTTTTTTTCCTCCTTTCACTCCCTAAAATTCTGCTGAAGTAGCAGTTTCTTCTGACACAGGAACAGGGAGGGCTGTGCCCACTTCCCCCATCACGTATTTCCAGGTGTTCCCCTCAGAGCTCCTCTGCTGCAGCCCTTGCCAGCCAGAAGGGAAATGCTTCAATAGAGACTTAGGCAACACTGTTTGGTAACTGTTAGATGAACATGGCAACTATAAATACAGATTTCCTTATTGTGACACCGTGGAAACATTATAGTGCTGTATTTAAAATCAGCAGATGGACCTTAGCCACAAAAGCTGCATTTAATGAGATTGTAACCCAAACCCAATATTTCACAGCCTATTTGGCTGGTGGGAACATTCAGATATGGGGATGAACAGGTACTCTGTGTACCTCCCTGAAAACTCCACCAGCCCCAGTTATGCTCAGTGATGTGCCAGGCTCCTGCCAAAGCCTCCTCAGACCTTGCACCAAGGGATTCTCCCAGAAAAGTCAGACCCACAGTCTGGGGAGACTCAAGGCTCTTCCTTACAAATCCTGTGCTCCACAGCTCACTGATGGATCGATCAGCAGTGCAGTTTCTTAGAAGGAGCTCGGTGCTGCTCAGCAGGGGAAGGACAGCAGTGCCAGCAGAGTGCTGAGCTGTGCCTGGGATGCAGCTTCCCAAATAAGGATACAAAGCTCCACGTTCCCAAGGCACAGCTGGCTGCTTCTGGAGCACTGGAGGAACTTGAGTGTCTCACAAGAAAGTGAAAAGAAAGAACAACCCTCCTCAGAAAAACCCACATGCCAGGGGAGGCCCAGGACTAAAGACCAAGGGGCACAGGCTGAGTAAAGAAAATAAAGAAAACCCTCCCACCAAGTGAAGTCTTTCAAATAACTACCACATGACAATTCAAGACTGCATGCCAAAAGCCTGCCTCTAATAATATTTGGTTTATTTAAATTAATTTAACTAAAACTTATTTAATATTATTTTGGCTTATTGATAATTATTATTAGTTTCTCTTCCCCTTCCCCTCTCTCCCTAAATCCAGCTTAGTATCACACAAATTAATGCTCTCCCATTAGGGAGGTCCTCCCTGCTTTTCCCAGAAGGAACATGGCTCAAGTTCCTGGAATTTCAAAGGCTTGTAGCTACAACCTCTCACTAATGCACACAGGCACAGAGGAGCTGCAGGGCCCTGCAGAGCCCTCAGGATTCAGCAAGTATCAGCAGACTGCGTTGGGCAGCAGCTGAGGAAAACCAGCCTGGTGGCAGCTCCAAACCCCATCCCAGCTGGCAGAACCCAGGGTGATCTCTGCTCCCTTCCCAAAACGCAGCTGCACTTCGGGGAATGTCCTGGGCTGGCTGCTCCTGGCTGTGGAAAAGCACCACGCCTGGAGCTGCAAGCAGATGCCACAAATTCCTGCTGGCTCATCCTGGAAGCTGTAAACTCCAGAGCTGAACAGAAGCAAACCCAAGCTTTGAGACTAAAGGGCATCCCAGCACACCTGGAGCACAGCTTGCCATGAATGTGGCATTTCACCAAGCAGTGCCAGTTTTGACAGGGTTCCCTTTGGAGGGTAAGCACAGCATCAGCTTTCGATCCCACTGGGAACTGCAGACCAGAAGAACTGCAAGGAATACTGCTGCCCTGGGCAGCTGCTGGGTGGGGTTTGTAACTCCTTAGAAGCCACCAGCAGAGTGGGCATATTTGTTTCCAGAACTGCAGCCTGTTCCTGGCATCTCCTCAGGAATTCCTGTAACAGGTCTGTCATCCAAGAGAGATGAACTGATAACAGATCAGCCACAGCCTGCTGGAGGCTTTGGCTCCAAAACCACAATAACACAGTTGCAAGCGTGGCAGAGCTGTGACTGGAGGCACATCCTTGATGTTCACATGCATTTTCTACCGGCGCTCATTACCTTGCAGCTGGCCTCAGTCTGCCACAGAGGGAAGCTCCCAGCCCTCGCATCACCTAACAATAATTAATCCACCTACAATCATGAATTAATAATAATCCTGTCTGCACAAAGCCTGGTCCATGCCAAAGTGCAGCCTGGAGCTTCAGGAGCAGATACAGGTTGAAGCAGCTACAGGTTGAATCAGACATGGGGGATTTCACTGCTGGTTTGTTTAACCCCAACCTCAGTCACCTCAGTCAGCTGCTGGTGACATTCCACACGTCCAGTGGGCATCACCTGCATCCAGTGCCAGCACCACTGAGAGTCCAGGTGATGTTCTGGTGAGGAAGCTGCAGCAGGATGTGATAGATGAAGATGGGCACTGCAGGGACATGCCTGCAGTGCCCTGCCCCATCAACAGAACAGTTTCCTGGCAATGCCAGCCAAAGCCTGTTTGAGCTCTGCTGGTGCCAGTGCCTGACATCACCTGGAATCAGCAGCTCCTGCTGAGGCCGCACCTTGCCCGCTGCTCTGCGCTGCTGGGACCCCACCCCGGAGCCTCAGGTCCATTACAGCATCTCCCACCTCCCCCCTGTCTATTCCCAAATCACTCAGGGCCCCCCTATGACAGGGATCCCTCCTGGAATCCCTCGGAGTCCTAGTACCCCTCAATTCCCCCCTCCTTGCACACCCCATCACAGAGACCCCCCCCCGCCAACTCCCACAGGGTCTCTCCATGACAGTGTCCCCACCGACAGGGACCCCTGAGAGTCCCCTCACAGCCAGGACCCTCCCGTGCGGCTCCATCACAGAGACACCCCCCCAGTTCCCCCCAGTGATCGAGACCCCTCAAATCGCTGAGAGCTCCCACTCAGCCACGACCCCCAAAGCCCCCTCGCAGCACACCGCATTATAGACCCCCTCAATCCCTCAGGATCCTCCCATGGCAGGAACCACTCAAACCCCTGACAGTCTCCTCACAGCCAAGACCCCCAACCCCCTGAGGGTGCCCTCCATGTCACCCCGCAGCCCCTCCGTCTCGGCCGTACCTGACACCACCAGCGCCTCGTTGGGCCCCACCGTGTGGCAGTTCCCCATGACGGCCCCGCCGCCGGCCGCCCCCACAAGCCCCCGCGCCTCGCACGGTGGGGGCGCGGCCCCGCGGGCGCCGCCATCTTGGGGAGGTCGGTGCCACACCCCGGGGGCGGGGCCGGGCCGGGCGCGCCGCCATGTTGGGAGCCGCGTGAGCGGGGGTAATAAGGGGGGCGGGCGCATGCGCGGCGTGCAAGGAAGGGACGTGAGTGTGCAAGGGACTGAGTGTGACACTGCGTGGGTGTGCAAGGGATGGGGGTGTGACACTGCGTGGGTGTGTGTGACACTGCGTGGGTGTGCAGGGGATGTGTGTGTGTGTGTGTGTGTGTGTGTGTGTGTGTGTGTGTGTGTGTGTGTGTGTGTGTGTGTGACATTGCATGGGTGTGCAAGGCATGGTATGTTCCCTGCAGTGTGCGTGCAGAGCTGAGTGTGTTGCTCTGCACACCCACACTGTGCACACCCACATCCCCTTGCACACTCATTCACCCTCCCAGCTCTGCTGCCTGTGCAGGCCGTGCTGGGCATACAAGCACCACTACCCCTTGCTCACCCCCCATCCCACACCCACACAGGACCCCCAGGCTCCCTCATCACCACCATCATCACCTTTATTGTGCCGTGGGAGCAGCAGGGCCCTCCCCATGTCCCTCCCCGTGTCCCCCCGGTGTCCCCAGGCCCAGCAGGCGCTCGCTGCCCTCCCAGAGTGCCCGTGCCAGGCGGTCATCGCGCCCCGCTGGCCATGGCACCCGGGGCCCGCTGTGGGTGAAGTAGCGGCCGCTGAGGGGCTCGAGGCCATCCCGCGTGGCACAGTCCAGCACGGCCTGAGCACCCTCGGCCGCCTCCAGGAACAGCAGCCAGGCCAGAGGCACCAGCAGGGCCTGCAGCCACAGTGGAGCGTGCCGGAACAGAGAGGTGTTGACGAACCCTGCGGGAGATTGGCATGTGTGGGGTGTTCCCCTGTGTGACCCAGGAGAAGTGAGGTGTTCCCTGTGTGACCCAGGAGATGTGGGATGTGCCCCTGAGTGTCCCAGGACATGTGGGGTGCATGCCAGGAGATGTGGGGTGTCCCCATGTGCATCCCAGGAGATGTGGGGTGCGTCCCAGGAGATGTGGGGTGTCTCCCTGTGCATCCCAGGAGATGTGGGGTGTCCCCCTGTGTGTCCCAGAGGATGGGCACATAAGGGAGATGCCATAGGCAGCACGGCTGTGATTGTACCCAGGCACTGCCATGCTTGTCTTGGCTGTGCAAGGCTGGGCTGTGTGGGTGTGTCCCAGGTGAGGACAGGTGCAAAGTGAAGGGAGAGGAGGGGAAAAAAAGGAAAGAGGAGGATAAAGAGGAGAAAGGAACATACAAAGGGACACATGAAAAAGGACACACTGTATAAATAGATGTGTTGTGCAAAGGGACACTGTAAAGGGAACACGCTGTATCAAAGAACACAAGGGGACAAGGTCCAAAGGGACGTGGCAAGATAAGGGACACATCGTGAAAAGAGACACTGTGCACAGGGACACATGCAAAGGGCCACACCATATAAAGGAATACATGCAAAGGGACACACCATATAAAGGGAGAGATGCTCCCCGTGCAGGAATTCCCAGTGAAAAGGCTGCAAAGCCGGACACCACCCCCACAAGGGGACAGCACGGGACACAAAGGTGATCTGCAGCTCACAGACACCAAGGGTGGGTGGCTCCTACCTGGGTGCACGGCGTAGCAGGTGACCTGCGTGCCCTGCTCACGCGTGGCCAGCTCGCGGGCGTGCAGCACGTTGGCCAGTTTGCTGTCACAGTAGTCCTGGAAGGTGGAGAAGAGCCCCGAGGGCGGCCGGCCCAGGCGCTCGGGGCGCAGGCGGCCGGCGCAGTGGGCGCTGGAGGCCACGATCACCACCCGGCTGGGAGCGCAGCTCCGCAGCCGCTCCAGCAGCAGCTGGGTCAGCAGGAAATGGCCCAGGTGGTTCACCTGGAACGGGAGGCTGAAGCCATCCTCTGTCGTGCCCCCGGCGCTCACCCCTGCGGAGCGAGGAGGCAATGGCAGCCTGTGGTGATGTCTGTCCTGGGGGTGCACAGGGGTTCTTTGGGGTCCCGGCACTCACCCGCGTTGTTGATGAGGAGGTGCAGCTGGGGCTCCTGGCGCAGGAAGGTGCTGGCAAAGGCTCTCACCGAGCGCAGGCTGGCCAGGTCCAGATGCATGAACAGCACCTCGTTGTTCCCAGTCTCCTGCGGGCACAGCGGGGGCTGGGGCAGGGCCAGAAGCTGGCCTGGGGGTGTGCCCTGCCCTGAGTGGAAGCTGGAGCCGGCCAGGGGCAGGGGGATGCTCTGGGGGCTGGATGTGGCCCAAGGGCTACAGTGTGCTGGGACCCTCCAGCATGGGAGGCTCTGCCCTCCCCATGGTACAGTGTGCCCCACCTTGGAGTATCTCGGGGTGCCTGGAGATGTCTTATGGGGGTGTCTGAGGGGTTGTTCCTGGGGTGTGCCAAGGGGTACCTGGATGTACCCATGGGGGTGTTTTGGGGGTTAATCATGTGATGCTTAGAGATGTCCTGTTGTGTGTCCTGGGGGTCTCTTATGGGCGTCCCTGCGCTGCTGAGGGGATGCCATGGCAGTGTCCTCACAGGGTGCCCATGGAGGCATCTGGGGGTGTTCATGTGATATCCATGGCTGCCCCACGGGGGGGTATCCCGGGAGTGTCCTGGAGTTGCCCGTAGGGTGCCAGGGGTACCCTGGGGATACCGTAGGGTTCGGGGATGTCCCGTGGGTGGGAATGCCGGGGGTTCCCGGGGGTGCCGGCGCTCACCCTGCGGATGCGGCTGGCGGCGGCCTCTCCCCGCGGGGCGCTGCGGGTCGCCAGGATAACGCGGGCCCCGCAGCGGGCGAGCTCCAGCGCCGTGGCCGCGCCGATGCCGCTGCTTCCCCCTGCGGAGCGGAGCGCGGGGCTGAGCGGGGGCCGGGGCCGCAGCGGGGCCCGTCCCGGCTCCCCGCCGGTCGCTCACCGGTGACGATGGCGGTGCGGCCGCGCAGCTCGGGGCGGGCGCGGGGCCGCGGGGCTGAGCGCAGCCCGTGCCGGAGCAGCGTGTACAGCGCCAGCAGCAGCCCCACGCCCAGCAGCGCCCACCCCATCCCGCCGCCGCCGCCGTTCCGAGCAGCCCCGGGCCCGCCCCGCCGCGCCCGCTCCGCCCCGCTCCCGCCTCCCCGCCCCGGCGGGACGGACCGACGGGCGGACGGGGCACGGGCTGCGCGGCTGCAGGCAGAAGGAGAGCCGGATTCGTGGCGTGGTGCGAGCAGAGACGGAGAGAGGGTGAGTGCGGGCCCCCCACCAATAGCCCGGCAGAGCGGTCCCGCCCCAAGGCGTGGGAGATCACAGAACCTCGGGGTGGTTCCGGTGGGGAGGCACCATCGGAGGTCATCTAGTCCAGCTCCCCCTACCCAAGCAGCGTCCTCTAGAGCACTGAAAACTGTGCCTGGACAGCTGAATATCTCCAGGGATAGGCAATCTGCCACCTTTTGGGACAGCTTGTTCCAGGGCATGGTAAAGAAGGTCTTGCTCATGTTCAGGTGTAACTGCCCTTGCTCATATTTCTGCCCTTGCCTCTCCTTCTATTGCTCAGCACCCCTGAGAAGAGCCTGGCTCCATCCCATCCGCTGACACACCCCTTTCACACTGATGTATTTGAGAATAAGATCTCTTCAGTCTGCTCTTCTGCAGGCTAAACAGGCTCAGCTCCCTCAGCTTTCCCTCATAAATGAGGCCAGGCCCCTGACCTTCCAGGACACCTTCAGGCTATGTCTCTCCTGTCCTGAGGAGCCCAGAACTGGAAACATTTGAGGTGAGGTTGGGCCACGATGAGTTGAAGATGTCCCAGCACATTGCAGGGGTTGGACTTGATGACCTTCAAGAGTCCCTCCTACCTCAGCCAGTTCCATGATTCAATCACCTTCCAGTCCTCACCCTCTTCCCACATCCCAGGCAGGACACCAGGGTCCTTCCATCCCACCCCAGCCTTGACTCCCAGCTCAGGCTCCTCTGCACTCAGACACTCTGGGGAAGCTCCAGGTTGTGGTGACACGAGTGAAGACAGACAATCGAGAAAACAGAATGTGAAGTATTTTTTTTTTATATACAGAATACAGGAAAGTTTCTGTAAAGTCTAAAACGTTACAATTACTATGTACAGTGGAACTAGCTGTTCTGCTGCGGGGAGGTGGCAGAGAAACAAAAGAGACAGACAGGTTACGACAAAGGATCTGCTACAATAGACAATTTGAGGAACGTCATACCACATGTAGCACTGTACACAGCTTTAAAACATTGAAAAATGCCATCACTGATGTATTTACACAGAATCCAACACTTTTCCTTATCTGAAATAAAAAATAGGATGGACACCAGGAAAAGAACTCATTTCTCACTGCCCATAATACACAGTAGCTACTTGTAGTGCAACCATAGCAGGGAGGGATGGGAAAAATAACTGTGGGAAGAAGAGCGCTTCTTTACATTAAATAAAACAATGATATTGTATAGATTTGCTGTATGAAAACTGTATTTCTCTTTTAATATAAAACTATTGTCACTGGCACAAAATAGAACAAGTTTCTGATTATTTTACAACTGCATGGGAACTATCTGTCAGAGAGAGTCCTCGAGTCAGACAGCGGTCACCCCTCGCTCTGACACGTCCTGCTCTCACTGCAGTTTTCCTTTTAAAATGAAATGTATAGTACAAATATATGTGCAAATGCCCCTAAAACTTGAGCAAAAAAGAAAAATTAAAAAAAGTTAAACGTTCTTCATTTCATGCAAACGGCGTGTGAACAGTCTCTGGGCCGACACAGAAAAATCCCACCTCGGTTTGTACATTTTTGCATTGTAAAGAGTCTGAGGGCGTTTTCCTTGCTCCAAAAAGCTCTCTTCCTAAAAATTCCTAGGGAACTGAGTTGGACCGCAGCACGGGCACCTGGTGGGGTTTCAGAGAAAGCTTCTCCTCCAAGTCCATATCTTGTACTAAGGCAGTGTCCCCCTTGGGCTGTTTGGTCGCAAATTCGGTGATGCTGAAAACGAACTGCAGGCAGCCCAGCTTGATGTAACTGCCGTGGTGGAGCAGGGCCGTGCCCTCCCAGCCAGCCCCGCTGCCCCCGATCAAACTGGAGCTGCTGGCTTTGCAGTTACAGGGTTTTCGATGCTGCCCTTGTGCCTGTGAATTCATCACAGCAGCTTCTTCGTGCACCTCCTCTTCCTGTTTTCTGCTTTTATGTCGTTCTGGAAAAGAATAAAAAAAAATAAATTGGTAAAGGTTTTGGGCAGGTCAGCAGCAGCAGCTTGTTTTCATCAGCAGGGGTTACTGCTGAGGTGCCTCATGGGTAAGATCCTCCAGCCATGAGGGATTTCAGTCTGCAGTGAGCAGCTGATCAAAGGGAAATGGGAATCTCCTCACAGCCCTGGAGAGGTTGAGGCATTTACATATCTATTTTGGCAGCCCAAAAAGAGGAAGCTGATCAGGTGGAGAGCAGGAGTGAGCCATGCAGGGACAGAATGCCTGCAGCACAGCCCAGATCTTCTCACAGCCTGGGAAGGGAGAACATTCACAGGGAAATGCCTCAGGCCTGCTCCAAACTGGCTGCTCATCAGGACCTGGAGCTTGGTAACTTCTGCCCTGGAGGCTGGAGTAGGGTTTAGGTCAGGGCACAGAGCTCCCCAGGCTGCAGAGGAAGGTCTTGTGTAACCCCAGCTTAGGGCTGTGGCATTGGGTGCACCAGCCTGTGCAGAACAAGGGACACCAACAAGGAATTGGTTTCCACCTGCTCCTGCCCCCTCTCAATTAACTCCCTGTGGTGGTACAACACTCACTTATCACACTCTGCACTTTGGCAACAATACTGCTGGGAGGAGTGGGTGTCATCTTCTCCGAGAAGTCACACGAATACAGAACATTGTCCACTGTTGTCCCATGCTCACTGTAGTTCAACAGCTCATAATGCTTTGTATTCTGGAAAGAAAGGGAAGAGGAGGGAATCAAGACATGAAGTCATAGAATGGTTTGGGTTGGAAGGGACCTTAAAGACCATCTTGTTTCAGCCCCGTGCCATGGGCAGGGACACCTTTCACTAGTACAGGTTGCTTCAAGCCCCATCCAACCTGGCCTTGAATACTGGTTTGGAGCAGGCACAGCTTCTCTGTGCAGCCTGTGCCAGGGCCTTACTATCCTCACAGGGAAACATTTCTTCCTAATATCCAATCTAACCCCACCCTCTGTTAGTCAGAAGTGCTTCTGCCCATACACACCTCTTTGGAACGCTGAAACACAACTCCTTCTCCCTGTTGCCAGTAATGGTCAAGTAAGAGGTGGTAAATATCCCCCAGCTTCAGAGACCAGCAAACCTGATTCCCCTGCTCCCAGAACAACCAGCCTTCCTGCAGGAGCTGCTTTCTGGCAGAGAAGGAGGGCCAAAGCAAAGTGGGTTTTACCTACTTCACTTGAACCAACACATCTTTTGGGAACAGGATATTCAAGCTGATGCTCACAAAAGCGAGCATTTTACAGGCACACCTGAGGCAAACTTGGCTTGAGACCTGTGCCTAGCAGGAAGAGATGAGCTTTGGAAAGCAGGCACAAGATGGCAAGAGGGATGCCACGTGCTGCAGCAGCCTCAGGACAGAGGCAGTCTGGGATTCACAGGCCTTGTACAGGCTGAAATGCCAGCAGACATTACCGTGACATGCAGCGTTATACAAGCGGCGTCACGCTCAGCTGAGCTTTGTGGAGGATGTTGACAGAGCAGAGAAGATTTCAGGTTAGCTCACAAAAAACATCTGAGAGCTCAACACCTCGTCCCTCAGGGACTACAAGGCTTTAATCAAGTTACAAAAACTCCACATGCACATGGGAGTAGGCTTTGAAGTAACCTGCTAGACTGCAGAAGGAGAACCTGCAGAGAGAGCTCCAGGAAGGGGAATTCTCCCTCTCCAGAGTGACCACAGCCATAGGAGGGTCAAAGGTCAGTGCCTGGAGCCTGATCACAGTCTGACCACTGTGAACAGAAGCTTCCACACAGATTTATGGTCAGGATCCCATTACTGAGTGTGTTTGGTAGCTTGCAGGGCACTGGAGGAATGGCCAAAGCTGGCTGTGGGTTAATCCTGGATCCTGCTCTGGAGCTGGTTGACAAATGGTGACATAAAAGACCCAATCTTGCTTTGAAGACTGTTTCCATGCTAAGAGACATCTCCAGCAGTGCTGTTACTGGCAGGCCTGCTGGTCTGTTTACTTCAAGAACAAACTAATCTCTGGGCTGTAGCTAAGTAGAAACTGTAGGTTTCTGTTTATGCTGTGAGCTTAACTGAAGCTTTAGCTAAATAAATAATTTATAGAGAACTGCAGATGCTATGAATGCTTTGCTCCTCCATCACACTTGAAAACAAGGGATTCAGAGAAGTTCCCTGGTTTGTTCCAGCTGAGGTTTGATGTTGACACATGAAGTTTAGCTTTTATTAACAACACATTCAGATCAAAAAGTATCAGATCACGTCTATGTCCTTTTCTTTCCCTAGACACCAGCAGTGACAGTGCTGACTTGTGGCCAGTCCTCGCCCACAGGCAGTCAGAGAAATCCTGCTGGCAGAACTCTGTGCTTCAGAAAAGGGTTTGACAGAAAATGCTGACACAGCCTCCACTGGAGTAAAACCCAGCTCTTACTTTGTAGTCCACAAAAGGAGCACCACACAAAGACAACCTGCTGCCTGCATCTCCAGCTCCCACTGCCAAGCACACCAAAAAATAAAAATAATAATAATGAAAAAATAAAAATCACTCAGGCACTCACCTCATCATAGAATATGCAAGCATGTTTCCCAGACACATAGTTACAGTGACCATAGCTTGTAAGGCACACATCCATATCAGCTCCTGTCATGGGGGAGGACAAAACAGGCTCAGTTCATATTGGAAAAAAAAAAACTTAACTGTCAGGCAGCAGAGAACAACAGACAGAATTAAAGTTCAATTAGCAAAACAACAGGGGAGCAACTGCTTTTGTCCTGCTCCCAGGACTGCATGAATAATGCTTGGGTAAGCCACCAACAAAGTTTCAGTGGGGGAAGGGAGCCAGCAGCTCCACAAAGGTTGAAGAGCATTTCACTGCTCCTGGGTCTACCCAGAGCACCAGAAGAATCTAAGCAACAAGAAACAAAACCTGCAAGCAAACCATGACTCTCCTCTCCATCAGTCAGGCACTAAAACTCCAAGACAGCTGTTCTAGTTCTGACACCAGGTGACAGAGTTGCCACCCACACAGATTCAGGCAGATGGGGGATTTCCACACTTCTTGGTAGTGCAGAATCCCAGTTACAAGCGGCCACAGTGAGTCTGTTTCCTTTGACGCCCACTTGGCAAAGACCTTAGGGAGGGTTCAGGGAGAACCACCCTGATTCTGAAAGGTCAGGGCAGGAAAAAGCTACTCACCTGTCCCAATGTAGAGGGTTCGATAGCACATATTGACTGCACCCCCCAGGCCCATCAGAGGATAGAACACCGCCCGGGCTTGCACTTCCTTTCTTTGCGCTGCAAGATAAAAAGAAATGACTTGAACAATGTTATCAGCTGGGAAAGCTGCTTGACCCCAGTGTCCCTAGCTCAGAAACACAGACCTTAAGGAGGATGCAGTCAGCTTTGGCCTAAGCACCGGTTCCCAACGCTCTAGGGAAGTTTGTGCATGAAACTTCTTTTTGCCAGTCAGAGAAAATTGCTTTCTCATAACCCACACAAGCCATGCAAATGGGGAGCATTAACACTGAGTGTGCACAATGGAGCCACGCTGAGGAACACACAAGCCTTCTACCCCTGGCTTCTTTCTTAATCTCTTCTACTCTGGGTAATCAAAGAGCTCAGTCTTTGCTCTCAAAGTGCCACTTAAAAAGAATTGGTGCTGGTGAATTCACCAACTTAACAGTGGTGATTTCATTTCTAGTGAAGCTGCAGGAAAAACACCTGGGCTGAATGGGGCTTGGCAGGGACAAACCCAGCTCCCAAGACAGGATGATTGACTGAGTGGACTCTTTTACCCTCAGGTCAGTTCTTATGGCACACTTGACAATGCTGGTCCAGGGCTGAGCCTCCAGAGCAGCTCCAAGTTCAAATCACACACTCACATGCCCACATTAACTGGACAGAAAATCTTCTGTGGAACAGATATTGAACTCCACTGGGCCACACAGGCCTAGCCAGGATTTCAGCACTGTCTTTTGGAGGAAAACCCCTTATATACAAAGTTTAAGCCTCTCCTGATACCACATCTCTAGGACAGTGTTACTACCAAGAGAGTGAAATCAAAGAACAGAACATGAGGATTATGAAAGACTGCAGAGGTACCTACATCAAGAATAGTGGCCACACCAAGTGGCATCACAAGCTCCATCTCTGCCTGGCTGTCCTGCATGAATCCTTTCAGCTGCCTGGCTCTGCAGGGCTCACTAAAGGCTTTGGATCTAACATTTCACCAGCAATGCTAAGCAGCCAGTTGGATGCATCATTCCTGCCCAAAAAGGGTGATGGGTTAAGACAGCACCAATCTGCCTTGAGAAAGGCAGACTGCTGAAGAATTCCAGAGCAGGAAGGCAGCTCATACCACAGCCTGCTGCTGTGTCCTGCAGCAGAAATCACAAGAAGACTGATAAAGCATTTAGGGAATGCTGTGATGCTAAAGCAGGCAAGCACAGGGCTTCAGAAAAAGATTACTGACTGACTTCCAAAGATCTTATCTGGGATATTTACCCCCAGGCCTAGCAGAGAGGGAGCAGAGAACTGCTTCCACAGCAAGGCTCTCCAGTTAGTGCTTGAAAGCAGATTAAACTCACTGGTTGCATGCAGAGGAACACAGACACCCTGCAGCTTTAGGTGATACCACTGGTAATAAACAAAGCCAAACTTGGGAATATGGAGATTTCCAGGAGAAACTCCAGTTGCTTTCCATTACTGGCATTAGTCACATGTAGTGTTTTCAGCTTGACAGTGACATTCTGAACAGGCAATGACAAAGTCACACATATATTCTGTGCTCCAGTTCCTCCTGTTCTTGTGCTTGTATCTCTCCAGAAAGAGAGAGCAGGAATTTACAGATTTCTCTTGCCCATCTCAAAGGTAAAAGTGCAAAGAAAAGCCACCAAGAACCTGAGATGAACCTTCCCATCTATTGCTAATTCTAAGATGAATAAAACACAACTTCACTACACATTTCCAGTAGAAAATCTGAAGGTACTAAAAGTATTCACACTGCTCCAGTTTGTAAATAATTAAGTAGAGGATCCTGATGGAGTTTCTGGTCAGTGGATATCCAGAGCAGGGGGATGAGAAGAAAGAAAAGTGAAAGGCAGCATCAGATACCAGAAGAAGAGGGAAATCTCCTTCAAGGAATGGACAGTGGCAAATCTATGGCTCAACATAACCCAGCTATTCTAGGGCTGCTCTTACCTTCAATGTGGTTTCCCACAGGAGATTGCTGATGGGAATTGACACTGCTTGCTAGAGACTGAGCTTTGGGAGGAAAGAGCTGATGTATTCTCTGCAAGGCCAGAAACTTGATCAGCTGCTCATCCAGCATATTTATCTCAATCTCTGTTAATAAACAAAAAGCAATTAGTAAGTTATTCAGGGAAAGAGTGCAATCTGAGCTGCAGTGGATTTACCTGTCCCACTTACAAACCTGCTGTTTGCTTCAACAGCAAAAACTTGACCAATTCTGTAATATCAAGACTCCTACACATAGGTGAGCTATTATTTCACATCACCTCCTGTGAGAAGAGGGTGAGGACGGTGCCAGCCACAGCTGGAGAGCTCCAACTAAGGCAGCAAGCAGAGGTTTGGGGCAACTAGGGTTGATAAAAGCTGAAAATCTGCTGTTTTGGCCCAGAATCAACAGGTCAGTAGAGATGGCCATTGCACCCCTTTGGAGAGTATGTTGGGTCCTTCCTCTGAAGCTCTGCTGCCTGGTTAGAAAGTCCAGCCCTGCATCACAGAGACCTGTAACCCCCTTTGAAGCTGCTGCAGGCTCAGCAATCTCCTCCTGAAGGCACTCTGCTAATGTTTGCCATCTCTTGCCAAATGCAACAAAAGGAAATAAAAACCAGGCCAGTCTAGGAGACTGACAGAAGCAGAAATAAATTATAAAATTAACAGACCCACTGGAGCATCGCCACTCAGGTGACTGCTCTACTACAAGATCTATTGCTGCTGGACTTTACATCTGCCAGGAGCAGCTCTGGATTGCAGCTAGCACAACATGGCAGGGCTGCAGGTTTCTGCATGTGAATTCCACCTGGAAAGCAGCCCAGTTGTGATTCTTCCCCAGAAAAGCTTCAGGCAGAAACACTTCATTGGCCTTGCTGCCTTGGCAACACTCAGAGCAGGGAAGCATGTGACATATTTAAGGTAATGTACACCCAGCCCCTCCCTCACCTGACTACAACCCTGCTTTATCTCTGGAACTTTCCCTCAAGCAGAGATGGAATGCTCTAGGGAAGCAAACACACAGGGCTAGCAGAGACTGATGCTGAATTAAATACTCACCCCCGTCCATAAATGCTTTCAGGGAACCAGTGAAGTCCAACATAGCTGCAGAGTTTGAAGTGAGTGATGAGGGTAGAGTTAAAGCGCTTCCTATGGATAAGGTGCTGGGACTGACCTTACCATCTACAGAGAGAGGTGATGGAGAGAAGAGATGTCACTGTGACGTTCACCAGACATGAACCCAGCCCTCAGGCTGCCCTTGGCTGCCAAGCTGCTCCAAAATGACTCATTTTGCTCATAGTCATGCTTTGAAAAAGGCCTGAACTAGAGGCCAGGAGCTTTCTTCTGCTCACAGAAAGGCTTCTGTGTGCCTCCAACACAGAGCCAAACGTGGCTTCTGCCTCGTCTCCAGCTGCTGGAGGAATTCTTGACCTATACATTTAATCTCTTGCTCCCTGTGGTGACACTGGAAAGATGAGCACCAACTCCCCAGGAGCTTGAAGAATTTATTAAACCTAAGAGATGTTTGCCAAGTAGCTTGTCTAGCTTTTTAACATGAATAAAAAGCACAACTGCCCTGGTTTTATTTCTACACTGTTATAAAGTCTGGAGTGCACATCATTGTCCAGAAGGAATGTGACAGTCATAAGCAGATTCTATTATTTACTAAATAAAATCCTCCTGCTTTGGAAGTGACCATGCAGCTGAAAGAGGCAGTGGCAAATGCCAGGAAACAAAACCCCTGTAATGTGTTGTCCATACCAGATCTTCTTGAGCTGGTTTGCTTATAACTACTGAAATCTATGGCAAAAAAAAGTCATGAGCAATTTGCATTTTTGTACTCGGCAGCAAAATTTGCACACCACAATTTTTGTTATAAATATAAAATCCATCCGGTTAGATGGAAAATTTAAATGTTTACACCTTTCCCAAGAGACACTGTAGCAAGTAATGATTTTGTAGAACACAAGCTTTGCACCAGATGCAATTATTTAACATCTTAAGTAACTGCAAAATTATGTAGGGCTTGCAGTGCTCTTCAAACCACAAGCAAGAAGTTTTCTATAACACAGTCTCATTTCCTCTACCAGAACTTCTCCCAGCCTTGCATTTCTAAGCAGGGCTTGGTCAATTCAGCAGCCTCAGAGTAACCAAGTTTATACAGGAGGAGGCCAAGTACCCTGGGGACTGCTTCCAAAGGCGAGGCAAAGCTTAGAAGTTACTCGTTGAGGAATTTTAGAAAGGATTATAAAAATATGTTGCTCTGTTGCTTTACAACCACCAGACCTGAGCCACTGCACACAAGCCTGACACTGAGCAGGTTGGAACTGCATGAGAAGTGACACGCAGCTCTGTCACGTGCTTTGCAGTGACTGCTCCCACCCAACCTGCACAAAGGCTTTGCTGGTTTGAGTCTTGAGCTGGCATGGGGAGAGGGAAAATGAAGAGAATGCCATATGTGAACGTTTATTCTAGCAAAATTTGAGCTGTGGGCAGTTACTCCAGCATCTGTCAACATCTTTGACTTTGTTTCTATACTAAAAATGGTTATATACACTCTATTATATACCTTGCTATTATTTAGCAGGTTTTTTGGGTACAACTCAGGATGCATATCCAAGTCTGTAACCACCCTGTGTCAGGCCAACAGATCCTAAGCAGATACAGCTTCCCCAGCCCACATTTCTCCAGAATCAAGGCTGTGCACATGAAGATTACAACAACACTTGCAATAGGGGACACAACCACTGTCTGAAGAGTTACTCTGGATTAGATCCCAGAGAGCTGCTCTTGTGAGGAGGACTGACTACCTTGCAATCCAAATGGCCATTTGAAACAAACCAGTGGTTTTACAGCAGCGCTGGGGTTTTAAAGCAGCAGCTGTTGAAACAGCAGCAGCCAAGTGATATAAAGCTACTGTTGCTTTCAAGAATTCAACAGACCTACTATCCTGCTTGTCAGGACAGAGTTACCCCCTCAAGTATAGGCAGCCAGCAAAATTACATCCCATGGCTCCCATAAAGAAACCTAAGACAGAGGAGACCTGAGAAACTCCTGCTGGCTCTCCACAGAAAGCCCAATTCCCAGTCAAATGAGGGCACACTGCTACAGCCTTGAGATTTCGAATGAGGTTTAGCCTGAGCTTTTCTCAGCCCCGGGGCCAAGGTCAGTGGCTCAGCACGTACCTGAAGGTGGTGCTGGTGAACAGAATCTGTTTGTGGACCCAACAGCTGAGATGCCATCTCCTGCAGCCTGGGGAGGGGTGAGAGCCCGGGTGGCACTGAGCGGGGAGCCCCCGGCCCGCAGCTCTGCCGTCAGCGGCGGCCCGATCTGCGTCTGCACATTCTTCCTTTGCAAAGTGCTGGTGGTCTCCAGGCTGGCGCAGGAGCTCGAGATGGACGTAGGCAAACTCGTGACCGGCGCAGATCCCCTTTGTGCACAAGAAACGGGCCCTGCTACGTTCTCTGTTTTGACAATGGTTCCAATGGTGTGGTTCAGAAGTCCGCAACTCGCTGGGGGTGTGAGGGGCCGAGGCCACGTTTGCCGATGAGACAAAACAGGGATTGTGTTCCCAGAGCCCGTGAGCCTCTGGGAGTCAGTCAACTGTGCTGAGGATTCGGATGAAACGCCGTAGAAATGAGGCCCGTTCACTTTAATGTCAGAGGCTGTCGGCCCGTTCGAAGTCCCACAAGAAGAAGCCTTCTTGGATTTATCTATACAAGAGCTGCAGTTAACATCTTCCTGTGACAAAGTCTGCTGGGATTGCGAGGAGCTCAAGGAATTCTGGGTGGTAATCCCTGAGGTGCAGGATGACATGGAATAGAGGGAAGGTGTGGGTGCCTTGTCAGCTGCCTGGTAAGGGTTGGCGAGTGAGCCATCTGCCACAATAACAGGCTTAATATCAGCCTTCTCTGTTTGTTCAGAGTCCCAAAGCGAAGTCATCTGCTTAGCAGATAAATGTTTCAATATGCTGCACTGGAGCGCAACAACACTACAGAGCCACTGGAAGGAAGAAAAAAGTGCAGGTTAGCTCTGGAGGCAGCAGTGCTCCAAACCTCTACAGTTGCTCCATGGTTCACCCAGCTTGAGGAAATCCAGCTGCTGACTGCTCAGATGCAGTGTGGAACTACAGCATCTGTTCTGGAGCTCATCTACAATTAGGAGGAAATTTTGTCCAGAGGTGTAAAAGTGCAACCAAAATTACGTACTGTTTATCTCCGTGCTGGAGGTGGGACAGAGGGGGGCTGAGATTAAAGGAGGGAGGAAGGCAGGCAGCATTTCCTCACTTCTAAACTCCTCCTTCTCTTCATTTGTTAAATGCTGCAACTCTTCAGCCTCAGTTTACAAACACACCTATCACTGAATTGGGCTTGTAGCCAAACACAACCCTCCAACTTAACTCTATAGCATGCTGGAAAGAAATGCTGCTCTACCTCAGGTATAGGGAGTAGAAAGCTGGGGTGGAGAGCACTCTCCTTTTACACAAAGTGGAGGAAGACCAAAAGATTTATTCCAAGTTTTAAGCTCCATGGTGGATGTGCACCTGCCACATAAAAGAAGCTTGTCTGTGCTAAAAAAGAAGGACTTGATTTCTTCACTGACATCAACTTAACGTGCCTTTACACTGTGGAATCTGGCCAGAAGTTTCATACAAGATTTAAACACTCATTTGACCTTGATTTACATGCCCAATTCCATCCGCAATAAAAAGCGACCCAGAAATGGGACGTTAACTTATAAATAAATGTGTCAGAGAGCAGCCTTACATAATCAAAGTGCAAAGTATTTCCCCTCAGCCACGAAATAAAGATGACGTCTAGACAGAAGGCCCTCGACTCCACTCTTAAGGCCAGAGGACTATTGCACCACTTCCCTGAAGTGTCAAATGAGGAATTTTACATCTCACCTGGAAAGTCAAAGTGAAGTTTTAATGCACAAAAGTGTCAGAGACAAGACAAGCTATCACCTTCACACAGGAGCTTCAGATTGGTTTCCTAGACAACTGCTCCATCATGACTGAAGTGGAAGGGGATCTTTGTACCAAAGCAACTACACACACAGAGTCCAAGCATTTGACTTAATTTACCTCCTGTTGTTCTGTCTGGCTGGCTAAGTGCTCAGTGTTCAAAAGGTGCTTCTGCAAGGGTTCCTCAGGGATCCCGTTACAGATCAGCTCGCCATCTCTAATTGCTGCAGGCGCGAGTAACGGGGGTGGAAGCCGGTACTGGGACTTTATAGCATCAGGAACCTACATTGTGGAGAAAGAGGATCACACATGAGAACAATTACTCAAGAATGACTAGTTAAACCAAGTGCTTGATCAGCACTGAACTTTGCATTTGCTGCTTTCTCACCCAAAGGAATCCTGCAGATACATTGGAAGTATCAAGGACTGAGTACTTTAAATTGATGTAGCCATGCTAAAATTAATAGGTTTGATTCCCTTAGGCCAGGCATGACTTTGGTACAACATGGTGGCTACAGCATAAGAGAAATCATGAAAAAACAGCCAAGGGAAGTCTGTGTGGCAGTTTTCAGGCATCCTGGCAACCAACACAGCACCAAATCTGACTGTAGGGCCACCTTCAGGAAGTTTTGTGTTGCACCCTCTATGCTTGTGCTAGATTTAAGTGCTTACTTGTAATAATTGAGCCTTATAGTTGAAGGAAAGAGATCTTAAATCCTACAGGTAGGGAGTGCTGACTCCCAGACCTCTCACCAACACAATCATTCTGACTCTGTCTTCCTCCTGCCCCAAGGAGTATGCTGCTTTCCCTTCCAAACTAAAACACATACACAGTTTTCACCCACCACTACCTGCTACACATACCTTCAGACCTTTCCTCTTCACTGACTGAAGAACTCTGCGATTCGGAGGGTGTTTCTTATGGATTCGGTTTAAGAAATCCACTTTGACAACGTGCTGAGATATGGTGTCCTGGAACCGGTCAAATACTCGGCACCGATTACTCAGGGTCAAGTTCTTCTGGTTCAGCTGGGTGATCAGATAATGCCACAGGAGTTAGGGATCTGCAGGTCACTCTAAGGCACCCTAAGACTTTCATAATGCCTCGTAGCACTGGCAGTACAGCATCAGCTCAGCTTTAGACTATTTGTTGCCTGCAGCACTAACCATTTCTGTTAAAGGGCACATTGCTGGAGATGAATACAAAAGCATTTAGAGGCCGACTAAGCAGTATCAATGCTCTCAGAAGCAGTTTGTCTGGGAAAAAGCTCTTTGTTTCAGCCCCCTGTTTCCTGAGTATTTAAGTCTCAAGTACACTGCTTTTCCGAAAATGAAAACTCCCTCTTGGAATGAAACTTTTTTGGGTTAAGCATGCAAAGAATTACTTCCCCTATTTGTAGCACTGTGCTGCTTTGTATCCCAGTTCTGGAAGCTCATCTAGATCTTAAAGAGTCCAATCAAAAACTAGACAAGCTGTCAGTGAGCCACAATCTGAGCTGTCAGCTTCAGTTACAGGAAGGAGTTCCCCCATCTTTATATCTTATTGCAGAGAGCAGCATCATATTCCTTTGGAGAGTGCGTTGCTTGCAGCAGGAGCTTTACAAGCGTTACAGGGAGCAATAAGAGCTCAGAAGCTGTTTTACATTTGTTGTGCTTTGTCCTTTAATGGACCTGCCAGGTTCCACTCCAGCATCCGGTTACCATACTGCAATCATAGTCCTGTGCTTACCACCACATGTTCTATGTGATTTGGGCACATCCATCTACCCAGAGGCATGGCAGTAAGCGGTGGCTCCAGACAATCCATGTGGAACAGGAGTGGGCAATAATCACACTGGATTAGAGGTGCCACTCTGCAACTCCTAGGAAGAGAGAGCCAAATCTTATTCCCTGTGCAGAGTATAAATAGAACATTCAGGCAAGCTTGGCTGACCACTTCAGTTTATCCTCTACACTGTTGTTTGCACCAAAAAGTAGGATTTCTGATTTGTAACTTGATCTGTATAGATCTTCTTTAAGATCCACTCGAGGCAAAAGCCTTTATCTGAAGAAAAATTCAGACATCAAAAGGAAATCTCAGATTTAGGTAATTACAAGTTTCCTTGAAGGAATCATGTGTGATGCTGGGATGTGTACATCAACAAGATGTTCTCCGAACAAGTCTCAAACTCCAGAAAAACAACTACATCTGAATCCCCAGGCTTTAAAAAAGCCTTTGCTCTTATGACAAGGTCATCAGTTGTTCTCCACAAAAGCCCACCTGAATCCCCATTCCACTTCGAGAAATTCACTCTGACTGGGTTTCTGAAATAAAGGTTTCATTTTCACTGACATTTTGAATTGGGATTGATCTATGCATTTTTTTATGCAGTGTTACAAAACCCATCAGTATTTTGTACTGGTTTTCAGATTTACAATTTCAGCACAATATTCCTATTTGCCCTGGGCTTATAAATCTCTCAGTAGATTTCTATTTCCTAAAGGTCACCTTCTCACACACTTCCTTCACAAACCATAAACAAACATCGTCATTTACCAAACCACCATCACTTTAGAATATTTCTTTGCAGAAAAACACTGAAGACAAGATGGCTCAATCTTGTCAATCTTCAGGCTACGTTTCAGAACCCTTTACAGCTGGACCTACACATGCTGTGGTGAACACCTGTTATTTAGCAAAGATTAATATTCTCCCATTTGTTTAGAGGATTGCAAGTAAATAATGAAGGGGAATGGAAAAGGAAACAGGTAATCTACTTTTTTCAGCAAGAACTTTGCTCCTGTGAAGGCTGCAGCTACAACTGAACAGCTTCCTGAAAGAACAAGTACCTGTTGCATGTGAAGCAGACCTTCACCGGCAAGGGAACCAAACCATTGTGGTCTAACTCGTGTTGTGCTTTCTTGACATTCTTTCCTGTGGTTTCTTCCTTTCTCCTCCTCTTACTAGTACCTGAAAAGGAAATTTTAAAAAGCTTTGTGTTATCCACATAGCAGAGGTTCGCCTTCTGGTAGATACATATAATCATCTCAGAAAAGTCAAAGACTGCTGCTTAAGGAACCTCTATCAACCACTAAATTTAGCCTTAAGTGACAGAGACTGTCTTTAAAGGCAGATATATTTCACACTTAGTAATTTCAGTGACACCCTATACATTTAGTCACTACTTTGTTACTATATTATTGCATCATAAATCAAAAATCAAGTATTTTGACAACTGATTCTTTTTCATATTGATGATCTAGTCCAAGGTGAGATCAACAAGCATCTATCACAAGTTCTGATGAACACGGTGTGTAGTTGCAGTGTCCCCACAGATTTGAAAGGCACCTGCTGCTAGGCAGCTGAAGGAGAGCCAGAGGTACCCTCTGCTTTCACCAGAGCCACAACTGTCACAGAGTCAGGAGGGCAAAGAGGAAAGATGGCAGCAGGATGCAGCTGCAGACATCTTCACTATCAGCAGACAAGGCCCTGCTCACCTGGAAGTGCTGTGGTGCAGGTCAGTTCATTCGGCAGCTGGAACTGCGTTGGGTTCCTTTCCATGGCAGCAGCAATAAGAAGCTCAAAGGGTCGCTTCAGCTGGGGCTGCCCACAGTCCATTTCTGCAATGGCAGAGTCATCATCCACGTCAATTATGTCCTCATCCACATCATTCTGTTCAGAGTTGGGGGTCTCGGTGCTGGCATTGGATGTGGGAGTGCCAGGCCGGCTCGCTCTCCTTTCCAAGATCCTGGCATGCGCATTAGCCCTGATGCTGCTGCTAGACCTGTCCAACAGGTCTGCGTCACTGGTGGGGGAGGTGGTCCTTTTCCCAGATTTGTCCACCAATCCATTTACCTGCCCCAGCTCTTTCTTCTGTTCTCGCTTCTGCACGACATGAATAGGCAGGCTTATCATGGAGGCCACAAACAAAGCACATCAACCTTGACAAATATGCGATTGAAGACAAACAGCATCTGAAAACGCTTGAGCCACGCGCTACAACTTCCCCCTTGCAGTCATCAGAGCCTCGATCAAGAACAGTCTGATGGCAGCTAAGGTACAGGTGACACAACAGCTGAAGAGAACCAAGCATGGGGAAGAACATTACCTTTCAGGGTAGCTATACTTGAGTCCAGATCACAGCACCTAGTCCTAAACATTCACAGCACCTAGTCCTAAACATTTGACAAATCACACAACTGTTTACTTTGCTACCAACACTGAGAAACTCCACAGCAAACTGTTCACTGTTGATGCACTTTACTAACCCTGGCACTGCATACAAACCCATCAGAGGCTGAGAAGGTCAGCTTGAGAATACAAGCACAACATACAAACAACACTCTGCTATCTCCTGATGACAGGAGTCTTGAACAAGGTGCAGCAGAAGAAAACTATAGATTGCCATCACCACAAGATCCATTTTGCAACAGGAGATGCTGCATGGCCTGGGATGGGCAGCTGTGCACTGTTCCAGTGCTTGACAGCATCACCCATATGGAGGAACCAATCTACTCCATCACTAACATGGTCTGCAAAGGGAGCAAAGTGTTTTCAAGCAATTTTTAATATAGAAAAGTTGGGGCTTTTCTCCTTTTCTCTCTCTTTTTACTTTATTATTTGTTTTTCGATTTGTGACCTTCATTTCTATTGTTGGCAGATGGCTGAGCAGTACCCTGGAAACATAACAAGGCAATCACTTCAGGAACAAAAGGCTGAGCACACAGTTTTCTTCCAATCTGTTTTGGGTGTCACTTCAAGGGAACAGTTGCTAGATAGCTTGGTGCAGTTTCTAAACCCTCTGCTACGCAGCCCTACGTGGTCACAGCAATAAGATGTTTACATTGTGCAAGACAGCTTCCTGGAGAAAGAGCATCAAGGCAAAAAAAAAAAAGACAAGCTACAGTATTGCCCAATCATCTCCTTCCCATCCTGTTCAATAGCCCAGGAAATCATAACTCACTGTGATTTCACCCTCTGCTGATGTACAACTGCTGTTAAGTCACTCTTCTAAAAAACACATATTAAGTAGAATCAGAGCCCTGATGGCAAAGCTGTATTAACGTGACTCCCATTCTGCCTGTAGACAGCTCACCTCCTCAAGCACAGGAGCCATTCCCATTTCCTCTGTGCCTCAGCTCTCCCTCCTTTCCAGAAATGGAGGCAGAAGGAAAACAGTTTAAAAGACACAGATTGACAAGAAGGTATCAGGCACTTCAGTTTTACCTCCTTGTAGTGAGGTTAAAATATCCTAAGGGTCTCACCAAGACCCCTTAGGTTTCTTTAAGCCCTTTCCTAACAAAACCCTTTGCAAACATGAGCACAAAGAAGCAGCTCTGGTTGTCTAAGTACACACGAAGGGAGAGGCAGGTATAAACCACAGGATTCAGGTTTCAGAGGGCCAGTTGGAAGGGCAGGGACTGTGTCTGTTCTGAGGCTTTACCTTGCGGCGCACGGTGCAGCGGTGGCACATCCACTCCCCCGGGGGCAGCATCTCCTCGCTGAGTGGAGGGTTGCTACAAGAGAAACACAAAGCACAGCTTTATTGTTATTTACTGTCATTTCTGGAACTCTTCTCACGTACACAGCCAGAGCCAGGGCAGCTCTGCGGTTCCACTCCCAGGCACTTCCTTTAATTTATGGTGAAGCTCCCTGGATTCGCTCTCCCATACATCCACTCAGCCAGACACCTCCAAGAAGCCAGTCTTCCATGACACCCATCTCAGCTCCACGCTTTCAGAGCACTCTCAGACTTGAACAGCAAAGATAAATGGAAGATTCACTGGTGTGCCACACACATACCTCCCCCCACACCTCCTTAAATAACTTGATTACTCCATGTGAGACCACACAGATCCCCGTGCAGCAAACACAGTCACACATCCTTGGATTTGCAGTGAGTCCAACTGAACGAGCTGCCATGAGGTCTACCCACCATCTCTCCCATGCACTCCATCCCTGGGCACATTTATTTAATGGTAGAAACCACCTTCTATCTTAAGACAACCCAAATACTCTTAAAAGTGTCACCATATCCAGCTTGCCTTGGCTACGAAGCACAGGATACATCCTACTCACATGGATCTGCACTTACTATAAAAGCTGTATCACAGTGAAATGACATTCTCATTTTGATGCTAGAAATAAACCAAAGCAAATTAGACTAAGGAGTAAGGAGGACTATTTTGAGAAACACTTTTCCTCAGTAAAAGGCAGAGCAGCATATGTTAGATGATACACTTTCCTTACAGATCCTACTACTAACTCAAGTACTTTCCAACACCTCTTTATCATTAAGATTTGTTATTTGAGCAAACTGCTGACTGTGGCAGGGAAAATGTACCTGCTGGCAAAACCCAGCCATTTACCACGCAGTGTGGCTTAAGATAATACTTTTAAAAGTTCTCCTGACTTTTGCTAGAGGCAGCTCTTAGCAAGTCTGCTCTCTTGTGCTGAACACACGGATATACTACCACAGGATCTGGAAGCTCCATTTCCCACTGACTGGGAAACAGATTTCAAGGATCCATTGGGACTGACTGGGTTACAAGGGGATCAAGAAGTACAGTAGCTTATAAGACTGGCCCAAGAAAGCCACACAAGCATGGGAAGCTAGATGTTGGTTCATGGTAAGAGTCTATATACTGTTTATTGCACCTACAAATACCCAACCAAATCCAAGTTAAGCTTTCCAGTCTCCAGCCCTGACAAGCCAGGGAGGATAAGACACATACTTGCTGGCTGGGAAGAGCTGTGCTTTGCAGCAAAGGGAGAGGCTGTCTTCCTCAAGAATCTTGCTCCTAGCACAGGGAAATGGCACAGGATCCCAGTCCAGGCTCCCAAGCCTGGACTGTGAAAACAAACACACTTCCTTTGTTTAAACAGAGTCCCGGCGAGCCGTGCCCCGAGCTCGCCCTGTGCCAGCACTGCCTCTGCAGGTACTGCAGCCACCCGGGGTCACACTCCCTCTTGCAACACTGCGCATGGAAGACTGAAGGAAGAGCACAGCAAGAACCAAGCTGGTAATAACCTCAGCATTTCTGGTGTCAGGCTCTGGGGAATTCAGTAGAGCCAACACATCTGGCAGCCATTTTGAGGAGGAGTGCAGGGTTTCAGAGGCCTCCGTGTTCCAGGCGCTCCAGAAACACAGCGCTCTGCATATATGCACTGACATACCTGCAGCTTATGTTTCTCATTTCCTGGAGGGCTTGGATGAACAAGAGATCAGGCTCTAGATGAGAGCACCAAAGCCTCCACTACTGGCTGCTTCACCTCAAATGCTTGGATGAAGCAGTAGCTCCCTGCCCCAAACTAATCTTTAGCTAACAGAAGCAGGGAAGGGGGGGTGGAAGGAGGAGAGTAACAAATGATCCCCGTGTGCTTGCTGCAGCATAAATCCAGCTGAATCCTAAGGTGCATCCTGCAACAGCTCAGGTTTTACTCTTGCTAGAAAACGAGCTCTTAGATCTGCCTCTACAGCAAGTATGGATTCATGTGGCCCATTCCCCTCTCCCCTCCCAACACCCCAGGGCAAAAAAAACCACAGACTTTGATTTGTTCCTAGTGAAATTTCACCCTCTGAAGCTCCCGACGAGCGTGCCTGAACTGCTGGGAACACGTCTGCCCCATTCCGATGTGCGGCGTGCCAGGGATCCACGCGCTGCCAGATGCCTCCGGTTATTTGTTTTAACTGTTACCTCAATCTCACTGTGCTCTTTCATTTTACAATGAAACAGTTAATACCACAGTGAACCTCGAGAGACGCCTGGAAGAGTCAGAACAGGTTTCTTCTGCAAGTGTGTATGTTATTGTCCCATTTGCTGGGTTTGAAGCATGAAATCCTACATACTCTGTACTATTAAAGAAGCATTTTAATGAATGCTGCTACCCAAAGGCCTGTGGAAGGAGGGGGAAAGATTCGTTTCAGAGCAGCAGAAAGGTTTTAGTGCTCAGATAAACCTCCTGAGGTTTTCTGCTCACTGGCAGGGCCTAGCTGCGATAGCAAGTGTATTAAAAGACTGATTCTGCCTCTCCTGGTTAATGAACTGTTCATCAAGGCAGCTCACCATGCTAACAAAGACTGATGAAGGCTGCTCCTGCACTGCTGGCCTCGCAGCAAGCAGAGAGCACTGCCTGGGTCTCAGCAGAAAGCCAGGGAAGCACTAAAGAATGCTGTTTTAATTGACTAGGTATGACCACATTCTTCAACCTTTTACTGTAAGCATAAAAGAAACGGATTTTTAAATCTGAGCAAGATACTTGATCTTCATAAGCAAGGTAAGAATTAGCACTTTGGCAGGAGCACCAGAGCCCTTTTCTCCCTATCTTTCATGGGTTCATTAGCATGCACAGCTCCAGCCGCCAGTGTTTGCTGCCAACAGGACCTGGAATTGTACAGCTCCCACTTTATCTTCGGTTACAACACATCTCCTTTCAACTACACACCAGTCAGTTGCACTTTTCAGTACATTTTCACTAACCCTTCATTTCAGAAAGTTTCCCCTTCTGTCATTACAGACAAGAGTGGTGGCCTCTGCTGTTTACCTGGGGGGTTTGGTGTGACCCAAATCAAACCTGCTCAGCAGAATGTGTTTCTGCATTTAAAACAAAGACAGCTCTGAAAAACACAGGCTGACTTAAAAACACTGGAAGACTAACTCATACAAAGCCTCTGAAAATTAAAGGAGATGTTTATCACTGCCTAGTCAAAAACCACTACATTGCTTATGAAGTCACTTGCCATATAATATCTGTCTCATGGCTTTTTCTCAGAAAGTTAACTATCTCCTCAAAATTCCTATCAGATGCATTGTCAAGCATTGTTCTGCCATGGTCAGAATGCAATGCTCTATCCCTTAAATAAAACTTAAATGGCTATGACAAAATAAAAAAAAATCTTCAAGAGCATATTAGGAGTTTTTATCAAGCAAACAATAGCATGAAGCCACTTAGCTTTTCAATTTCACACTCTGGGGCTCTCATACATCAGAAGCCTGTTGTCAAGCCTAAATCCCGTAATTACTCCTCACTTTGCTGACCTCAATAAATAGGTAAACAAGTGCTCCAAGGAATGGCACCTTCTCCAATACAAACTGGGCCGTAGCTCTCAAAGGAACCAGTTATAAGCAGACCTGAGGTTATTTACACACTGCATTCCTGGCCATCTTGCGTCAAAGGCACGTTGACACTACTTTTGGACCCACCAGGATACAGCCAGCTACCAGCTGGGATAATGGTGGCAGGAAAACAAACCAGTGCCTGGTGAAGCTTTCTTCAATAACTTCTCTTTCATGTCAGTTGTTTTCAACAATTGGACTTAAATATTTTTTTTTCCTGTGCGGAGGAAAAATAGTAACACCATGAAAAAATGTAGGCAAACACATTTTTTCCTTCTCAGGAAACTTGATTAACTGACCAAGACTCAGTGACAGGATAATAATGAAGGATGCTAGATATGTTTGCCAGATAAGGGAAGAAGGCTTTCAACTCTTCTATGGGACTCCTATTTATCCCTATGATGGATAGAGCTACAGCTGTTCTACCAGCTTCATAAAGAACAAGGCTCCCTGGCTTCCTACAGCAGGGCCTCAATGGCAGCTAAAACAAACCAGGAAACCAACCTCACTGTCAGGGCTTTACAAGAGCCCCATTGAGAAACAGGGAAAGTTGCATCATTTACAAATTCAGCTTTTTGGAACATTTTTACTGTGCCCAAGTTACATACTTCTGCTCACAGCTGCTCCCAAACCCGGCTGGAGGAGGACACCTGGAACCCTGAGCCTCTACCTTAGAATAAAACCACACCAAACAAGCCAACAGCTGCAGCCTGAAGCAAGTTCCTCCCCACTGCAGCTCCCTTCCCTTCCTCTTTTACTCTTGCATCAACACAAAGCTTCTCAAGACAGAAGTCAGATTTCAATTACCTCAGAGGTGGTTATTAGGAAAACTATCAGCTCCCTCCTCTCCCTCCACTGTTGTTCCTTAAATTATTCAGTGAAGTCTCCAAGTTCTGCTCATTAACATGAATACATTGTGACACTCAGCTGTACAATAATCTTCCTGAAAAAGCCAAAGATTTCTCAAGCACCAATGCAGAGACCACCAAACTTCAGATAAGCACAGCATAATTTTTGTTCTTTACAGACCTCTAAGCATGACCTGATCACATTAAAACTAACAGTTTCAGCAACTTTCTGGCCTCAATTAGGCTCATATTGTTTATAAGTTATACCTATTTTAAGCCAGCAGCACAATTCACATTAACTACGGAGCATCACCCACTATATTTCTACCTGTGGTGCAACAACAACCTGTGAAAAAAGCTGGACAGCAGGCAGCACAACTTTGTTTACACTGAAGTGAAAGTATTGAGCATGGACATAAGAAGTTCTAAATTAGCAACATCCAGCAAGGACTCCTAGACACCTCCAAACAGGTCAGGACATGATTATTTTGGCTGCCACTATGCAAGGAAGGGAACCAAAATGACTGTTTCACAGGTCACCAATTATCCCATCATCTGGAACACTGCATGTGCTTAGCGTGCATCTTTCCAACAGCATGGCCAGAGCTGGAAATAAGGGTTCAGCAACAGACAGAAAACAGAAGCAGGATTAAAACACCATTATATGGGCAGACAGCGAGGAATAAGATGTATCCAAGGAAAAAATAAAAGTACACTACACTGTCTACATGATGCTACAGGGGTGGAGGAAGACTTCTTAAACTCTTCAAGGTTTAAGAAGCAGCTTTGCTGGGTATGCCAGATCCCAAAATTTCCTTCACTGTGTGCTCCTTTTTACTATCTAGACCTGCCAGTGTGTTCAACATTTCCAGGGCTTGGCCAGCAGTCCCAGGCTCTGGCAGCAGCACCACCATGCTCCTAAGAACCAGGTACCATTTCATGAGTGTTTCATAAATGTTGTGGATATTCTGTGAATTTCAATGCCAATGAACTTATTTACTTGAATCCATCAAACCACTCCTGCTACTCCCACTCTGGGAAGAGAACCTCATGGAAGCAGGTGTTTATCTACCTTACCTCAGCTCCCTTCCTGCCTTCACTGGCACAGGCAGTCCTGAAGTTCATAGGGAATCAGGGAATTATCCTCCAAGGCACGAAGCAGAAGTTTTTTGCCTCCAACCTGATGAGCAGGAGGGCCCAATAAACTGGATAAGCTGCATGTAAACATGTGATCATCTGATGTAATTAGTTACTTCTATTTATAGAAAGAACCTGGCCCACAGAGACCATTCCCTAGACAACCTGTTAGTTATTACCTTCATTAATGTCCAGCTGACAAAAAATTAAAGGAAGTATTGTTTTTTTAAGATACCAAATTTACACACATAGGTAAACACACACATATATAAAAACAAATATGGATTAAAGAGTGTATAGTACCACCAGAACCGCAGTGAGGGTTTTTGATTATTATTTTTTAATTAGTTTGACTGGTTATGAACTCTGATATTTGAGACATATTTGCCTAGGGAACCATCCAGGTTTGTATTTATAAGCAGAAACCATGGAAGTTGATAGAAGAATTGTTGACTTTGAAAAATGTGGGTCAGACATAGAAATTCAGACATTTTGCACATCCTGACTCCTGTTTCTTTCCCAGGCATCACTCATGCCTGTGCTGCAGACAATAGTAACAATAGCCTGAATTCAATGTCCAGGTTCATTATTAAGTGTTCAGGTCTTTATAGCACCATCTTCTTAACAGATTAGAAGTCATCTTCTCAAAGCAGGATGACACATAGGGCAGCATCAGGGAAAAGAAAGGAGGCTGAGGAACAACACAGCCCTGGTGAGAATCACTTCATCCAATTCTGTCTTTAAAGAACAATAAATGAAGAGACATCTCTGGTGGGAAAAAAAATAATCAAAACACAGGTCTGAGAGGTTTCTGAGAAGTGAACACATTCAGCCCCAGCCATACTGAACGTGTTCAAAGGAGACAGGGGTGAAAGGACAGCAGCAGTAAGGTGGAAAAAAGGAAAGCAGCACATCAGAAGAGGATGAAGGGCAGACCCATAAAAGCAAAAGCATGAATTTGTCTTCACACAGGCACAAGTGAAGTGTAATTCTGACATCTACATGTGGACTAGGCTTTCCCAAGAACGCTGGGGAAGAGAGAAAAAAAGAGCAGAGACAGAAATATCCACTAAAAAAAAAAAACCAAAACCAACAAAAAATCCTTAGAGCAGGGCATACATTCTTTTCTGCCTTTTCCAGATCACCTTCATATCTTGCTCCTGTTGCTATTCTAGACAGAGATCACTGGGAAGTTCACATGATGCCATGCCCAAAGTCAGAGGCTGTACAGGCAGGTGTTTCACACCAATCACTAGTGCTTGCCAGAAATTCAGCATGGGGTTTTCAGCCTGCTAAATTGTATCCTCAGGCCAGTGCTTTCTGCAGGGTTCAAAGTCGGTAATCTCCAGCTCCATCTAGTTTGCTTCCAGTGATCGTGCAGAGCAGACGTCAGCAGAAATGGGTTAGAGTTGGGTTCAGGCACTCGATTCCCCCCAGCTGGCTGAGATGCTCTTTGCCTTTTGTGCTCAAGATCTGATACACCAACAGGAAGAATGATTTATACAACCTTTTTTTTTTTCTTTTCCCCCTTCATTTTTGGCTACAGGGAGCATTTACTCCATACCCTAAAAAGGTATGTGATTGCATTACAACTGGTATCTGTTAACCCCTTTATTAAAGGGAATCTACAACTATTTTTACTCAGCTTACAGAGTTACTGGATACTGCAGTGTTCCTTCGAGGAAGCTGGGCAGACATCTAGTGAGCAGTGGAGCTGGAGACAGCACAAATCGATTGCTATAAGGAGGAAAAGCCAGCTCTGACAATCTGTGTCACAAGAATCACAAGTCTAGCCAGTAACCTGACGTGGCAAGATGCTTTTTGCTTACACTCACTTCTTTCATACCCCTGTAACAAAGCCATGTTATATCCCCAGATACATTTGCATTTTCACAAGTCCAAGAGAACTTCCTGACTGGTTTAAAAAAACAAAACGGGTACATCCTTCTCACACGATTTATATTCCAACAGACAGCACTTCCTAAATATTCAGACCGTCACACTTGCTTTCAGGGAGATACACCTCCTTCCTACTCTGGAAGTAACTACTCCCTTTCTCCACAGCAGATTCCTGCTATTTGCTACTGACTCAAGGTTTAAGAAAGGCTGCAGAGCACAGGAAAAACTCAAGAACCTGACACGTACCAGTGAGTCAGTCTAGCAACAAAAGCAGTTTAACATCCACTGCTGTGGGTCAATAAACGGAAGAATTTATGTTAGTGTTGAAAAACTGTTTCAGTATCGACGTTACAACTGAAATTTCAAATTGACTCTGTCTTACACAGGGAAACACAGGAGCCCTGCTCTCCTGCAGGTGTTCCTCACACCACCACAACAGCACCTACAATCCAAAAAGGCCCTTTTTGGGGGGGTGAGGGAGGAATTCCTGGTTGGTCCTGATTCTTACTAAAAATACCCAGTTCTGTCACTGACAACTGCACAGAGGCACTCCCCAGCCGGGGTGTCCTTCACACCCGTGGTAAGAGCAGTACAGCCGGATGTCAGACATGCCAATTACCACTGCTTCCCTTTTACCACCCCACCTAAACAACACCGTGAAATGGAGAGAGACAGAGGAAAGAATTATGAGCTTTATAAGATCTTGTGCAATAAACACAGCAGTGCCCCATTCCCAACTATCAGATCTGCTGGCGGCAGTACAATCTGAACAACACTGAGCTTGTATGTGATAAAAAGACATAAGGCAGCTAAAGGAAGGTGAACATATTTACAAGATAGTGCCAAGATCTCCATAACAAACAGTCATTAGCAGATTAGTATTATGAATCTAATCCAATTAAGAATTTCCTTTGCAAATGCCTGGAGGAGCTGGAATTCCTCTGGGAAGACCTTTCCATGTTGTGAAAGGCTCCCATGAGTCATGCCTGCAGGCTGACATACCAGGAAAGACCAGCTCTGGAGCAGCAGGAACAAAGCAGTGAACCCCACCTCGAAGCAAACCGCTGCAGCCTCCTGCTCCTGAGGAGTCAACTCAAAAATGGACCTCACAGAGGCAGAAAAAAAAAATAGGATTTCTCAGTTCCACAAGTTGTGGTCAACATAAAACTGGCACTTTCCTAAGCCAAGGTACAAAAACACAGAGAATTCTCCTTGTCCACTGTCTCCCACTGTGCCATTTTCAACAGCTTTGGAACAATGCACGTGTTTGATGTAACACCAGTCCACATAGCAGCCATGCCTTGAAGGCAAAGCCTAAATTAAGTAGCTAAACATCACCCTCCTCAACTTGGAATCCTCGACTTTAGAATCCCAAAGCCACGCTCCTACTACTGCACACTGATGTTGGGAACTGCAGCAGAGACCCACGGCTCAATCCCAATCCCCAATTCTTGCCCACAGTGCAAAATCTGCTCACACACAGTTTAACACGAGCAACATCCACACACACAGGTGAGAGTGCTGGTTTGCAAGTCACCCAATCATGAGTTCCTCAGATTCTTACTGTGAATGATTTGCTGAAGCCCTCAGCTGAAGTCCATAGATTTAGGCTGACCTTATCTGCCTTTGCACGGAGAGATTTAGGACAAAATAAGGAGAGTGAAAAATCTCATTGGTACAACTTTGCTGAGCAGAGCTGCCAAGACTGATCATGTTACCACATCTGCAGGCGCACACGCAGTGAACCCTCCGCTGCCAGAAACCCAACCAGGGCAATCACTTCCTCCTGCCTCAGGATCCAGCCTGGGCTGGCCCCAAGGCTCCCAAAATATCAGAGCCAGAGATACATAAAAACAAAAGTTGGGTTTTTTTAAAAGCACATACTTAAACCAATATTGTTTTAACAAAGTATCGGTTAAGATGGATACATTTAAATGTTGGGAACAGAACAGTTTACTCTGACCTTCAATATGCAATTACATAAACATTAAAGTAGGGGTTTGCCAGTCATTTACTGTTAAAAAACCCAAACAAACAGAAAGCTTCTTACTAAAAACTTCCTTCACTTAAAACTACAAGCTTTTTTGAAGCTGTGATGTAATTCAATGTACTGAAACCCTGCTCCTAGCCACTATTAGGTAGCAAGTTTGCCTCTCCAGCACCTTCCTGGACATCCCCTACTCCTTACAGCAGAAGATGCCTCAGACCATTTTAAGATTCACCTGAAACACCCGAGGCAGCCCAAAATTACCATTAAGGGAAGGATTAACTGAGACAATAGACTGGCCATTGTTTTTCTCCCCTCACAGACTGCATATTCATGTAAAAACCCAAAGCTAGAACAAATGCCAAAGATAAAGCAGAGCATTTTAGACAGAATAAGGTGGGGAAAGAGTTATGGATGTCCTACCAGCCAAACACAACTTTTTTCCATTCTTTGTTCGAAGCACTAAAACAATGTGACTCATAGAAAATACCAAAATCTAGTTTAGCTTCCTCTGCTGCACTTTGCAGCTCTGTCACTCCTGTTCTTCGACACCAGCACTTGGGTGAAGACTGCCAAATCGAGAGGGAAATGAGCCAAACACTGCAAATATAAACACAAGGAGGTGCTGCAAAAAGTATGATGGAGGTAGCAGGCCCCGGTACGGACAGGACACACTTCTCCCAGCACAGCAGTGAGGAAGCCCAGCTACGAGGAACCTTTCTGCTGAGCAGGGCCACAGAACTGGCACTGTCGTTTACATAACTGGTCAGCTTTAAGGGACTGAGGTCACTCTGCCATGCCAGCAGAGCTGCACAGCCAGCGGCATGAGATTTTACAAGAGGGACTTGAACCGCAGCATTCAGTGAGGTTTGTGCTTTTGGGCTCCTCCAACCAGAAACTTGGGCAGGGAGACTTTATAAAAAAAAAACAAGAGGAGAGAGAAAAAAAACAAACACAAAACTGTTCTGTGTTGGTTCTCCCTCCTGTTGTCACTCCCCTCCCCCAGCTTGTTAACTAAACTTTTCCTCTCCCGGGGATCTTTCTAATCCTTCGTAATGAATTTGCAACATCAGTCACTTTGCAAACCCGCTTCAATGTGAATCAAGTTTACTACAAGCTCAAGAAAACACAGGGAATTCTAACAATCACATTGCCAGGAGGAGGATATACATGGGAAAGAATAGAAGCAGCACTGGAAAATTGGTTTTCAATCATGTAAAGAAGGAGTATGCACCATCCCTGGGGGCCTGGGCTAAGGCAGAACATCAGGATGGAAATGCACTCTGCACTGTTACCCAAAGCAACAGATTGTGGGCAAACAGCAGAACCAGACACCAACTTCAGAGCTAAAAATCTGACGTCCTGCTGTCAAGAATTACTAGGGACCCAAAAAACCTCTCTCTGTAAATTCAAACCTGAGGAGAGTCACCTGACCGTGATATTAATCCAAGTATGTTGAAACTAAGTATCTGGCAGGGATTTTGCACTTTCCTGTATCCCTCCCACCAGGCCAGTTTCTCTGCAGCCAGGCTGGAATCCTCTGGCCTCTCAGAGCACCCATAGCAGCTTTACACTGAACTAGTGACTCCAAAATGGAGTTGTGGGAAAAGGTGACACCCCAACAGATGAATTGGGAAGTCACTTCCACCCACGTTAATTCAGGAGAGCAGTTGTGCCACAGTGTACCAGCAAAACTTGTTATTTACCACCTCAGATGTGTAACACTATCAGACTCTGAAAGTTTTGGCCAAGTGCCTTCTGTTTTCCGCGGAGGACAACGGGTTTAAGTGCTAAACTGAAGTTAAGGCAAACTGCTGAAGTTTGAGGGTCACACACCTAGCAAAGCCAACTTCCTCACTACAGGCTTAAACAACTCGATACAGAAGAACCTTCTCTACACAAGAAGGAGCAACACGAGTTCCTGGGAAGCTGAGCTGGGTTTGTCTCCAGCTGACTGCATGACTTGTGCCAATCATATCCCTGAAAATCCTTTTCTTTTATAATACAGCCTCTCCCATGCAGCTGTATGGGAGCTGATTACAGCTGTAATCAGCTGATCACAAACCCTAGACACATTAAAAGCTACTTTTTTCGTTATGCTGTATTGATAATAAATTCAATCTGGTACTAATGCTCACAATAAACATTCAGAGAACAGGTGAGCTGTCGACACAAACCAGTTAGAGTGCTCCAGCAGTGCTATTCAAGTGACTCAAAGCAAGCCTTGCATTACAGCTACTATTCTTTAAACAAAAAAAAAAAGGAGGCAGAAAGGAAGTTGCAAGTGCTGTCTTTATGCCTAAGTTTATATCCAGAACGGAAGTTTACTTCCAGCAAAATGTAGGAGGTAATGGGAAGACACACGAAAACAAAACCTGAGCATCCCTTTGAGACAACCTAGGTCACCTGAAGGCCATAGCCAAAGGTCCAACAAAGGTCCAGGAGGAAGGAGGAGAACCAGGCCCAAACTGGAAGCCTTCAGACAAAGCCTTTCCACACTGTGCCACCTCCCACAGCAGGGTCTGGGCTGCCGTCAAAGGGATCGCTTGACAAACCCCAGCAGAGGCAACAAATAGGGTGAAAGAGAGTATTTAGAATTGCTCTTTCATTTCTGTTCTGAAGAGTGACTAGTTAAAGATACACATATATTTTTCTATAATATTTTTATATAAATTCTTACACAATTATAATGCAACTAACTCAGGTACAGTGAAAGCTTTACAGTTATCTCATTTATCTGGTTGTTTCCCACTCGCTAACTACAAAAACATCACCAAATTAAGCCATGAAATTTAGGCATGCACAAAGTGGTCTCATTTATGGTCAGACTTAACTAGGATTCAGAGTTAACTCTGCAGCCCTAGGCACAGCTCTTCCATTCCAAAATGTGAAGTTCTAGCCATCGCTCCAGCCTCGCTAGGAGAACACTCAGGATGCACCCGAAAGCAACTACGCCCGGCAGAAGGAAAAAAACACCCTTAAATTAAAGCTCATCAAGGACACTGGATGAAAAATAATGATAATTACTATCCTGCTAGTAAATATTAGAGGATCTGCACTACCACCACCAGTAGCACTTCCTCAGGGTAGGAGGGATGATGTCATGGCTGCATGCTACAGCATTGTCGGGTTTGCCTGGCTACACGCTGCTAACGGGACACTCCCTACAGAACTGTGACCGCACACTCAGCTCCCCTGCTATCAGCAACCAGTTTAATAAGTGTTCTGAGACCCTCAATTAGCATAGAAATGCAGAATAGCCAGCAAGCAAATGAAAATCAGAAAAAGGCAAGGGAAAAAAAAAAAAAACAAACAACAGAGGGAGGAAAAAAAAAAGCGCAGAGGAGACAGCTGTAACAGGGTGGCAAACAAAGCTCCAAAGCATGAAAGAGAGAAAGGAATGTGGTTAAAAAATCTCCCCTAAGGAAGAATACTCTGTACTCCCAAGCTCCAGCTGTTTGACTTGCCCCGCTCCCTCCTCCACTCCATTATCCACTCTGGCTGTGCTAATTTAACACAAACCGCCCGCCTGTGTCAACTGTTGGAAGGGGGGATTTCAGGATGCATCCAAGCTCCGGGTGCAGAAAAAGGAAAAACTTTGGGGCGGAAAGTTGAGGAGGCGCTTTTGGCGTGGTGTCGCTTTGTGCCGGGAGAGCTTGGGAAGCTGTGAGGGAAGGCAGCAAGAGCCCATCCTGCTGCAGCCTCCAGCACCTCGAGCTCTGCCACCGCTTCCACACGCACCTCGATTCCCAGCCGGCAGCCAGATCTGCATGCAGAAAGCTCTGCCTTCATCAACAAAGCCACACAACTCCCAGCAAGAGCACCCGTCAGCCCCCCAGCTCATAGCAGACACCCCCACGGATGAGACAAGCAGGTTGGAAGAGCAAGGAAGAAGGGAAAAAAGGAGGGAAAGGAATAAACCCGGCCAACGTTAAAGTCTGGAGGCCTGGATTTCCACGGGGAAGGTATTTTCACGTTTGAGATACTGTGGGGAGTGTTGCGAGGGTTTGGAAGTCATATATGCAGCCAAAATGGCGCTGAGAATAAAAATATAATTTAAAGGAAGGTCGCCATATTGTAAACAGTGAGGCAGGGAGACACAGAGACAGCAACCTCCATTATTCCCAGCAGCTGCAGCAGCACGGAAGCGCTGGGAACGTCAGGCCTGGTGCGGAGACGCCACCAGGGCTTCCCCCTCTCCAGCCAGGGCCCTCCGGAGGGTTCCCCGCAAGCCAGGCACCCTTGCAGAGGGGTGAGGTGGGGAAGTTTCCCGCTGGGGAGGGTGAAAGGCCGGGCAGGGGCAGCACCAAGGCAGCCAGGCCGCGCAGCCAGCGGCCTCGCTCCTCCTCCAGGCCTCTCGCCTGCTGCTCAGCACAAAAAGAAAGGAGGAGGGTGGACCCCCAACCCTCCAGAAAGCAGCCAGGGGAGGGTTCACCTCGGCCGCCGTGGATTAGCCTGAGGAGGGATGGACCCAAGCGGGGTTTGCACCTCCTTTTTGTTCCTGTCTGCTCCAGCCGGCCCCACGTCCCCCCCCTCCCCGGGACCTAACGGGAAGCGGGAGCGGCCGGAGGGAAGGTGCCCTGGGCAGATCCGGAGGGAGAGAGCGCCAAGCCTTACCAGCACTGGAGGTGGAAAGCGGCGGGGCAGTGATCGCAGCACAGCAGATCCCCTCCTTCCTTGCAGCTATCGCAGCTATCGTGGTTAGTGGCCCTGCCACTTCGCCTGGGCTCCTTCTCGGGCCTCCTGCTCTTCTTTTCCCCATCTTCGCTCTTGGGGGGAGCCAGGAGGGCCTGGATTTGCTGCACATGCACACACAGACAGAGCGCGCTCTGAAGGGCTGCACGGACCCTGACCCAGCGCCCTTCTCCCCGTGCCCGCCGGGGGGACAGCGGCCCTGGACCCTCCGGGAGGGGATCGGGGGGGGGGGGGACAGAGACCCGGCCGAGCCCGCCCCGCCCGCCCCGTGTCCGGCAGGGCCTCTCCGGGGGCCGGGCGAGCTGCCTCCGTCCCTCCGCACTTCCTTGTAAGGCCACGGGGCTCCGGGCTGGGGGGGTTCCCTCGCCATCTTGCAGCCCCGCTGCCTCCCCGGTCCGGCCCCCCCCGCCGCGTCCCGGGCCTCACCTCCATCAGCCCCCCGGAGGTGTCCAGGTCGTAGACGATCGTCTTGGTCTCCATCTTCTCCCACATTCATCCAGCCCAGGAGCGGCCCCGAGAGCCCCCCCCGGCGAGAGGGAGCGAGGCGGGGACGTGCGGCGGCCCCTCAGCGGCGGCTCCGCGTCGAGGCGGCGGGGGGGGGACGCGGCGCGGCGGGGGCGGGCGGGCGGCGGGGCCTATCCCACGGGCCGCTGCGGCTTGCGCGTCGTCCTCCTCCTCCTCCAGCCGTGCCCGGGGGCGGCCGCGGGGGGCCCGACGCCCGCTGCCATTGCCGCGCAGGGGGTGGGTGGGTGAGGGAGGGAGGGGGCGGCGGCCCCGCGCCCGCCGCGGCCGCTCACGCACCGCGCACGCCCCGCGCACAGGCGGCGCCGACGCTCCGGGCCCCGCACGCACGCGCACTCTGCGCCCCCGCCCCGCCCGCCCCGCGCGCATGCGCGTCCCGCACCGCCTCCCGCGCGCGGACCTGGCGCGGCGGCGGCGGCGGCGGCGGCGGGGGGGGGGCGGCGGGACGCACGCGGAGCCACTGCGCGTGCGCGGAGCGCCTCCCCGCCCCGCCCCGCCCCTTCTCGGCCCTCTTCTCGCGCAGGCGCGTGGCGGCCGTCACGTTCCAGCGAGCGGGCGGGGCGGCGGGGACGTCAGTGACGTAACGGCGCGGGGCGGGGTGGCGGGACACGCGCGCGTCGGCAGGGGGCGCGCGGCGCGCGGCGCGCCGGGGTGGCGGGGGCGCGGTCTCTGCTTGTGACGTCACCCCGGCAGAGGCCACGCCTCTTAAAGCGACAGTGTCTCCCCCCTCGGAGAGCACGGGAGGGACGGGCGGGGGTCGGGATGTCAGCGGGGTAGCGGTGAGGTGGGCTCAGGGCCCACGCTGGGGGATGTGTGTGGGTGTATCCCCGTTCCAAGCTGCCCGGCCCCGCTGAGGAAGACGCCATCGCTTCTTCTAAAACACCAGTTTTTATTAATGAAACAACCAAAAGATGGGGAGGGGGGCGGTATCCCCTCCAGATCGAGGGGGCGGCGGGGGCCGGGGTCACCAGCCCGGGCGGGACGCGGCGGTGGGAGGGGGCACAGCCATGCCCGGTGCCCCTGCCCACCCCGTCACTCTGGGGTGCCGGGACGCGCGGAGGGGACACGCTGGTGGCGGAAGGGACCCCCCCGGAGAGGGCGAAGCAAGCGGGGGCCGGGGGGACACGCAGCATGCTGGGGACACGGGAGGGACACGTCCCTGCGTGGCGGCGGTGGGAGACACGGGGTTGCGGGGGGGGACCAGCCCTGTCGCTGGGTGGGGGGCGAGGGCGGGGGCGGCACCCACATGGCCACCTAAGCCCCTCGCCCACCCCCCGGGGCTTTGTCCCCTCCCCACTGCAGCCCCGGGGAGCCCTGTCCTTACCTGGGGGTCCCCACAGCGCTGCTCCCCCTGCCTGCGTCACTCCTCCGTCGCAGGGGCTGCTGTTTTCCCGCTGGGGGAAGGATGGAGCCCGAAGGGCAGGGCAGGATCTGGGGACCCTGGCTGGCTCAGGGGTCAGGGGGGCAGGATGGGGTCCGGGGACCCTGGCTGGCTCAGCCTCTCATGAGCCCAGTGCGAGGGGCTGGGTGACAATAGGGCTTGGGCAGAGCCCTCGGGGGTCCGGGTGGATCGGGGGTGGCAGGGGGGTGGCCGGTGCCCAGGTGGGTCCTGCCAAGCGCTCGGCTTGAGTCTCCTTGGGAGAGGTGTTCCCAGCCCGTGCCAGGGGCCGGCGGGCACGGAGGGGCCTGGGAGGGGTGGCTGCAGCGCCCAGCTCCACGCTGCCCACACCTAGATGGACACCTCATATTCCCTCGTGTCCTGCAAAGAAAACAGACTGCAAGGGGTTGGACACAGTGCAACGGGGTGCCGGGGACAGGGATAGGGCATCTCCCATCCCATAAGGAGCTGGGGGAACATCCCAGACTACAGAGAGCCCTGGGGATGTGTGTCCCATCCCAAACATGGGTCCTGGATCAGTGTCCATCCTGTCCATGGTCCTTGGGTGGATATCCCAGACAGTGTGTGTGGTCCCTGGATTGATTGATTAGTTCATTTCTGAACTAATGTGTGGTGCCTAGATGGATATCCCACCCCACATGTGGTCCCTGGATGGTCCATCCTGTGCATGGTCCCTGACTGGATGTCCATCCCTGAACAGTCCCTGGATAGATCCATCATCCCACGGGTGGTCTCTGGGTGCATGTCCCACCCCCTGTGCTGTTCCTGGATGGATGTCCTGTCTAATGTGCAGTTCCTGGAACACATGACCCCATCCCACCCCTGTCCCAGCCCCTGGCACAGGTGGCCCATGCAATGCAGGGTCCCCAGCCCCACATGGGGGGTGTGGGGGCCGGTACTTACTCCTGTCTCATAGGTGGGATTGTCAAAAGCTGACTCCACGGTGATGTGGTCGTAGGGGTGGGAGCCAGCCAGGGGCAGCTGCAGGGCCGGCTTCCCCTGGAGCCTGTGGGGAAAGGGCAGCTACAGTGGGCACTGGGGGGCCATGGGGCCCCATGGGGGTCACAGGGGGCCACTCACTTGGAGAAGTAGAGATAAATGCCCCCGATGAGCAGGGCCACCACCAGCACGGGCAGGAAGACAGCGATGGCCACGTTGGTGCCCTCCAGCGTTGTCCCCGAGGGCACAGCCTTGGCCACAGCTGTCCGGGAGGGAGAATTGGGGGCTCACCCAGAGGACACCCCACATCGGCCGCACCCCGGGTGCCCCTCCACGCTCTGGCACCCCAAAACACGCTCGCCCTTACCATCCAGGTTGCGGTTGCTGTAAAACTCATCGTAGGAGGCTGGAGGAGGCGGAAGAAAGAAACCAACAGCAGGAGTGAGAAGTGGGGTGCTGAGCGGTGCCGGCGGGGTGCTGGGGTGGGGGGTGCTCGTCTCACCCGCCTTGCAGATGGGAGGGGAGCCGCTCCAGCGTGAGGGGTGCCCGGGCAGGCAGCGCAGGCTGCTCTCGCCCAGCAGCGCCCGGCCGGCCGTGCAGGAGAAGTGCAGGGTGGCTCCCGCCGGGTACAGCCGCCGCTCCGGGCTCTGCCGCCCGCCCGCCGGCACGCCGGGGTTGTGGCAGGGCTCGTAGGTCTCCGCTGCGAGGCAGTGGGACGGTGGCGTCAGCGCTCGCCATCGGCTCGGGGGATACGCCCGAGGAGGGGACGCCCAACTCACGGATGCACTTGGGGAGGCGGTCACTCCACTTGGGTCCCCCCGCGGCGCGGTCATGGCAGGTGAGGGTCCCGGCGCCCGCCAGGACGTAGCCCTTGTCACAGACGTACTGCACGGTGGCTCCCACCGGGAATTTAGGGTTGGAGACCACCCTGCGGCTGTGCTCAGCATCGCCAGGGTCCCGGCAGGTTGTCACTGCAGGCAGGAGTGACCAGTGGTGATGGTGGATGGGACTGAGCTGCAGGGCAGGGGGGTCACTGGTGGGCACCACTCACCCCGCTCGCAGGAGGGCAGGTCACCGCTCCACGTCAGGTCCCAGTGACACATCAGGAGGTCAGTGCCAGTCAGCTGGAAGCCAGGGTAGCAATGGAATGTCACCACAGTGCCATGGAGGAGCTCTGGCTGTGAGGACGTCTTCCACCCATTGGCAATGTCCGGCAGCTCAGGGCAGGTGTCATTACGGGGAACCTCTGTGGGCACGGAAGGCTGAGTAGGGCAGTGGGGACACTGAGGACACCGGGGGCACTGTCCTGCCATGGGCCTCACCGGAGAAGTGGATGACAAAGCCCTGCCGGTAGGCGAAGGCCCCGGCACCGGGGTCAGACTGGAACTGCACAGTGACATCGGCAGTGGATGCGTAGAGCTTGAAGCGGCCGCGGGCGCCCGTGTACTGGCCCAGGATGCGCGCCGTCAGGTCGTCCCCGTCGTAGAAGGTCAGCATGTCCCCCGAGCCCAGCCGCAGCCTGGGGCAGTGGGGCCATGAGGGCAGGGAGGGCACAGATCCGCCATATCCCACCATCCCCATCCCATCCCAGCACTCACACACGGACATCCAGCATGATGCGCTTGTCCTCCTCCACGTGCAGCCCCCAGATGCAGTCCTGGCCTTTGCCGTAGGCCTCTGGCCAGTTGGGTGACAGCACCACTCCGGCTGTGTCCGTCAGCTCCCCGCTGCACACCGCTGTGGGCACACGCCAGCCTTGGCACTGCCATGGGGCACCCACCCACTCCAGCATCCCACATCCAGCACCCACCATGTCCCTCAGCTCCACCACACTCAGCAGCACGGTGGCTGCAGTATCTCTCACGCCCCATCCACACCAACCCCTGGCACCCTCCAGCACCAGCACCCACCACGGCACGCTGGTTCTGTCTCATTCCACTGCGGGTCACTGGGGTCAACACACTCGATGATGGTGGAGCCCTGCTCCAGAGTGTAGCCAGGGTCACAGCTGAACTCCACCGTGGTGCCCACGGGGTACCGGGGATCGCTGGCCGTGAAGTTCCCATACTTGACGAAGGGCTCGTAGCAATGCCCCTGCTCGAAGGCTGCGGGCACAGGGGCAAAGGTCTGCGGGGGCCAGGTGGGCACAGGGGTGTTTGGGTCACCCGCTGCACCCTTGGCCCCATACCCTCATAGCGCAGCGCCATGCCCGCTGCGGCCCCGCTGCTGTCGGTGGTGAGCTCCACGAAGAAGTGGCGGCCGGTGCTGAGCAGCCCCTCGATGGGCAGGTACTCCACCTCGTAGGAGTCGTACACCGGCGGTGCCTCCACGTTGTTGCCGTTGCGGATGATGAGCCTGCCAAGGCATGACAAGGGCAGGGTGCACTGCTGGCCATGGCCAACAGCAGCCATGCTTGGGCATGGATGGTGGCCTCCAACCCCGGCCATTTCCAACAGCACCATCCTTGGGCATGGCCAGAGGTTATCTTCCTTGGATATGGCCAAGAGCACCTGTCCTTGACCGTGGCCAATGGCCAAAGGTAGCCACACTCGGCCATGGCAAGAAACACCCATCCTTAAATACGACTAATGGCACCCAGCCATGGCAGATCCCATCCTTGGATGTGGCCAATGGCACCCATCCTTGGATATAGCCAAGAGCACTCATCCTCGAACACAGCCCCGTGAAGGGCTGCCCCAGAGTGCTCCCACACTCCTGCCCCGCCAGTTTGAGCCAAACCTGTCATCATCCTCTGCCAGTGACACCTTCTCGAAGTGGAGGTGCAGGCGGTGGCCATCCGGCGCTTCCAGCAGCCAGTGGCAGGTCAGGTTGTTGCTGTAGTTCCCGGGAAAGCCGGGTGACACAATGCGTCCCACGGTGGCGTTCCGGACCACCCCGCCACACGCCGCTGCGGGAGAGGCACTGTCAGTGGGTGGCAGTGCCACACCAGCTGTCCCTTGTCCCCGAGATGCTGGTGCTCACCGAGGCAGAGGGGCTCGCGGGCGCTCCAGAAGGGGCGGGTGGCGTTGCGGCAGACGAGCCGGCGGGCGCCCTGCAGCTGGTATCCCGTGGAGCAGCGGAAACGGGCGTCCCCACCGGGGTGCAGGCTGCTCACCGAGACCTCCCCGAAAGCCGGCCGTGCTGGGAAGGGGCAGCTCAGCAGGTAGGCTGGGGGCGGGTGGTGTTGTTACTAAGGTTGAGGAGCAATGGATCCCCCCAGAACCCAAAAGCTGCCTCCCCAGAGCCCTGGAAATGCCTGGGTGTGGCAGGGCTCGAGTGACACAGTGCCTATGGATGCTGAAAATTATGCTCAATGAATCCATAACTGCTAAGGCAAATTAGCTCTCCATGAGCATTCCTCACCTAGTCAGTGCCTGCTTAAAACTCAGATAAACTCCCGGTGCATCACCACAATCCAAATTAGCACGATGCTGGCAGGGAAGCTCCCAGCGGGTACAGAGGGTTCTGAGCCCCATACCTTGGTAGTGGAAGTGGTAGGAGCCAGGGCTGGGGGGCCGGGGGCTCTGGAAGCGGAGGGTGAGGAGGTTGGCCGGGCTGCGGATGACCTGGCCCCGCAGCAAGAAGGACTCATTGGCCAGGAGGTTGGGCTCCAGCCCTCCCGCGCTCTCCACCGTCAGTGTCTCCCCTTCTGCCAGGCTGATGTTCTCTACCTGCAGGGGACACAAGTGTCACCACCTCAGCATGACCCAGCACCTGACTGGGAGCTGGCCCTTGAGTGGCTTCTCTGCGGTCAATAGCCCGCTGGAGCTTGTCTGTGCAGGGCAGCACCTTTCAAACATGGTTAGCAGGGCCATAAATCATCCCCCACGCCAAGAGCAGCAGGGCCCAGCTCTGCCAGAGCACCACAGCACAGCCGGGCCCACGCTGGCAGCCTTGCAGACAGCCAGCCTCACCCTCTGGAGCAATTTGCTATTAATGATGCTAATTAAGCCATGCTGCATGGTGAGGAGCAGCAGCACTGGTGAGTGTGGGCTGCTAGAGCAGGGCTGGTGGTGGAGTTGCTGCCTCTGGCTCACCACCAGCTTTCCACAAGCCCTGTGGTGGCCTCAGCAGAGATGGGGACACGTGGCCACGTGCCACTGATGGGAGCAGCACAAGGGCTCAGCACAGCAGGGTTTGCTGTCAGCCTCTGCTCCTGGCAGATGGGTGCTGGGTGTTCCTGGTCCTGCAGCACAGCTTGGCACCTGCTGGCACTGCTCACACCTTCTCCATTAGGACCTCGTTAATTAAATCTCACAGCACTTCTTTGTGAGGGGTGCCAGGCACAGCAGCTGGTGGGCACAGAGCATCCTGGGGCATCCCAGCAGCTCATGTACCCACATCCCTGTGCCAGGAGGGAAGGCAATGTCCTGAGCCAGCTCTCTTGGCTTGGGGACAGAGGCATGGGGACAAGAACAAGGACATGACCATGTGTTTGTGCACCCTGCACAGACACACAGCCGTGGCACAGAGTAGGGGACAGGCCACACCCGTCTGTGGCCACTTGCCACCCTGGCCCACCCTCAGCTCACCTTGAGCTCCACACCATAGCCAGGGTAGACAGAGATGGTGTAGGTGCAGTCCAGGCTGCCATCATAGGGGACACCGGCTGGCTCTGGGGACACCAGCCAGCCCTCGGGACCCGCCAGCGTCCGGTTGCAGGGAGCTGGTGACAGAAGAAACCCCAGCTTAGCCTCACTCCACCCTAGTTCCACCTGACTCCCTCCCTGCCGCTCACCTGGCCCCTGCAGCGTGGTGACAGTGGTGGTGGTGATGGTGGAGGTGGTGGTGGTCCCTTCCTCATCCCCAGGCACCACAGTGGCCCCGGCGTGGGGTGCCAGGGATGTGCTGGGCGTGGTGGGTGCCTGGCTGGGGGATGCAGTGCTTGACTCTGGCACCCCAGAGGGGGACCATGAGGGGTCTGCACTTGGCACAGCCCCCCACGCCTCCCCCCATGGCCCGGGGCGCCCTGCCGGCGTGGTCAGCGGGTCAGTGGGGAAGGCGGGCCGGGGCAGGGCAGGGGTGCGAGGGGAGGGCTCGGGTTCTGGGGGGCCGGGGGCCGGCTGGAGGGCACCACCAGGGAGGAGGGGGCCCGCCCCAGCGGGCAGGAACGGCGCCTGGGCCAGGTAGTCCTTCTTGAGGAAGGCTTCGTGCAGCAGGTCCTCCAGCAGCGGGTGGTGGTTGAGGATCTTGAGCGTGGGCGCGGTGCTCACAAAGCGAGCCTCCGCCTCCCGCTCCGCCGGCTCCGTGGGCAGCGCCGTCGGCTCCACCTCAGCGCTCTCCCCAGCCTTACTCGCCAGCCCGTTGAAGCCTGGAGGGAGGAAAGAGTGTGGGATTCTGGGGAACCTGTGGAGTGATGCTGTGTTGGGGATTGAGAGGGAACGGGGGACTGGTGATGCACCAGGGGGTGATGCTTCATCACAGTCCAGCACTGTGCCCTCAGTGGCACCTGGAAGCAGAGCCTGGACATGGACTGTGCTGTATCAGGTGTGGATGCAGCTCTGGGGAGTGCCACGGACCTGTGCTGCTCTGGGGACCAGCACTTCCCATGGACTGACCCTGCACCACAGGTCGGTGCTGCTCCAGGGGCTGACGCTTCCCTGCACACCAATATTCCCTCAAAACCAGGATGGCAAACAAATGTATCAACCACATGCAGCGGGATCATTGCACCCTCTCCCCAGCACGCCCTTCACTGGGGGCAGCCCTAGCAATTAAGCCCTGGCTAATTAATGCACATCTGCAGTTGTACCATGTGAAAGGGTGCCCACTCCTCATGTGAGCCAGCCCGGATGGGGACAGCCCTGGCTCTGGGTGTCCCTGATCTCAGGTTATCCTTCCCCACAGAGGTGGCTATCCCGTGCCAAGGTTCTCCTGGGTCTGCATGTTCCCAGGGTGCAGACGTGCAGGTGATTACCACGACTGCCATGACCAGGGATGTCACAGGGGCCTGGACACTTGCACCCTTCTCCAGGCTGCCAGAGAGCTCAGCTTCCTTCCAGCCAGGCTGTCCCTGTCCCTGAGCAGTGTGAGGCTGTAGGGAACCCCCTATCCCATCGATGCTCCCCCCTCTCCCACCCACAACCACAGGGATCCCCCTGTCACAGCCCCCTGTCCCTCCCAGGCATTAGTCCCTGAACAAATCCCCAGCATGCCCAGCCCAGCAGCTTACGGCCTTTAGACCAAAAATAAAATAATTTAATCAGCCCTAATGAGTCACCCAGCATCTCCCACTCCTGGATCTGGCACAGCACCGTCCCCTCTCACTGGGCACAGCTCAGTGGCACGGCAGAGGGGGTGCCATGGTGACACCCAGCATCCCTCTGAGGCCACGGCAGCGTGGGCACGTCTTGCCGCCGTGCACAGGCACTGATGACACGATACTGCCAATTACCGGCTAATTATCCCTATCCGTAGCAGGGCAGGGCCCCGCGAAGATTAATTACTCTGCGAATGCTGCTTTTAAGGGACTATTAAGAGACATTATCTTGGGTGTGCAGCGTAGTGGGGAGCTGCTGGGTGCTGGCAGGCGTCCTCACACCGCTGCTACCCACCCCTTGTCCCCAGCAAACCCCTGCCATCGCACAGGGACGGTGATAATGCCCTGGGCACACAGGCACAGCAGGGATACCTGCCCACACCAGCTCCAAGGGGTTTGCTTGCCCCCCAGCAAGGCCAGAATTATATTTTAATGGGATCCGTTTATTAGAACATAAAAGTTAATGAGTTTATACTGAAGGGTGCCAAAATCTCCGTTGGGCTTTAATGGCAGATTAGCGCTCAGGGCTGGGCCCTACACCACCACCACTGCCCTGTGTGGTGAAGGCTGGGCTGGAGATGCCCACCCAGCCCCCTGGACACTGCTGTCCATGAGCATCTCACCTGCCCGGGGTGCTGGGGGGCACAGAGGTCCCCATGGGGGTTACTGGCTTAGGCCAGGCCTCACTGCAAGGATCCCACAGCAACTCCCATCTGGACACTGAGCACCCTGGGCTGGGCGCTCCTGGCACCAGGCACTGCCCTGGGCTCTGTGTGGGGCTCTGGGTGCCACAGGATGCTCTTGGCACTAGGGGATGCTTGGGACCCTGGGCTCTCTGGGGATGCAGGATGCTCAGCACACCGCGGGAAGGCAGGGGGTGCCCAGCTGCTGCCACCCTTGCCCCGTGAGCACCACAGAATTACATCCTCCACCTCCACAGACGTCTCTAAGCAGCTTATCTCCAGCGCCACAGCGATGTCCCTCCCATGTCCCCAAGGTGACCAGGGACTGCTGACGTGGGCCTGGCTACCCAGCACACACCCTGCGGGCCCTGGCGGCCAGCAGGGACCCCGCTGAACTCGGGCTGGGCAGAGGGGCTGCCAAACCCCAGCAGCCACCTACCTGCCAGGGTAACTCGGCATGCTGGCCACGGTCAGAGCCGGGATGGGGTCCTAATCCCTCCCATTGGCTTTGTCGGGTGGGAGTTTATTAACAGCAGCCGGGAGATGCCAGAGACTAAGCCGGCTGCGGCGGGCGGGGCCCCCGGCGGGGATCGGGGATCGATGCCGCCTGCTGTCACCAATAAATAAATAAGGCGGCACGCGGCCGCCCAGGGAGCCCCGATCGATGCTGCCCGCCAAGACAGCAATAACACAGCGCCCGGCTCGGGGAGGGACGGGGCAGGGCCCTCAGTGGCCCCAGGAGCATCCGTGGCACAGTGCTGCTCCGTGCCTCAGTTTCCCCATCCGTAGGAGGGGGCAGCAGGAGGTGCAGGCGGGCACAGGGTGAGGGCAGGGGCTGGGCCTCACAAGATTCTAGGTTTATTTTCTAATTTAAAATCCAATCTGGCTTTGCCCCCGTGGTCAGGGCCTGCAGCTGTGATGAATGAGCTGTCAGGCAGCCGACACCTGGGTTTGCTTCCAGGTGTGAAGGCAGCGTGGGCAGGAGCAGGCAGGGAATCCAGGTGGGTGCAGGTGGTGGGTGGGCAGGTGTAGGCAGCGAGGGAATTCAGGCATTGTCTGGATACAGGCAGGCTGGGTGGGTGGATGCAGGTGTGGCTGGGTGGGTGGGTGCAGGCAGGGGCACACAGATGGTGTGAGGGTGAAGGCAGGGGCAGGTGGGCACGGGCAGGACTGTGCAGCCAGCTCCTCTGCCACCAGCTGTCACCACAGCCAAACCACTGGCACCCAGCATGGCAAGCTGGCACCGATGCTGGCATCCACGTCCTGCCATCCCATGGCCACCCTGGCACCACCAGTGACCCCAGATGCCCACGGCCAAGCTGAGACTGTCAGAGCAGCTGGAGCAGGGACCCCACGGGCTGCCCCGGTGCCCGGGGACGCTGCGGGCGGGTGCGGCCGCCAGCCCTGGCAGCTACCGGAGGAGCTCGGCTTTAATATTCATGGCAGCGCTGGCGGGGAAGCGTTTGACCTTGTATGTTTTGCAATTCTCCTTGAATTGAACAGTCATTTACCCGCTGACACATGTCACATCACCGCAACCGGCTCCCTGGAGCATCGCGGCGGCCGAGCGCCGGCTGACACACGGAGCACCCCCGTGTGCCCAGCGGGCAGCTGGGTGCCCATCCCCGGGGCTTTCCTCCCTTCCCAACGGTGCCAACAATGCCCTTGTCCCCTCCTGGCCACCCACAGCCCATGTAATCCCCCTTCCTCATTCTCCCTGTGGAGCTAATGGGTTTCTACAGCAATTTCCCTGTGTGGCAGCAGCGGTGATAAATTGTATGTCTGCTGCTATTTCAGACCCGAGCGCTGTGCGGTGCCATGTCCTCCCTCCCTGGGCTCACAGCACCTAAATCAGCCTCTCCCCCAGGATTTCCTGTGATGGATATCCCACTGCTGGGCAGCACCCGCTCTGTGCCACCCCACTCTGGCCATGATGAGGGTGCCAGGCCCCCCTGGGGCTCTGTGCAAGCTCTGGTCTCCCCCAGGACCCAGCACAGCTCACCCCTCTGGGGGGCAGAGGGGCACCCAGCCCTCGGGGCACCCCTGGGTGCTGGGGGTGCCTGCCCAGCGTGGGCAGGAGTCAGGCAGGGTGAGCAGGGCCATGCTGCCCACCCAGCTCCCGTCTCCCCTTCCCTCCGCCCACTGCCAGAGACAGTAATTGAAATCGGTTGCGGGAGGCGAGCGAGAGCTGCTTGTCGGGCTCCGCGCTGGGCTGCTCAGCCATGTCATACTTCCTGCAGACACCATCCCCTCCCATCGCCGCCTGCTCCTGCCAGAGCCAGCGTTTCAGCTGCCCCCATGGCTCTTCAGCCAGCCCTGCATCCTGCCAAAGCGCAGCTTTTCCTAGAGGATGAACCAGTCAGTTCTGGAAGCCACTCAGGACTGATCTTACAGCCAACATTGCCCCTTGCTGCCACCCCCCTGGGTATGTGGGGACCACCAGAGCCTGCTCTGCCCAAGCATCCCCTCGCTCATCTCCCACCACTGGCTGATCTGGCATTTCAAGCACCTCTCTCCATTTTCACAGGGTCAGAGCAGCGCTCTTGCAGCTGATTAATATTTGATCCCTTCAGCACAGCTCGTTACTGCATTTAAATTATATATGTAATAATTCCTACTGGCACAGCGAGCATGCAGGCTGGCTCCTCCTGCTGCCTCTCCTGCAGGTTGGGGGCCGAGCAGATCCCAAGCCTTGGCCAATGGCACCCCCTGGCACCTCGGAGGATGTGATGAGCAGTGCCAGGTCTCAGCACAGGGCAGGCTGGCAGCGAGCCAGGCAGACAGAGGCACCCCCAGCTGCCTCTGAGGGGTGCAGGCAGCCCCTTCACCCACCCGAGGTTGCTCATGGTGGGAGCAGTGCTGGCCCTCCGGCTGTCCCCACGTCCCCAGCAGCAGGAGGAAAGGATGCTGCCACTTCCAAGCTCCTGCCTGCGACTGGAGGGAATCCATTACCTCCCTGGTTATAGGCAGCTTTCAGAGGCAATCTTTCAATTGTGCGCATTTAAAGAATTGATTGGAGGCGAAATTATCCTCTCCCGTCAGAGGTGCTGGAGACACAACTTCATCCACCTCCCCTGGGGGCTGTTGGAGCTCCCAGGGGACCCCACAGCCAGGGTCAGCCTCAGCCCCCACCCCAGCAGGGAGTGACAGATCCAGGAGCCCCGTGCCAGCCTGGGGGTCCCTCCAGCAGCACAGAAAAGGGTGGGGGCTCTCTACTGCTTCAAACCAGGCCTGGGGGTGCCCTTGTCATGCCCTTGCTCAAGGTTCTTTGCACCCCATTTTCCCCCACACTCCCACCGCTCTGCTCCAGCCCTGCCTGGCACAGCACCCTGCACTGAATCCATCCCCACCACTGCAAACCCCCGGATGATCCCTGCGGCAGTCAGGCTCCGGGCAGTGCTGGGGGTGCCTGGCTCAGCCTGCGCCCCACATCCCCTGGGGACAGCCCTGCCCTCCCGCTCCCTGGCTTAAGAGCATTATCCAGATAATCCTGGCCTGGCGGCACGGCAGCGTGGCGGTGACGAACTCCTCGGAGGCACGCAGCGCACGAGCACACGCGCTGAGTGTAATTACTGGAGCAGGCACCCGCCTCCTTCCCCAGCCCCCTCCTCACACCAAGACCCCAGGCAGCACCCACACCCCCAGGGCCACCATGTCCCCCGACTACATCACCCCTATGGGTACAGGGCAGCTGGCTGATGCTGGGTGCTGTGGCACAGCTCATGGGGGCATGGCCAGGCCCTGTGCCCCCTGCCACAGCCTGTGCTGTTTCCTAATGCCCCAGGCTGCCAGGACCCCAAATTATAAGGAGTTTCCTCCAGCATGGCTAAGATGATCCCCACAAAAAATTCCCGGCCTGCCGTGGCTTTGGAGAGCTGGGGAGAGGGGCTGCAGTGGGGCAGAGCGGATGGAGCTGTGCCTGGCACCATTCCCCTTGGCTTCACCAGTGCCATGGGGTCCAGATCCCACTTTCTGCTGGGGCAAATCCCTGTGGACACCAGGGGCTGGTGGTGCCCCACAGCTGGGGCAGAAGAGACAGGATCAGACCCTGCACTGCCACCCCTCAGACCACATCACAAAGCTCCCCAGCCTGGATGAGGGGTCCAAGACTCCCTGAACCCATGTCCCTCTGACCCACAGCTCATCCCCATCATGCACTAGCCCATCCATGCCAAGTCAAGGCCACAGTGACACTGAGCCTGGCACTGCTGCCTGGAACCCCTGGGAGCCCTGCCTGATGGAGGATGGGGACTTTGAGGCACGAGCCACACAGGAAGCTCCCAGTATGTGGTGAGGGGATACAGGGTGGACAGGACCCCATGGGTCCCAGCCCTGAGAAAAGCTCAGCACCTCCCAGGGCATCCCTACTTTTAAGACTCTGGGAAATGCACATGCAGTGTTTAATTAACTTTATTGATATTCAGAAATTAGGGGACTGACTAGAGGTAATTGCTCATTAGAAATCATTAAACTGACACAGTAAGCACCAAGCCTCCCTTGGGGGAAATCTGCCCTGCTCAGCGCCCTGCTCCCAGGACAGACCCACAGATGTGGACCCCCCATTCCAGTCCTGCTGCCCCCCCAGCAGGGCAGGAGATGGGGGTTCCGTGGCATTGCCCCACGCGCTGTCCCCATCCTCTGCCTCTCCCAAGGAGGAAGGCAGTGGCAGCAGCCCCAGGCAGCAGGGCGAGCTGGGAATAGCAGCGGGCGCAGGGCCACGGCGCCCTTCCCCGCCTGGGCTCCGCCGCCAGATGGGGAGTTTATGTAACTCCCCGCACGGCTGCTGCCTGCAGCCGGTGCCCCCATCCCGCATCCCACCGGGGCTGGACCACGACCCGCCCATCGCCCCATGCCTGGCCACACTGCTCCGGGGCACCCCAATCCCCGACAGAGCTCCCCAAGCTTTGGAAGGTCCCCAATCCTATTTTTTGGGGCAGCGGAGCCACGAGGCATCGAGACTGCCGGTGCCCCACGGGTGGCAGGGACAAGGAGCCGAGCTGGGTGTTGGCTGCTCTCCCTGGCGAACCAGCACTCGCCACCCTGCGATCCTCGCGGAGCTGGAGGGGTCACCCCAACAGGGGAGAGAGGGGGAAAGAACCAAATGCCCCCGGTGCCCCCCACCCGGCAGTGGGGACGGCACGGAGGGACCGGCTCACGGCGTAGCCAGTCCGAGGGCGGCTCGAAGGGCTCGGTGACCGCGGGAGCGGGGCCGCCGTGCCTGCCCAGCCCCCGGTGCGGCGATGCTCCCCCCTCCGGTAACACCGGCAGAGGGGCTGCCGCCGGAGCCTGCCGGGGGCGGCGTTGCACCAGCCCGGCTGCAAAGCGCCGTGCGCGTCCCCGGAGGGGCGGAAAACGAGGAGGGGGTGGGGAGGGATTCTCGGTTCGCCGGGGGAAAACGGGGAGCGTCCCCTCCACACCGGGGGGCGAGCACGAGTTGGCAAAGTTTGACGGCGGCGGAGGCGGGTTGAGGCCACCCGGTAGCGCAGGGTGGTCGGTATGCACGGTGGGGATGACCCGGGAGTGTCGGTGGGCGCTTACCGTGTGCCGGGGCGCGGAGCAGCGCGGCGAGGAGCGGCAGGAGCAGCGCGGGCGGCGGGCCCATGGCCGGCGGCGGTCAGCACCGCGGACAGCTCCGCTGCGGGCGCGGCGGCGGCGGCGGCGCCCCGAGCGGCGCCCGCCGATACCGGGGACGGCGGAGGGGGGGGCCCGTAATGCTCCGAGCGCGGCGCACACCAATCCAAGGATCGGGGGGGGGGGGGGGGGCTCTCCCCGCCTCCCTCGCAGCCCCCCCCTCGCCGTAATGCTCCGAGCGCGGCGCACACCCGGTGCCGGGGATGTGCGGAGCGAGGGAGGGGGCTCTGCCCGCCTCCCCCTCAAATCCCCCCCGAGCCGTAACGCTCCGAGCTCGCCAATCCCAGGGACAGGGCGGCGGGCCGGCCGTGATGCTGGAAGTGGGGCGCTCGCTAATTCCAGGGATGAAGAGGGGGGGCTCCCCCCACCCACCCCTGGCCGTAACTCTCCGAGCGAGGCGCCCTCCAATCCCGCAGGCTGGGAGGGGGGTGGGGGGGGGGGGCTCCTCCCTGCTACCCCACCCCCACGCCGTAACTCTTCGTGTGCGGCGCCCGCTAAAGCTGGCGGTGAAGGCTGGGGGAGGGGGATCGCCTAACCCCCCCTTCCTCCCCGAATCCCGGCAAACCTTCGGGGTGGGAGCCAGCGAGGGCTGTGGGAAAGGTGCTCGGTGCCCACCTCACCATATCCTGCCTCCCCACCCTACAGAACTCTCACCACAGCCACCTCCCTTCCCCCAGCCTCCTCTTCCCCATCCCTAAATAGCCCAAATTAGGGCTGGGCTCATCATCCTCCAAGCAGAGACGCCTGCACCCGAGCAGCACAGGGAGGGGCCGGTATTCTTTGTGATGGGGTTCCAAGAGCCCCTTCCCAGCCCCCTGCCTCGGGGTCCCGGAGGGCAGCCAGCCCTGCAGTGGGCAGATGGTGCTGGCACCGGCACCAAGCAGCTCCATGTTGGCTGATGGACAGCTCTTGTGGGTGTTAAAAATATATTAAAAAAAAACCACCTCTTTGTTTAATAACCCCCTGCCCACCCCTCCAAAAGCCCAGATGGCTTCGCCTCGCCGAATCCCCTGCAGCCCGGCCAGCCCCGCTACACACACAGCCCACGCAGCCAGCTCCACTGGGGGGTTAATTTTAATCCCAGGTCCTGCTTTGCATCATTCCTGCCATGGAGAATGGCATGGCTTGGCATGGGGAGCCGAGAGCAGCAGCCAGTCCCACGTCATGGGCTGAGTGCCACCAGCTCCGTGGCACTGTCTGCTGTGCCACCAGCCCCAGGGCTGTGGTGGGAGCAGGGCTGGGAGTGATGCTGGGATCCTTCTCATCCCAGGGGTGCTGCCGGCTCTTCTGCAAAGCACTTTCAGCTCTAAACCCAAAACTTTGATCCGCCAGTAGCGCCATCAATGTTTAATGCAGCAAAGCCCTGGTAGGGCTCGGAAGATGAGCATTTTGAGGCCAAATTGAAGTTTCTAATATTATGATATTCAAATAATTTTAATCTGCCTGATGCATCCCCAGGCATGTACCTGGACTGCTAATGAGGGGCTGCCTTCAGCCGCTGTTGCTTTTGACAGAAAACAAACAATTCTTTGCAGGTGCCATCAAAGGATTGGGAATGGAGAGGTCTGGGGAGGAAAATGGGGGCAAGAATGCATGGAGCCAACGTTGCAGCTGGGAGAGAAAGATGCTGTGTTTACCTCAGCTCCCTGGGGAAGAGCATTGCTCCCTAATTCTTTTTTAAGTGTTGGTTTGTGCTTGGTGAAAAATGAGGCCGGCATAGATGGATGATGGGATTTTGGGAAACTTCTGTCCCACCGTACAGTGGACGAAAAGGGTGCAGTGGGTGCAGAGTCCAACACCTATCACATTGCATCGGATCCTTGCCCAGCCTTGGCCAAAGTTCCTTTTTCCCCACCTCCCCAGTGCCGCATGGATCTGAGACAGGGCAGCTCCCACAGCCTGTGCCAGGCAGTTCCCCAAGCCCCCATTTCCCCCTCCCCGTGCCATTGCCCGACCCAAATTTTCCCATCCATCCACCCAGCCCACACAGGGAATATTCAATTTTTACTGAGCTCTCCTGACCCACGCCAGCTGCTTAGGGAAATGGATTTCTTGCTGCCATAAGCATTGCCTCCATTCAGTATAAACCCAGGTGAAGAGGACATAGCAAGGATGATGGAGACCTTGGCACAGGGCTGGGGGGACCCCCAAAAATTCACCCTAAGGCAAACTGAGGTCCTGCAGCTGCTTTTTGGGCTTTGGGGGTGCAGACCTCCCTAATGCCTGCATTCAGCCCTGGTTGGGGTCACCTGCAGAACAAAAACAATGGCCTGAGGGGTCCCACAGAGCCCTGGGGATGGTGATTTGCACCCCACCAAAGATCTCACCATCTCTGTAACCTCACGAGCGAGGCTTTTCCATCCGTTCCATTACCACACTGCTAACAGGAGAGGAGTTCATTTCTACCATTTAACGTTTCACGGATAATTAATTATTCTTCATCTTTCCAGCAAAAAAGGAAGAGCAAGCACAGGGGCTATTCAAAGCAAAAAAAAAAAAAAGTCAGCTGAAACCCAGGGAAATTGCTGAATTATTTGTAACATCAAAGGCGAGCGAGGATGTGCTGATTTAACGGGGCCCTGTGTGATGCAGAGCCCTGGGCACAGTGGTGATGCTCAGACTGGGATGCACTCATTGCAGTAGTGGCCATGGGCAGTGGGGTGGGTGAGGGTCTGGGGGCACCCCCATCTCTGACCGTGCTGCCCATCCTCCTCCTCTCACCTCCCCATGGCTGCGAGCTGCCAGTCCTGCCTTTGAACCATGTTGGGGTGTCCCTGTGACCTGGTGGGTGCCTCCAGTGCTCCCCAGTGCTTCATTCATCACCAGAGGCAAGTGGCAAAATAAATAATGTTATTTATCACTTTGTAATAACGACAATTAACCAGTAAATAATGCCTTTTACACTGCAGAAGCCAGAGTAAATTAATTCCCCTAATTAAGGGGAATGTCAGGCAGCACAGGGCAGTGGTGGCAGTGGGCAAAACTGGCAGCCCCTGCCTATGTTATCCCCCACTCTGAGGCATTGTGCCCAAAGCCCAGTCACACCCCAAAATGTTACAGATTTGCAAAATCCACCATGCTGCATCCTGGCAGCTCTGGTGAGCCCTAAATCACCCCTATCTCCCGTTAAAAAAATAACAACAAAAGATGGCGACAAAATGGTTTATGGCTGTAATAAATTGTGCTGGAGGGAAAAAAAGCCCTGTTTGCCTGGAAGCGAGGGGGGGTTTCCCATTGGCACACAAATGGAAGCTCTGTGTCCCACCACAGCTGGAGCCTGCAGTGACCAGTGGAAAGGGGGAATTATTAAAGTGGTTTTCCTTCACATCCATGCCACCCTGACCAGCTGAGCTGCCTGCCCTCCTGGGACCAGGTGTTGGTGTTGGTGGGGAAATGAGAATATTCGTTCCTGGCCAGCTGCAAGGGGCAGGAAGAGTGTGGCCCCTGTGTGCCCCTGTGTCCCCACAGAGCTGGAAGGTGGCCAAGGCTCCATCACCCGCTCGGCTCGGCTGGACTCTGCCCCGTTCCTCCCCTTGGCCCCCTCCCAGCGGCCACAGAGACAGCAGCAGGGACGAGGACGGACATGGCTGCCCCAGGCCAGCCCCAGAAGTCCACCTACGATGTCATTGTCATCGGGGCCGGCATCCAGGGCTCTTTCACTGCCTACCACCTGGCCCAGCGCCACAAGGACACTCTGCTGCTGGAGCAGGTATGGCGACCCCATTCTGCCACGTCCCCATTCCCAACAGGCTGGGCCGGCTGCCTGCAGACCTGGCTGCCCTCCACCGTGGCACAGAGCAGAGCTGCTGCTGGCACTGCAGTCCCCAGTGTCAGGACACCCTGTCCCTAGTGCCAAGGCCCTCATGTCCCCAGCGCCAGGATCCCCATTTCCTGCTGTTTCCCGGTGCCGTGGGTGACAGGACAGGCTGTGTCCCCAAGGTGCCCTCTGCCCGGGCACTGGTGCACATGGGGCTGGTGGCACTGAGGGTGCCTGTGGTGACCCCCATGTCCTCTCTGCCTCGCAGTTCCTCCTGCCCCACTCTCGGGGCAGCTCTCACGGGCAGAGCCGCATCATCCGCAGCGCCTACCCCCAGGAGTACTATTCCCGCATGATGCCCGACTGCTTCCGCCTCTGGCAGCAGCTGGAGGCCGAGACCGGCACCACCCTCTACAGGTGATGGGGACAGGGACGCAGCCACCGCCAGGCACTGGGGGCGGTGACCTTTGGGTGGGATGTGGCTTCCTTGGCAGGCAGCTGCCAGTTCCTGGTAATTTATGGGGCTCCACGAAGGAAATGTCATTAAGGAAATGAGCATCTAAATGATCCTCCCGTGCCGGGGTCAGGGCTGATGGCCCTTGCTGTATTTAGAGGGCAGATTCCCCCTGCACCTCACTCTGCCCTTGTCCCCTGCATCCCACTGTGTTGTGCCCCAGCACCAGGGTGTAACACACCCCAAGCATCACTGCTGTCACCGTGCCTCAGTTTCCCCCAGGGGCAAAGCAAGTTGGGGGTCCATGCAGGGAGGGGGAGCAGGGCGAGCTGATGGGACCGGTGGGATGCAGGCAGACGGGACTGGTGCTGCTGGGGCCGCCGGGAGAGCCGGAGCTGGAGGCCTGCAGGAGGAGCCTGGGTGTTGACGAGGTCCTCGACGCCGCGGCGCTGTCCCGGCGCTTCCCTGGCTTCCGGCTGCAAGCTGGGCAGGTGGCCGTGCTGGACAGCACCGCCGGGGTGCTCTTCGCTGACCGGGCACTGCGGGCAGTGCAGGTGGGTGCTGCAGAGGGGACGGAATGCTTTGGGATGACATAGGATGGTTTGGGATGGGATGGGGGTCCCCTGGCTCTATCCTTGCTGCCACCTCCTGTCACCCTCCCCACCCAGGAGGTTTTTCGGCGACACGGGGGCACCCTGCGGGACGGGGAGAAGGTGCTGAGCATCCAGCCTGGGGCCACGGTCACTGTCACCACCACTGCTGGGGTGTACAAAGCCCCCCAGCTCATCATCACAGCTGGAGCCTGGACCGGTGCCTTCGTGGAACAGCTGGGTCTCCGCCTGCCACTGCAGGTAAAGGTTGGTGGCACAGGGGGGTGGCAGAGGCATGGCCAGAGCTAATGGAGTGATTCCAGCCCCTGCGCATCGATGTCTGCTACTGGAGGGAGAAGCAGCCTGGGAGTGCTGGCCTGGGCAGTGTCAGCCCCTGCTTCTTGACCCTGGGGCTGAGCCAAGCCCCCCACGGCATCTACGGGCTGCCCTCCATTGAGTACCCAGGTCTGATGAAGGTGAGCAGGGCACAGCTGAAGGTGGGGGATTCCCTAACCAGCCCACTCTGACCAGCTGTGCTCCAGGTGTGCCACCACCATGGCAGCCCCACTGACCCAGACAGGCGGGATCAGGCCCCCTCGAGTGCCCCCCGCCCTGACATCTCCGTTCTGAGCAGCTTCATCAGCAGCTACCTGCCTGGGCTGGAGACCCAGCCTGCGGTGATGGAGACCTGCCTCTACACGGTGAGACCCTCCCCAGGGCACAGATCCAGGCATCTGGGGTCCTGAGCCTTCCCCCACCCCAAGGTGGACCCCAGCCTGTCCCCTCACCTTCACACCCTGGCTCCCCAGAACACTCCAGATGAAGATTTCATCCTGGACCGGCACCCCAAGTTCAGCAACATCGTCATCGGCGCCGGCTTCTCAGGTAGGGGAGGGCAGCCATCCCCCAGCCCAGCACCCCAGAGCTGTCCAGGGTCGTGGGGATGGTTGTGTGCCCACCTTCCCTCTCCTCCCCACAGGCCACGGGTTCAAGCTGGCACCAGTGGTGGGGAAGTTGCTGTGTGAGCTGAGCCTGGGTGAGGAGCCATCCTACAACATGGCCCATTTCGCCATCACTCGCTTCCCTGGTGTGCTTGGGGCTGCACAGTAGGTGTGGGGTTCCAGAAGTGCCCCCATGGCATCACACTGGCCTGCAGTTGTGTCCCTGCATCCCTCACACCCAGTACACCTCCACCTCCATGTATCTCCATCTCCCTGCACCCTGGGGACTCCCAACACGCTGCATTCCTCCAACCCTACACCCCAGATACCCTGCATTGCCACGTCCCCATATTCCACCATCCCAGCACCTCTGCACCCTTGCTTCCCAAATCCCTGCACCCTGGTACCCTGCCTCCCCACCTGGCAGCATCCCAGCATCCCCCATGCCACGCGGTGCCAAACCATCTCTACCAAGCACCCACTCCTGGGGAACAAATTAAGCAGCTTTGTCAGCCTCATGAAGATGGAGCAGGAGCAGCGTGGAGAGACACACTCGCTTAGGAGTCAAGTTAAATGTTTTAATGTTAAATGTGCCATTTTATTATCATTAGATCGCTCCCACTTAATGAAAGCGCATTAGCGCAGCGTGGCTTTATGGCAGCGAGCATCGAGCTTGGCCTGTGTGCTTCCAAGAGATACTGGGGAAAGCGAAACAACCTGCCAGGGAGTGAGGGGGGTCCCCAGGGTGCAGGGTGTCCCTGGGGCCAGGGCACAGCACATGGCACGGGGACAGCACAGGGCCAGGGCCGAGGCTGAGCCGTGCAGGCAGCCAGCAATGCACATCATCATCTCCTCCGCGTTAATTATTTAATGCCAGCAGGCAGAGGCTCTGTCCCGCTGCTCATCTGCATATTTATGAAGATTGATAAATGATTCAGCACTGGCACCCACGAGGGCTTCCCCTCCCATTCCCCTCCCCAGCACCCATGGGTGCAGCAGGCTCAGAGAAGAGGCCAGACTTGGCCTTTCCATGAAGCTCTGCATCCTTGCTGGGGCTGGATGCATTCCATCAGACCCTTCCCCATGCAGACACTCCCCCAAAACAGGGAGACCCCCCAGGCACATGGAGCAGGCAGCAGCCAGTATCACCAGCCAGAAATGACGTTTATTTTCATACTGAAAGTAAAGGGGGTGGGGGAAGATGCACAGCTGGGCTAGTGCAAAACAGCCAGGCAGAGGTGGGGGGCTGAGGGGGGTCACAAAAACCGAGGTGGGCACGTGGGACCCTCTCCCCATGTCCCCCTCCTGGCTGCCAGGTGGCTGCTCCCCAGGGCCCGGCCAGCGAGAGACGTCTTTGGCTCAACTAAAAGGGGTGTAAGAGGACGGCAGGGTGCCGAAGGGGGGAGTTTAAGTTACAAAACAAGGTGCCAGCAGGCACTGAGGAATAAATCCCGGGTGCCGGAGCAGCCAACTCCGCCGCCAGGGACAGACAGGAGGTGGGAGGGAGGGGGGTGCAGCCAGCGAGCCGGCCGGGCTGCTCCTCCCGTGGCTGGAGCCAGGGGGCGGCTGCGTGTGTCCCCCACAACCCGTGCAGAACAAATACCGGCTGCCCGGAGCTGAGTGTTCCCTCCCGGGGCGGTGGGGAGTGGCGGTGGGGGGCTAGGCGGGGGTCTCGGCAGCCCGGCTCTCCGCCTCGCTGGCACTGGGGGAGCTGCGGGACGAGCGACGTGTGCTGTCCCCGGCGTCCTGCTCGTCGTCCCATCTGTCGTAGGTGAAGGTGTGCCGGGAGCTCGTGGGGCTGCGGGAGAGAGCAGGGTTAGGGTGGGTGACGAGGGGCTCCATGTCCCCAGCGTGGCTTGGCTGCTGAGCTCGACTCCCCTCCGGCTGCAGCGGGAGCTGTGGTGAGCCAGCACGCTGGCAGCCAGCTGGATGGAGCCTTGATTGCCTCCTTTTTTATTCTTTCCGAGATATTTGGGACATGCCTCACTGCAAACAACTCCTCGCTGCGCTGAGCTGAGCCCCTGCTCTGCAGCGGGGCCGAGCTGAGCCTGCCCAGGAAAAGGCTGGTGGCCCTGAATGCCAACACCAGTGCTCCCAGACACCCTGAGGGTCCTGTATCCAAGCCCGGGGCTGGGTGCTGGGGTTGTTGCTCCCCAGTAGCCCATGATGCCTTCCCTTCCTCTGGGATAGACAGCTCAAGGCAACCACATTTCCAGAAGGCTTTTTTCCCTTCCTCCAGCCGCTCTCCTATTCAGCCATCAGAAAGGATGAAGCCTGCTCTGAAATTGCTGCCAGCGAGCCCAAACACACCCTCTCTGCATCAAACAGCGTACAGAGCTGCAGAATCCTGCAGGTTGATGCCATCCACACCCCAAATTCCCAACACAGGGCACAGAGCAGCTCTGAGCTCCAGCAGCCCAACCTGGGTCCCCCCACAATGGGTGCCGCCTCCCCCCATGCTCACACACTGCAGTGGGTGCATGTTAGTACCCATCCCACTCCCCTCTGCTCCTGGGCGCTGTGCTGCCCATCAAACCCTTACAAATCTCCTGAAGGAATAAATCCAGATGTGTCCTGGTGATGGCTGGGGAGCCAGGAAGGGGGACAGGAAGGGATTAGCACTTCCTGGTGTCCCGCAGCTGCTAATCCCGACCACGCTGCGTCCTGGCAGCACGGGCAGCTGCCGGTCCCGCTGCGGCCATGCCGGGGACCTCCCCACCGATGGAGATGCCCAAAGCAGGGTAGCTGCAGGCACAGAGGGCTGCCCCATTCCGGGGTGCCCCATGCCGGCGGAGGAGAGCTCCGGAGTCAGGAGAGGGTTAGGACGAGCTGTTAGTGGCACACGGGGAGGTTCATGCTGCACGGCACACACCGCTCCCACCTCCTGCCTCAGTCGCTCTCGGGACGGTACAGGTACTTCATCATCAGGTTGTCCACCTGCTTTTTCCGCTGCTTCTCCTCCTTCTTGCCCCGGGCAGGACGTGTCGGCTCCTCGCTCCCCGCCCCCCGAGGGCCCTTCTTGACACTGGAGGTGCTGCGGTAGGAGCTGGTGGAGCCGGAGGAGGACTCGGAGGAGGAACTGGACTCGGATGATGACTGCTGCTTCTTCTTCTTCTTCTTGGATTTCTTCTTGCTTTTCTTGGCACGCTTCTTGGAGCTCTTCTTCTTCTGCTCCTCTTCTTCCTCAGAGGAGCCCGAGCTGCTGCGGCACCGGCAGGTGTGCCGGGAGAAGTCGAGGGCGGACGCGGAGCGGCGCAGGCTGCCAGAGGGGCGGTCAGCGGCGCCCAGAGGAGCCGCACTCCGGACACTCCTGACACTGCGGACACTCCGGCCGTCATCCCCCGAGTCGGGGCTGGAGTAGCCCCTGGCCTGCAGCGGGCGGTAGCTCAGCACCTCTTGGATGGCGGCTTCCAGGTCGGGGTCGAGGTAGGAGCGGTGCCGCACGGGACGGGCGTCCCCGGGACCCTCCTCCTCGGAGGCCGCGCTGCGGGGCCGTGGGGGCACCGAGAAGCTGCGCCCCAGGAGGGGCTGCCCGCGGGACCCCTCGTCCGCCTCATCCAGGCGGCTGCGGGCCAGGGAGAGCCGCGACTCAGGGCGGCCCTCGGGGCCCCCGCGCCGGCTCCGCAAGCTGCCGGGGCTGGAGAGGGCGAAGCTCAGCACCGAGCATCCCTCGTCCCCATCGTCGCCGTCCTCCAGCCCGCGCCAGGAGGCGGAGGAGACGCGGCTCACTGGGGCGGAGGCGACAGACGCTTTCTCTACGTCGGTGGCCGACAGGGACCACCGCTTGTCCAGCCCTTGGCGAGCCCGGCCGCTGGCGTCGGCGAAGGCGCGGGCGATGACGGCCGCCCGGTCCTGGGGCTCGCCGCCGCGGCCCGCCCTGCGCGGAGGGCGCTCGGGGGAAGGCGGCCGCTCGCCCAGGGCGCTGAACAGCGTCTGCTCATCCCCGAGGCCGCCTATGGAGTCCTTGAGGCCCGGCCGCTTCCTGTAGCTGAGCGAGCTCAACACCGACACCGGCCGCTCCTCGGGCTCGGGGCCGTCCGGCGGGGCTGACCTGCGCCGCGGCACCGCGGCCCCGCACGCACCGGGGAGGCAAGAGAGACACGGAGATGAGCGGGAGAAGGAGGGAGGCGGCCTCGGCAATTTGCGTCAGCGGGAAATGGCATCGTGGAAAAATGTCATGTAAATGGGGGAATTGTTCTAGCCCAGCACTTTGATCCCCCTTTAAAGTGTTGCCTTCAATTTATTTCATTGTCGGCTACCTGGAGCCGCTGCGTTTGATTCCTGACTTCAGAAAAGGTGGAATTATCTCCAATAACAAAATGTTTTACATCTGCACCACTGAATAAATTAAACCAATTAACAGAAACCAGCTCAGATCTTTCCCCCCTGCTCGGCAGAGGGAGGGAGTCCCCTGGGACTCCTGGAGCCCTGCTAGGAAATTGGGTTTGGATAAAAGCAATCTGCGCTCAGCAGGCAAGCATTTTACAGGGGGAAGGGGAGTGGGGCTGTGTGCCTCAGCCCCATGCCGTGGCTGCACCTGGGCACGTTCCCCACCTCTGCCAACATTTTCTGAGAGGTGTGAGGAGAGGGGAATCAATCCTGCAGAGATGGAATGCTGCACACAGCTAAAGCCCAGCGCCACAACCTCCTGGAGAGGCAGATGGGGTGAGGGCTGTGGATGCCCCATATGCCTCCATGGTGGGATGAGGGAAGGGGGACCAGGGAGGGGGGAAGTGTGTCCCCAATGAAGACTGAGCTGCTCACCAGCATTAGTCCTTCCCTGGCCATCCACACAAGCACCAGGTGGGAACACAGCACCAAATGCCACATCCCACGGGCACCCACCCAGCCCTATCCATGTCCCAGCACGGCTCAGCCCATCCTCTGCCCGCCAGCCCCATGCCCAGCCCTGCACCCACCTGCTGCCCTTCAGGCTGCCATCATCAGAGAGCGCTTTGGAGGAGCCTTTGTTCTTGGAGAGCCAAGACTTCACCCCATCCACGCGCTCCTCCAGCTCCGAGTCCACATCTGAGTCACCATCGCTGCCAGAGGAGCGGGTCAGGGTGGAAGAAAGCAAGAACTCAGCAAGGGGCAGTGAATTTTTGGGTGCCGGAGAGATGGAAGTGCACTGGAAGGCACTGAACCCCTCCAGCACCCACTGCCTGTGTACCCTGGCATGGGTGAAATCCCATCCTATGGTTCTGCTCCATCTCTGGGACATAATCTGCACACACATAGCTCAACCTGCAAGCCAGAGGCTCCCCGAAGCACCCCCAAACCCCTGTGGCTACCCAAGGGGCTCCCGCACCCTCTGCCCAACATCTCCCTGTCACTGCCTGGCTCCAGAGCTGGAGACAGCAAGGCCTGGCTTTGGGGCAGCAGGCAGGGCGCAGCTCCAGAAACACAGGAGATTTCCAGCTCCAGGATTGGGAAGGAAATAAGTGGGTTCATTTTATAGGCTGCCGTGGAGCGCAGAATTACAGTGAGGAAGAGCAATGCTGATGGCCCCGGGTAAACAGGAGTTTAGCAGGCGGAACAGAAACGGCTCTGGCACGGCAGGCGTGGGAGCACAGCGGGCAGATTTACAGCCCTGCCGTGCCCCAGAGCCCCTGATTTACGTCCCGGCGTAAAAAAAGTCCTATCTGGCTTAAACCATCTAATTTATAACGGCCGTTGGTAACCATATTGATTGCCTTTAGAAAGAAGGTGCTGTCTGCATTGCAAAATCCATTCCTCCATGTTAAAAGCATCCCTGAATAAATCTCTCTTAATACCTCACCGCTTACTGCTTTCATTAGGGCTACGGCAGCAGCGTCGGGATCTATACGGAAATTGAAGCGGTGTGGTCCCCTCTCACCACCCCGCTCCCACCAGGCCACTCCAAGGAAGGGATGGGATGTATCACAGGATCTGAAATGGCCTTTTCTCCACCTAGTTTTGGGCTTATTCCCTGCCTGGGAACGAAAGCAAACAGCACAAGGGACAGGCCTGGATAGACCCTGTATATGAATCCTTCTCTTTTTAAATTCAGAGCAACGAGCCGCTCTCCATCCTGCGCATCTCCCTCCCCTTCAATACATCCAGGCAACGCTAGGCTTGGGGAAAAAAAAAACACCAACAAAAAACCACAGAATGACACCAAAAAAACCCCCCAACGAGCCCCAGAAACAATCTCTGGGGGCAGCTAGGGTTTTCTGACCAATGGAATTAAGCTCCACATCAAACGCAGTTTATGTCCAGGCAAACGTGCCGTTAGTTAAGCAGGACTGTGGGAGCAACCATGGATGGGGTATTAATGAGTGTCAGCAGGGCTCCATTGCTGCCCCATGCTGACACATTTGCCATCAGCCATGGCAGAGCATCACCCCCCAGCCCATCCCAGGGGCTCATCCCGTCCCCATGCACAGGATGTGGTTATGTGCCCTGCTGTGCTGTGCTGGGCCATGCCGTGGGTGCTGTTAGGGCATGCAGAGTTGGGCCAGTGGCATGCGGGACCCCGGCCCCTGGGGGTGAGGTGGGGGTTAGGGGAGGGGAGGAAGGAAAGAGATGCTCCTCACATTTTACTCTTTCTTTTCTGATACTTTGCCACCATGTCCTGCAAACTGGGAGGGGTTGGAGGGGGCAGGGTCGGAGGGGGGAGAAACACAACAGAAAAGAAATTAAATGAAAGAAAAAAAAAGAAAGACCAAGTGGGTGGGCAAATTAAATTATGGGGAAGGGTCAGGGGAGGGAGGCGAGGCTGCCCTGTGCCCCTGGAGTGGGGTTGCACCCAGCTGGATCCCAGCATCCCAGGTTGGGTGCTGGAGCTTATCCAAAGAAAGGCAACAGAGCTGAGGAAGGGTCTGGAGCATAAATCTGATGAGGAGCAACTGAGGGAGCTGGAGGGGCTCAGCCTAGAGGAAAGGAAGACTGGGGGGACTTTTTCACTCCCTACAACTTCCTGAAAGGAGGTTGTAGCCAGGGGGGTCAGGCGTTGCTCCCAAGGAAAAAGCGGTAAGACAAGAGGACATGGCTTCAAGTTGTGCCATGGGAGGCTTAGATTGGATATTAGGGAAAATTTCTTCACCAAAAGGGTGGTCAGGCATTTTAACAGGTTGTCCAGGGAAGTGGTGGAGTCATTGCCTGAAAACATTAAAAAAATGTGTGGATGTGGCATTTGGGGACATGACTTAGTGCTAACATGGCAGTGCTGAGTTAATGGCTGGAGTCAATTCTCTCAGAGGTCTTTCCCAACCTAAACAATTGTATGATTCTATAATTCTATCCTGGGCTGGGCTGGATCCCAGCATCCCAAACCTCCTGCCAGCTTGTGCTGCCCTGGCTCCTGGGGCTCCCTGGGCTGTTTCCAGCCAGCTGGCAGGATTCTGGATGCATTTCAGGCACCTCCACAAATGGTTGAAGCTCCTGGGGGCTGCGGGTGGACAGAGGGATGGATGCACAGATGCATGGACCGATGCCTGTGTGCACAGGTGCCTGATGCGTGGACGGACAGACACAGGTGCATGGACAGATGCACGTGTGCACGATGCATGGATGGATGCACAGACAGCATCCTGCCAGGGCCAGGCAGAGCCAAGGGGTCCCTGTGGCATTTCTGAAGTGGCAAAGGGAAGCAGTGACCCCCAGGGATGCAGGGGAGCTGGGCCCAGGTGCTCTCACCTGTTGATGAGGTCCTCATTGCTGTCACTCTCCATCTCATCCTCGATGGCCGCCTGCAGGTCCCCGATGCGCTTGAAGGCCAGCTTCAGGTCTGACTGCAGGCTCTGGTTGGCAGCTTCCAGGCTCTCCAGGTCCATCTCCTGTGGAGAGGGAGTGGGATGAGCCGCATTCCTCAGGGAACAGCCCCTTGTGCCCTGCCTGGCCCTGTCACAGTTTCCTCACCAGCTCGTGCTTCTTGCGGCTGGCTTCTGCCTCCTTCTTGGCCAGCTCGCCCATCTCCTCCTTGACATCGCGGAGCTGCCGCTGCAGCCGCTTGTTCTGCTCCTTCTCCCGGTTCTCGGCGGCCGCGCGCTGATCCCGCTCCTCCGTCAGCTTCTCCATGTTCTCCTTCAGCCGCGTGGCCAGGCTCTGCCGAGCACCAGGGTCACCCCAAACCCCCCCACGGACCTCTCACCCCACACCCTCACCCCGACACCCACCAGCAGACGATGCAAGGATGGACCCCACTCTTATCAATTCAGACAAGGAGATGGAGGAGAAACCACCCCCTCCCAGGGCCAGCAAAGGGGCAGAACAACAGCAAGGGCTTTGTTGAATCAGAAAAATAGATTTAACTGTGTGTGAAGTAATTAAAACATGTAACGTAGGGAAAAAATAGCTCCAGTTCTCCCCCAGCCACCGAGCCAGCCGCTGCATATTTATGGCCCCGGCAGAGAGAGTGGAGAAGGAAATAATAGCTTGGAAAATATGAAGAGGAGAGCTAAGCTGCCGCGCTCCCCGGCAGAGCTGCGGAGGCAGAATATAAAACAGGCTGCGTTCGCGGGACTGGGGAGTCTATAATTTCCCTAAGTCGATGCAGGGAAAGAGCAGCACTTTGCCGGGCTGGGCGGTGGATTACTGTTATCAGTGCTTGCAGGGAGCCTTCCCCGTGGAGACAGGGATGGGCTGCCAGAGGGGGAGGGCTGCAGCATGGGGGGTCGTGGGGAGAGGAGGCACTCAGAAAAGTCTCAGGCAGCTTCGTTATGGTCCTGCTGCACCCCTGTCCCAGCTGGAGCAGAGGGAAAGCCCCGTGACTACCTCCAGGCGCTTGACTTGCGTCCTCTCGAACTCCAGCCTGGTCTCCAGCTCACGGATCTTGGCCTCCTGCCGGCTCACCAGCGACTTGTCCACCATGGATTGCTCCAGGAACTCCAGCTGGCTCTGCAGACCTTGCAGCTGCGGGAGAGGGCACAGCCTCAGCCTCGACCACAATCACCCTGCCCCCACTGCCACGCTGTCCTGGAGGAGAGCTGCTGGCCATGCTGCTCCCATCCTGATGGAGAGCTTTCCACCAGAATCCTCTGCACCCCCATGGTGCAGGGCAGTCCTGCATTCTGTGGGCAGCAGTGGGTGCCCCCCACTGTCCTAGCTTCACTCAGGGCGCATCCTCACCTTCTCCTGCAGCTCCTGCTTCTCCTTGCTGACCTCCTCCAGCTGTGCTTGGAGGTCATTCATCTGTGCCAGGTCCCGGGATGCCTGCAGGACACACCCGGGCCATCAGTGGGGATCCCACTGCACTGGCTCCAAGAGGGACATCTTGGAGGTGGTGGGGTGGGTGCAGCTGCTCCTCCCATTTCACCTGGGCCACAGCTGCCTTGTGCTTCTTCATCAGCTCATTCATGTCCTCCTGGTCCTCCTCCAGCCGGCTCTGCACTTCATTCTTTTCCCGCTGCAGACGGCTCAGCTGCTCCTCCAGCTGCAGGGAGACACACGTGTCTCCCACTGCATCCCAAGAATGGGGCACTCACCCCCCAAACCCACTCCAAACAGTGTGGGGCCACCCTGGGTGCAAATGGGGCATGGCCCCACCATGGTTCATCACAACCCAAACCCACTCACCGCTCCCTTGGCCTTGGCAAGGTCATCAATCTGCAGGTGGAGGTCCTCGATCTCCACCTCCATGGATTTCCGGGCCTTGACAGCAGCTGCACAGGTGAACTCCGACTCTTCCAGCTGCAGGGATATAGCTCAGTGCATGGCCAGGGAACAGGGACACCCTGTGTCCTTGAAACCTGCAGTATGAGCAGTGTCTAGATGCACACCTGATTCTTGAGTTGCGTGATCTCCCTCTTGCTGGGTGCATTGTTTTTCAGGTGGTCCAGCATGATCTGAGCATCAGCCAGCAGCGCCTTCGTTCTCTTCAGGTCCCGGCGCAGGCGCTTTTCCGTCTCAAAGTCCCGCTGGTTGGCCTGTAGCAGGGGAAACTTTGCCACAGTTCCATGCCAGAGGGGTGTCCACCCCACCATGGCCACCTCAGGGTCCCCAAAGCAAGGCAGATGCCCAGGTGCCCTTCACCCCACCTGCTCGCTGACAGCAGATAACTTGCTCTCCAGCTCCCGCTTCTCTCTCAGCACCTTCTGCTTGTCCTCATACTCCTCCTCCAGCTGCACCTCCATCTGCTTCAGCTGGGGGACAGACAGGGGGCAGCCAGTCAGGGCAGCAGGGAGGGGTCATGACCCCTCCTCACGTGTCCCCACAGCCTGGAGACACTGGGTGACCCCACCAGCTGGGTGTTTGCACAACCAGAGGCACAAAGCCCGGCAAAGTGCGCTGGCCCGGGCAGCAGAAGGACTGGTCGGACCTGCCGGGCCGGTGGAGCTGGGCTGTGGTCGCTGCGTGGGAGCCAGGTGCTGCATGACAGTGCCCAGCTGGCAGCTCCCAGTACCCAGCCAGGGCATGGGGATGCATCCCAGGCCCTCCTGGACAGAGGGGACACAGCTGAGCCCTACCTTCTTCTGGCATGACTGCCGGATCTCCTCCACCTCCTCATCACGGCTCTCCACCTCCTTGGCGTGGGTCTGCCGCAGCCGCTCCATCTCCATCTCCAGCCGCAGCTTCGCCTGCAAATGGTGGGTATGTGTTCAGAGCAAAGGGGACGTGGGGACCCCTCCATGCCACTCTCCAGTCACCACTCACCCTGAAAACCCCCCGGTCTGAGGCCAGCTGGGCTGCCCGCCCCATGGTGACCTGGCGGGCCATGGCACAGAGGGCCAGGAGCCGTGTTGGCCGCGGCAATGCCTGGCCTGACGCCGGGCTCAGGGCGACCGCCTCCTCTTCCCAGGCAAGCCCGGCCCAGGTAATAACAGCTCTGCATGAAACCACCCCACCCAGAAACCTTGCCCCTCCCCGCTGTACCTGCTCCAGCATCTGGATGGTCCCAGCCTGCTCATCCAGTTCCTCCTCCTGGTCTTTGACCTTCGCCTCTAGGTCCCTCAGCTGTTTCTTCACCTTGGCCAGGGAGGCTTCGTCCTTTGACTCCTGGGAGGAGATGTCCTGCAGCTCTGCCTCCAGCGCCTCCGCCTTCTGTGTCAGCCCTGCGATGTCCGAGTCCCTGTCCTGTGAGAGACAGGGTTACTGTCAGCCCGGGGCACCCGCTGACTGGGAGGCTGGGGAGGGTCTGGGGGCTACTCACCTCCAGCAGCTGCTTGAGGCCAAAGACCTCGGCCACCAGCACATCCTTCTCTCGGCTCAGCTTCTCCCGCTGCAGCCGTTCCCGCTGTGCCTCCTCATGCGCCTGCGAGAGCTCGCTGTCAAACCTGCACGGGGAGAGTGGGGAGAGCACTCAGCACCCCGGGGACTGATCCTCAGCCCCGTGCCAGGGGCACTACACCGAGCATCCCCTTCCCTCAGCAGCAAGCACTGGGAAGGGTGGTGTGTGGCTGAGTGCTTGTTTGAAACACACTGTTGATGAGTCTTTAATTGCCACCACAGCAACACTGAGCTACTCAGACACTCCTCCTGATGCGTTCACTCCATGCTAAAGGGGAGTGCAGCATCTGCAGCACCAACTCCAGCAGCACCTCAGCTGTTCTCCAGGGCCAGCACGTGCCCATGGGACCATGGCTGCCAATGGCAGGGGCTTGGCTACTCCAAAGCAGCTGGGGACACCAAACCTACCAAGCAGGACATGGAGGGGTCTCTAGGAGAGATGGGCTCTTGTAGTACCTCAGCTCCCACAGCTGCATCCCAATATGGGAGTTCCACGTGTCATGGCACCAGTCCCATCCCCAAAGGGGACACACAACCCCCTGGATAGGACACAAGCCCCTGTTGAAGGAGTGCTCAGCACAGCCTGTAGCCAGGCAGCCACGTGGCAGTCTCTTCCAGTGCCCCTGGGATGGGATCAGCTGGGTTTACTCCAAAATCACTGCCTTTGGGGCTTGGAAAACAACCCTGCGCTTGAGTTTGTGACCTGCGTTAAACACCTCGGCAGCTAATCCCCATTTTTCCTTGCGCTGGGTAATAAACAGCTGCATTAGCACAGACTCCAATCCGCGGAAATTGAAATTAATTAGATTGGATTCTCTTGCTGTATTTGTGTGTGCGATCATTACCATAATGAGATGAAAGCGTCCCTGCTGCTTAATAACGTTAGCAAACTTTGGGGCTGGGAGAGGGGACGGGATGGCAGCGCGTGCCGAGTGGAGATGCAGGGCACCAGCAGTCTCTACCATGGGGCATGACCCCGCATGGATGGGATCACTCAGCTCTAGGCCCCCCAAAAGGGCATGGGGATCCCCCCCACAACAAACACATCCAACTTGGGCAGCCCCATCCCACTGGAGACACCTCGGCCAAGTACGAGCTGGTGAGGTGCCCAAATCCCTGCTAAAATGGTAATGCCACTTCGCCAGAGGCGTGTCCCCCATGTCCCCACCACCGCCAGCGCACTGTCCCCACCTCCGTTGCTTCTTCTCCAGGTCATGGTTGCGTCCCTGCTGTCCCTCAAGGTGCAGCTTGGTGTCCTGCAGCTCGGCAGCCAGGCGCTGGCACTTCTTCTTCAGCTGCTGCAGCGCACGCTGGCTCTCCTCGCTGTCCGCCTGCAGGTCCGCCAGCTGCGGGCAGAGGTGGGCAGGCAGTGAGGGCTCTGGGATGCCACCATGTCCCTGCTGTCCTAGCCATGCTGAGGGGAGTCCCCAGAGCTGAGCCCCCACTCACCTTGCGCTCCAGCTGCCTCTTGCCCTGCTGCTCCACCTCCAGCTTGTCCTCCAGCTCCTGCTGCAGCCGTTTCTTGGTGAAGTCGATCTCCCGCACTGCTCGCTCATATTTCAGCCGCCATTCACCACCTTGTGTGGGGAAATGTGGTCACCAAGGGGCTCTGGGGGTGTGGGGGTGGCACAGGGAGAAGGGGACACTGCAGGGTGTGCCAGCAGCCAGCACTGGAGGCAGAACAGTACCTGAATCATCATCGTCGAGCTCCCCATTGAGCTCAGCTGCCCGGATGAGCCGAGCCTCCATCACCTCCATCTCCATCGACTCCATCTGCTTCTTCAGGGCATCGTACTTGGCCTGGGAGGGGACACAGCCATGGTGAGCACTTGAGGGGGGACAGGAGACACTGTGAGGCTGGGAAGGGGCACCCTTACCTGCAGGTCCTTCATCTCCTTCTCAGCCCGCAGCCTCTCGGCCGTCTCAGCGTCCAGCAGCTGGGAGGCCGACTCGCCGGTGTTGCGCTCGTCCGTCAGCTCCGATGTCAGTTCTGTGATCTGGGGGTGCCAGGGGGAATGGGATCGTGGGCTGGGGCAGGCTGGCACGGCACCAAACCCCATCCCGGCAGCTGCAAAGACCTACCCTGCTCTCCAGGCGGTCGCTGTTGAGCCGCAGCTCGTTACGCTCCTTCTCCACCTTCTCAAGTTTGCTCTTCAGCTGCTGGATCTCTTCCTGCAACAGAGCGGGCGGTGAGGGAGGGGGCAGGCGCAGGGAAGAGGCTGGCGGGTAGGAGGCTGGCAGCTCTTTGCCCCTCCCCAGCACCCCCCCAGCACAGGATGAGCAGGGTGGGGGCTCCCTGGGGCTGCTCTCCCCTGCCAAGGGCTGGGCAGGGACTTTCCCCAACCCGCTCCGCCGTCGTGCCGACTCCAACCCCATAAATGGTGTCTAAATGCCAGGCAGTCCCAGAAAAGCTGCAGAGGGGTACCCACATCCCTCGCGAGAGGAGGTAGGAGCAAATCCACACATCAGCAGCTTGCTGAAGGGTTTGGGTGCACCCAGCCCAGGTAGGGAGGGAGGGGGCCCACCAGGATGCCCAGGGACCACCAGGCAGTGCTGTGGAAGCATGTCTGGCTGCTAACATCTTCCTCTCTCTTCCTCTGGTCCCAGCACAGGCTGGGGGTGCAGGAGGTGCCCCTGCCCAGGTGCCCCCACCCAGGTGCCTGTCCCCAGCAGGTTGGGGTGAAAGCTGAGCCAGGCAGCAGCTCGTGCTCGCCGGGTGCACCAGTGTCTGGTTGCCAGTGCGAGCGGAGCCCCCGCATTTGCCTCTCGGCGCACGGTTTCATTTCCATTCTCCACGCTTGTAATTGGGCTCAAGCAACAGCCGGCTCTCGGGATGCTAATGACATGCTGATTCACAAATTAGGGAGCAATTCGAGCCTGGCGCGGGCAGACGTGGTCCTGCATCTCACCCCATCATGGGCTCCCACATCCCAACCCACTGTGGGATCCTGTATCCTAAGCCACCACAGGATCCTGCATCCCACCCTTCCCTGGGTTTTGCTTCCCACCCTGCTTCAGGATCCTGCATCCCACCCCACCATTAGCTTCTGCATGTGACCCCACCATGGGGTCCTGCATCCCACCCCACTGTGGGGCCATGCCCAGGGCCAATGCTCCCCCAAGCCCTCCCTGCCCCATCCAGCATCCCCCAGCATGGATACCCACGTCTTTGCCGCGGATCTGGTCCTCGGTGAGCTGCACCTCGATGAGGGGCCGCACCGTGGTGAAGAGCTTCCACCAGGGCCAGTCCTTCACCCCTTTGTTCTTCTTGATGTTCTTCTGCACGCACCGGATGGCCAAATCCTGGATCTGTGCAGGGCATGGGGTCAGCACAGAGTATGGGGTCAGTACAGGGCCACCAGCAGGGCAAAGTGGGGCGTGTGGGTGCTCAGCACCCCTGCCAGCACCCTAGCATGCTTCCCTTCCTTAGCATTTGGGCTAATTGCACCAGCAAATCTGCTGTTTGATCCTCTCCAGCCCCTCTAAGTGCTAATCCCAGGAAGATGAGGCACTGTAAGATGCCTATTTTACACCTTCTCTAATGATAAAAGTAGGAGCTGAAGCGTGGCTTCATCCTTCAGCGGCGATGCCCAGCAGCCTCCCTGCCGGTTCCCCCTGGCCCCCCGGTTCCCCCTGGCCCCCCACGGCTCCGGGGGAGGCGGGAGGAGGAGGTGCTGGCCCAGGAGGCGCAGAAAGGCTGCACTGCCCATTTTAGGCGAAATTGTGCAGCAGAGCGGGGAGGGGAGAGCCGCTGGGACGAACCTTTCTCTTCTTGAAGTGCTGCCGTGCCAGGAAGCCCCTGCACGCCGCCTGGAAAAGGGTGATGTTCCTGCTGGTCTGTGTGTCCCGCTGCTCCTCCAGCCTGGCCAGCGATCCAGCCCGGAAAAATACCTGTAGGAGGGGAGCAGGACAGCGATGGGTGCTGGCATCCCTCCGGCCACACCGTGCCACCCTCCCGCTGGGGGGGATGTGTCTCTCCCCTCCACAGCCGCTGGTCCTGTCCCATTGTGGGGTTTTATTCCCCAGGCATGAGGAATGCCGTGGGTGGGAGTGAACAGTGCTGCCCTTTTGCTGTCCCACCGTGCCATGACGCACAGCCCTGCCCACATCCACACCCGGTGGTGTCAGGCACCATACCCGGCTCAAGCCCATATGGTAGCTGCTCTTCTCCAGGTCCAGTGATTCCAGGAGCTCCTCCACTGCCTGCAGGGAGGGAAAGGTGTCAGGGCCAAGCCCTTTGAGGTGCAGGGGACCCTGGACCACAGCAGTGACTCTGACACGGGGCACGTACCCGCTTCTCATCCACCACAATGTAGTTGCGCCCATGCTTTTTGGTCAGGTGTGGGGCCAGGACATCAAAGCGCCGCCTGAACTCCGCAAACACCATGTGGTCAGGGTAACCTGGGGAAACAAGGGAGAGTGGGGCTGTGTGGATGCCCAGGGGATGGCCAGGGACAGCCCCACGTGCCCTGACATGCTGGGGCTCATGTTTTGGGAGAGCTGACGGGGTTGCCCCATGTGACACAAGCTCCCCATGGGGTCAGGCATAGCTGGAATGCCCTCAGCTTCCCCATGAGGTTTTCCTTGGCTGCATCCTCCAGCAGTTTTGGCTGGGATCTGAGGAGAAAGCGGCCAGATCCCTCCTCAGGGGGAGAGCAGCGACACATGTTGCCTGTGCAAGTCCTGCTCTGGCTCCACTCTGAGCCACAGCCAACTCCTGCATCAGGCTCCAGCACTGAGCCTCCATATCTTAATTAACGATGAGGTATTGATGGGAACATTGACCCCAGCACAGGCAGCTGGCCATGGCCATCGATCCAGGAGGTGTGCAGGTGGCATTGATTTCCAGTCATGGCAGGAAGGGTCCGGCCTCCAAGCAATAAACCCTCGGCCGGGTGGCTGGCCAGCCAATGTATCGATAAATGCTTTGCTGAGCACAACCCAGAGGCTCTCCTTCCAGCGGGACAGGGGCTGGATGCCAATGGGATTGCTGCCAGGAACCAGCGGCACCGGGGGAGACACCCAATTAAGGCCATGCCTGTCCCCAGCGCAGATAACAGCCCAGCGGGGGAGGGGGAACAGGGACAGGACCACCCTGGGGGAGAGGCTCCAGAGTTCAGAGCGAGGGCACGTGCTGAAGGGACTCCTGGGGGTCTTTGGCTCTCCAGTGAGAAGATGCAGCTGGGACCTTCCCACCCCCTGGTGCTGGTGGCAGGGCTCACCTTGGCGGTACATGCGGAGGGCGTCGAGCAGGCGGGAGCCGCGGAGCTGGGCACGCAGGAGGGGCACGTCCAGCTGCATCAGCCCGGCCTCGCAGTGCTCTGCTGGCAGCTCCAGCTCGCTGCCGCTCACCCGCCGGCACAGCACAGCCTGGGGGTCCCCACCACCCCCCGCCTTGGGCAGGAAGCAGTGCACAAAGTGCAGCTTGGACTTCTTGATGCTGTCGATGAGGGCGTCCTGTGAGTGCGGCAGAGCGGGGTGAGCGGTGACATGCGGCGGTGCCCCAGCCAGGTGCCCCGGCCAGATGTGGGGATCCCCCTTGGCACCCCCTCACTCACCACTTGCAGCTTGATCTGGATGCAGAGGGATTTCTTCTTGACGGCAGCCACGCCGGTGGTGAAGGTCTTGCGCATGCTGGTGGCCCGGCGCAGGGCCAGCTGGGAGCCGCCCTCCAGCCCCGCCACCGAGCCCGACAGCACCAGTGCCGAGCCGCCGCGCCCGGCAAACAGGCTGCTGATCACCTTCCTGCAGTGCACAGAGGGCACGTCACCCCCCAGTGTCACCTCTCCCCCCTGCCACGCTCCCACCCCAGGACCCTGCTCACTTTTGGGACTCCTGCAGCAGGACAGAGGCGTTTTGGGAGGCCGGGTTGTGCTTGACGTAGTTGAGCCATCCCGTAGCATCGTACTCCACCCAGTTGGTCCCCGAGCTGTGTCCCAGGAGGAAGTGTCGGGGTTTGTCACTGGGGAGCAGCGGGTTGTGCCCTGCAGGGAAACACAGCATCAGTGGGGACAGCCCTGAGCACCAGTGTTTCACTGAGGCATGTCACAGAACCCCAGAATGGCTGGGGTTGGAAGGCACCCTAAAGATCATCTCATTCCAACCCCCTGCCATGGGCAGGGACATCTTCCACTGGAGAGGTTGTTTCTGGTCTAGTGGACATACCCCCATGGTTCCAGGCCCCCCTCCATACCTTTTTTACCCCCTTCCTGGGGGCCGTAGTAGGAGAAGAGCCGCTCCAGCAAGGTGTCCTCGTTGCCCCCTGGCTGCAGAGCCTCCTCCTCCAGAAGCCACAGCAGCCCCCGTGCCTCATCCGTGCGGGCCAGAGACCGGACCTGCAGGGTCACCATGCTAGCAGCCACCCCAGCACACCAGGGTCCCCCAGGGCAGGGACATGGGGTGACACAGGGCACCCAGGCCACCCAGGGAGCACACAGCCTCACACCGTGGGAGAGGGCTCCTGATTAATGGAGACTCAGAAGGGAAAGGGTCCATATGGGACACTCTGGCTGCACATTTCACTGAGGTGGGAAATGCAGTGCTGGGCTGAAACCCAGCACAGGAAAGGTGCCAGCAGCCTCCTCCAGCAGGGACTGGAGAATCCCAGGGACTGGAGAACCTTGGAGACCCATGGACACTAGGAACCTGAGCACCCTGGGGACCAGAGCATCCTGGGGACCAGAGCACTTCAAAAACTGGAACATACCAGAAATCTCCCGGCCCCCTGCCCACAGCACAGGCAGCTCCCAGGACAAGAGGGGAAAACCATACTGCAGGATGCACTAAGTATGTGGGCTGCACACACACTCGCACCCATGCTCTCATGACCATCAGCCCCTTTCCTTCCTCTCTACCCCTAAGATGCCAAAAAGCTGCCTGCTATGATGTGGCTGGAAGGAAGAGTGGAAGGTGCTTACCAGTGCCTGGTGTGAGGACTGGTCCACAGCAGCTATGGAGCCAGAGGAGCTGGGCTCAGCATCAGCCAGGGCGAGCTCTATGTTCTCCTGGTGAGGGGGAACAGAGGCAGGTGAGCACCCACACTGCAGAATAGCAGTGATAGGGAGTATGAGCCCATCAGTGTGTTGGTCTTGATGGAGTTCAGAGTGATGCAGAGTGTTAAGGGAGGACCAGGACATGTGGAAGGGTCCCCTTGGGCTGTCAGTGCTGAGATGGAGAAGAAGCAGTCACTATGATCATCACCACCCACAGCCACTCCACCACCTCCCAGCGCAGTCCTCCTGTGCTGTGCTCCAGCAGCCCTGGACACTGAGCTTTGGTTGGACTGGTCCAAAATGACCACTGCATAAGGAATCAGGGGGGACACATAGGAGACGTTCATGTGGGTATGGGAGGGCAGGAGTGGAGGAGGCCATGGCAGCCCTGGGTGTCCCTGGTACCTCCTTGTATCGCTCCAGCTCGCGGGCAAAGGTGCGCTGGTGGAAGAGCTGCTGCAGGCGCTCCTGGGCGTAGTTGTGGCAGAGCTCCTCAAAGGTGGCGCCCCGGCTTTGCCCTGCCAGCTTGGGGTTCTGTGCCCCAGGGGTGTCCACCACTGTCACGGAGCACACCGAGTGCTGGCTCGACTTCAGCGCCCTGGGGGGAGCACAGAGGGACACAGCGGGGTCAGTGGGTGCAGCCAGGCACACCCTGCTCTCCTGCTGGCCCCCCCAGCACGTACCTGTTGAGGAGGGAGATGAGGAGTGTGAAGAGCTCGGAGTACAAGCCAGCTGCCATGCCCTCCAGGCACTCCAGCGCCGTCAGCTTGGGACCTGGCCAAAGCAAGCCTGAGTGTCCCCAGCCCGGCATCCCTTGGGGCCACCTGCTGTCCCCACCACACCTCACCCTACCTGTGCCACTGTCCCCCAGGGGAGACTCATCGGGGCCCTGGCGGAAGGAGGTGGAGCGCTGCAGGGTGCCCTTGGGCTGGTGCTTGAAGATGGCAGAGGAGAGCTCCTCCAGGCTGCAGCCCAGCAGGTAGGCGGCTTTCTGAGCCCACTCGTGCCGTGCAAACTGCTTCCTCCCAGCTGAAGGGTAGAGAAGGGAGGTCAGGGCCAGGCAGGGCACCCCTAAAAATGGGGAGCGTTTCCAAACAGGCCTGGGATGATCTTAGGGACCCACAGAGTAGGTTAGGGATGATTGGTATAGTGGTAGCACACGTTTTGGGGTTTGAGGAGATAGAGATGTTTGGGGTCTAACAGGAGATAGGGGTGAATGGCTTTGTGCTGCTGCAGGCTGAGCCTGGAGCCACACTGGTGTGGAGCACAGACCCCTTGCCACCACTACCCAGGGACCTCTGAGGCTCTGAGCCACCCCACACGGGGACATGTCCCTGCTGGGTGACACAGCCACACGGCAGCCAGACAGACACAGAGACACGGACGCTGGGGGGCGGTGGGAGCCGGTTAATGGTGACACACAGGGACACGGAAGCGGGGTGAGGGTGGCACGGGGGAGGGGGAAGCCAGAGACACACGGAGAACAGAACGGGACTTTACCTTCGTCGGCGTCTGCATTGCAAAGGGCAGCATGCACCATGCGAACAGAGACACGGGTTAGAAACAACGGCACACGATGGCACGGGGGGGACACCCTCCTGCCACCACGCCACCGCACATGCCACGCCTGCCCCCTCCCCATGCACTGCTGCAGTGACAAACCGTGACCAGCATGGGGGTCCCTTCCCTTTGAGTCCCCCCGCACCATGGGGAATGTTGGGGAGCAGCTCGGCTCTGCCCCAGAGCATGGGGAGCCACGTTTGGATCCAAGGATATTGAATCCTGGGGCTGGTGTAACTCAGCTCTGAGCACTCCCAGCGTCCACGAGGTGCAGGGGAGGCTTCAGCAGCAGCAGCACAGACTGGGGGTGGGATGCCCACCCCAAGCAGGATGCAGCAAAGCACACCCCCAGCAGGATCTGGGATTCCCTCCCATTGCAGGCTCCCATGGAGAGGCTCCGGAGCTGCCTGAGCATCCCGCTGTGGTGGCTGTAGCGGGGCCCTGCTGCCCTCTAGTGCCCTGAGAGCACCCCATGGGCCAGCACTGCACCCCAAGAGCACCCCACAGGCCAGCCCTGCACCCCAGTGTGCATCCAGACCCCTCTGGTCACTCCTTTTTCATCCCCAGATCATCTTTTCCACCAGGGCTACAAATTCCCTGGGTGCAGCCACCAGCTCCAGGTGCCCATTTTGGGGTGACATGCCCAGCTCTCCCACCAGCGTGCAGCACCACAGGGAGAAAGAGAAAGCCACAGGGGGAGAAGAGCAGCCCCCAAAGCTAAATTTGCCATCCCCAGGAATGGAGAGCAAAGCTGGTGCTGTGGGACACTCACACCCATGGTGAGAGCTATGTGCCAGGGCAGCTCTGACCCACACCACCAATGGTGCTGACAGGACTGGGATTGGACTCCTCACGAGCAGCAGGCAAATTTGGGGCTGCCAGGACCCAACCAGGGTCAGGGCTGGTCCCAGCACACCAGCAGCATCCCAAGCCCCCATTTCAGCCCCCAAATCTGCATTGCATGGCAACCCCCAGAGCAGAGCCCTCCCCACTCCCATTACCAGCTCCATCTGCCAGTGGGTCTGCAAGGAGGATGGAGGGAAAGGTGTTACACTGGGAATGGGGGACACCCCCCAACTGCCTTAGCCCCACCCAGGCCCCCACTCCCCCAAGTTGGCAGGGCCCAGCCCAGGGTCTGGGCATGTTCAATTCCCACCAGTTAATGAGACCACCCCAACCATGGGGACAAAGCTGGGTGCCCCAGAGCACTCAGGGTGGCAGGGCATTGTCCCTCAGCTGACACAGCCTCCCACCTTCTCCCCCAGAGCTTGGTTGCACTGCAGGCTGTTTGCAAGGTGTCTCTGGAACCCCTCACATCATCAGTCTCAAATCTCCCCTCCTTAATGGCTCCCAGCTTGTTACCTTTGGTTGCCCCAGCGGCTCCCAGATGGTAGATGGCCCCCAGGATGAGCCAGAAGGCTTTCTGCTCATCTCCTGAGATGCCCATCACCTTCATGGCTGTCAGGAGCTTGCTGAACTGCTGGGTTGCCTTCTGCTTTTCCTCTGGCTGTGGAAAACAACAGGAGCCATTGGTCTGGGAGCTCGGCTCTGCTTCCCCCTGCACTGAAATGGGCCAGAGACCCCCATCTTCCCCTACAGCCCCCCATGACAACAACCTTGGAGGGGGGCACGATGCCGAAGACATTGTTCTCTGCCAGGTGGTTGAAGTGAAGCTCAGTCCTGCAGGGATAAACACCACGATTGGCCCCATGGGGGAGGTCCCAGAGACCCCCCCCACGATGGAGGCCATGTCCTCCCCCCCAGCTCACCTCAGGGTGCTGTCAGAGCAGGCCAGCAGGTAGTAGAAGACATTGAAGGTGGCCTCGTTGGCCGGGTGCCGGGCCACGCGCAGCTTCTCCAGCAGCAGTGTCTGGCAGAGGTGGGACAGTGAGGAACTGTCCCCAAGTGCCCCACTCCCACAGAGACCTCCAACCCACCCCAGACTCATCTTTGCTACCTGCCCAGGGTACCAGTGGGAGTGAGGGCCTCCCTCCCACTGCAGGGCACCATGTGAATGCAAACGTCACCCACACAGCCCATGAGCATCTCTCCTTGGTGAGTGCTACTAGAAGAGCATGGAGTACGTCTCCTGGATTTTAAGGGCTCTGCTGTTATCACAACAGCATTTTGGGACTAACTCAGCAAGGACAGGGAACCCATCTGATCTGGGTGTGAACAAGGACAAGGATGTCAGGCTGCTGAGTGATGTGAGCATGGCTGGGGATCTGCAGTGGAGCTTGTAGTGTAGGAAACACCAGGAAAATCATGGAATGGTTTGGATTTGAAAGGGCCTGAAAGATCAACAAGTTCCAAACCCCTGCCATGGGCAAGGACACTTTCCCCTATCTCAGGATGCTCCAAGCCCTATCCAACCTGGCCTTGAACACTCCCACAGGAGATGGAGTAGTTACAGCTTCTCTGGAGAACACTTGTGAGGATGGACTGGCTCCCACATCATGGGAAGCCACGCTGGCAAGGATGGACCAGCTCCCCTGCTGGGGGAGCCACCCTGGTCCCCTCACCTGTACAGAGGCAGATGCCACCTGCCCAGCCTGGTCGAAGTCCAGGGAGATGATTTGGGAGAAGCGGGTGGCGTTGCCATTCATGCCGGTGCTGCTATTGCCAAAAGCCTCCAGGATGGTGTAGAGAGCCTGCCATTTCTCCACTGCAGGAAGACAAGCAAGGCAGTGCAGGGGCTGTGCAGGGGCAGGGGGCCAGAGCTGGCTGGGCAGAAGCTGCTGCTCCCTTGCACTGCAGCAGCCCCCAGGAGCACAGCAAAGGCACCGGGGTGACACAGTGAGAGCCCACTGGGTGCGTGTCCAGCCACTGCCGCGTGCGTGGGGCTGTGGCCGCAAAGCAAGGGGCGTGTGCAGGCAGGACAGAGGGACTCCACACCCACAGAGGGACTCACCAGAGAAGACCTTGCCGGTGCTGCCGGCGATGGTGGCGAGGTACTGGACCAGGTGCTGGCAGTTGGTGGTTTTGCCGCTGCCGCTGGCGCCCAGCAGGACGATGGCCTGGTCCTGGCGGCTCATCAGCATGCTGCGGTACGCCGCCTGCGCCACCGCGTAGATGTGCGGGGACGTGTCCTCCCTGCGGCACCCCTTGAACATGTGCATCACCTGATGGGGACAGGGAGGGCAAGAGGGCAGGGGTCAGCACCCTGCCAACCCCATTACCCCCTCTGTGTGGTGCCAGCTGCTTGTCCCCTCCGGTGTCCCCCCAGAGCAGCGTCACCTTCTCGGAGTACATGGAGGGGGAGCTCAGCGGGTTGATGATGACCATGGTGGGCCCGGCGTAGGTGTGCAGGAGGTTGCCGCCGTAGCGCTGGCGCAGCGTGTGCAGCGTGCTGGACTCGTTGAGGTAGAGGAGGCTGGCGAGGTCCTCCACACGGTCACAGGACGGGGGGTTTGCCTGGCAGCAAGGTTGAGATGGGGTGGGTCAGGCGGGGAATGGGGATCTGCCTTGCCAGCCCCCGCCCCGCAGCCCTACCTTCTCCACATCGTCCTCCTCCACCTCCAGGACGGCTCCATCGTGGTCCAGTTTCACCTTCACTTTGCCCTCGGGCAGGGGACTGCCCGCCTCCGGGCGCAGCTGGCTGCCTGTGAGGGGCACAGGGCACTCAGAGGGGCTGTGCTGGCAGCCCCCAGGGACACTGCAGTGGGGTCAGGGGGCTCACAGGAAGGACGGGGTGCTGTGTCCCAGCAGTGCTCACCCAAGGAGAAGCCATCCCTGTGCACCAGCCACACCTTCTCGGTCTCGTACCAGGCCTCCTCAGCTGCTATCTGCTCCTCTGTCTTGGCCTGTGGGACAGCAGATGTGGAGAGGCTGTGGTGACTTGCCCCCTTCTCTGCCTCACCCCTCCCCTCATCCCTGGGGCTGGAGGGAGCACGGCTGACTGGCCACAGGGCCACGTGCTGGACAGCCAGGACACCTCCACAAGCCACAAACCCTCCCAGCACGTCCCCAGTTTGCCTGCTGGGGACCCCAGTGGGTGCAGGGATGAGAGACCACCAGGGCCCTGCCACAGCTTGGGGCAGACATAAAGACACGGTGACCCACAGGCACATTCACTACGGCCACCCCGGGTGAACCTGGAGGGGCCAAGCTCCCAAACCCCAGCCCTGAGAGCAGGCACCCACGCCAGCCACGTGTCAGGATGCAGGGACACCAGACATGGTATGGGGACATGGGACATGCTGCAGGGACATGTTGTAGGGACACAGGACACACTGAGGCACATAATGGAGGGACACAGGACGTGGCACAGGACTCTGATATGGGATATGCCAGACTGGTGGCCAGCACAGCGGGGATGTCCCTGGCACAAGGAGAGCAGGACGAGCTCCAAAGCCAAACCTGAGCTGCAGCAGGGACGGGGCCAAGGGGAGCTGCCGGCGCATCATCCGCGGGACCCTGGCGAGGCCGAGAGAGGCGGTGAAGGCGAGAAGGGCTCAGCCCTGCCCCGCACACAGCACGGAAAGAGGGGATGGGGAGCGAGCAGGGGCAAAGCACTGCTGTGCCAAACCCTGCGGGCGCTCCTCGTGCCACGGCCACCACTGTGGACAGCAGGGTGGCAAGTCCAGTGCAGTGCTGGACAGACACGGAGCTGGGAAGGACACTGGCCACGAGGCCGTGCTGCCAAAGCCCTGGGGCTGGGGGTCACTGCACTGACCCCGCTCTGAGCTCTGCCAGCACCACGTGCCACAGCTGCTTCGGCACGAGCCATGCATCCTGCCTATGCCAGCACTCTGCCCCTTCACACCCTGCTCCACACCCCTGCCCGCCCCAGCTGTGCCCCCTCCACAGAGGGCACCCTCCTGGGACGTCTGGCTTCCCAGCATGACCTCGCTGGGGAGGAGAGAGGCACCCAGCCCTGGCTGCCCCGCCGGCCCCATGGCAGCCCATGGAGCAGGGTGGGATGGGGAAAGCCTTACACTCCAGCAGGAGGCACGGGCGCAGACGCCAGCCCAGAGGCAGACAGAGGATGGCAGGGGGTCGCTGGTGGAGGCAGAGGGCTCCTGAGGACAGGGGTACAGTACCTGGCTGGGTGCTGAGGCGGAGGCGGCAGGGTCCAGCTAACGGCAGCAAGGAAGGAGGAGAGAAAGAAGAGAGGGGGTGAGAGGCAGAGAGCAGAAGCAGCACCCTGACAAGCCACAGGGCCCCGGCACGGCCATGATCACACAGCACCACCAGGACATCATCCATCCCAGCCACCACAGTGTGCCTGGGCCCCTACAGGGATGCAGGCAGTTCCCCATCCTCAGCACAGTCTGGGCAATGATCCCCAAACCCACCAACAGCCCTGGTCATCCATTCCCTGCCGCCAGTGTCACCCACAGACACACCATGGGGTTGGCAGCCAGACACAGGGGTACAGTCACTGTGTGAAGAGCACATGGCACGTCTGGGGCAGCCACAGGCTGCCCATGCCTCCCCATCCCTGAGAAGGCAACACGCAAGCAACAACACCTCTGGAATTACAGAAGTGGTGAAGATCCTCTCCAGCCGGAGCTGCGCCTCCTCAGATGGGCTCAGCACGGACGCGGGGCCAGGGGAAGCAGGGCCAGGGGAAGCAGGGCCAGGGGCAGCCTGGAGGCAGAGCACCATTAGCTCCAGGCCAGCTGTCCCACAGCCCGCACAGCCCTGGCACATGGGCACCAGCAGGGCCCCTGCAAAGGCTTTCCCAGCCCTGCAGCCCATCAGTGCTTGGGGCGGGTCCCAGGGTGAAGGCACAGATGGGTACCAGTGCGTACCCACAGTGTCCAGGGACCTGTGTCACCACTCCTACACACCTGCTGGGGGGCAGCCGGGGCATTTTTCACAGGGGTCGGCCGCTTCTCGCTGGTCTGCAGCTTCTTCTCCACATGAAATGGAGGGGAGACAAGGGGCAGCATGATGGAGTGGCCACAGCACACACGACTGCCCAAAAAAAGTGACTCCCACCCACACCGCACATCTCAGAAGCACTGCAAACCATGCGGGTGAGCTCACACCATGCTGCACTGGGGGTCAGAGCATCTCCCATTGTGCACACACCGGTACCTTGTGCCTCTCCAGGGCCGTGGGTTTCAGAGCAGATGCCTTTGCCGGCTCCGCTTTCCCTCCTGAAAGCTGCACTGGTGGCTCTGGTTTGGCTTCAGCGCCCGAGGACGGGGACAGCTTTGTGTCCCCACCAGCTGGCTCACGGGGCTTCTCCTGCCTGTCCCCCGGCCGGAGCCGCGGCCGGTGCTCCTTGGTTTTGCCCTTGGCCATGAGGGTTTTGAGCCCCTCTGAGATCTCATCCTTGGGTTCCGGCTTGGCAGGGGCTGCAGGCACCACGGCCGGGGGCGGTGGCGGGGCTGGGGGAGCTGGGACAGCGGTACGCCCTGCTTCCTCCTTCCTCGGGGGTGGCACTGGCTCAGGAGACTTGGCATCTCGGCCTGGCTCCTTGGCACTGCCAGCGTCCTCCCCTGGCAGAACTTTGCGGACCACCTTGCGCACCACCCGGACCACCTTGCGGCGGGACAGCCCCTGGCCGTCATCCCCCTGTGCCTCGGGGGCTGGGCCCTCCAGCCCATTCTCTGCTGCCCCGTTCAGCACCGGCTCTGGGCTCTTCCCTCTCCCAGGAGGTGGCTCGGGGCTCTTCGCGGGTTCAGGGCTCTTCACAGGCTCAGGTTTTGGGGGTTCAGCCTTTGGGGGCTCAGCTTTGGGGGGTGCAGATGCTGCATCCTTCAGGGTCTCTGACTGCAGCCACAATGAGAGTGGTATGAGTGGAGGGCCAGCCTCCACTGCTGTTTGGGACATGATGGTGCCCAGGGCTCTGCCCTGCCATGGAGCACAGCTCCTCGCCAGACCCCAGCACTGGGTATTGGAATAATTACCACAGCACCCTTCCCCAAAAACCTACAGCCCCACAGTGGATCCCAGGGCAGTGGTGACCTCCCTGCCCCACAAACAGTGACCATTCAACCCTCAGGCTGACAGCATGGGAGTAAAACTCAGTGCTCAGGGCATCACTAAGCCCATGACCCTGCATGGTGTCCCCAGGCCCTGTCACAGGGGCTGTTCCCACCAAGGACAAGCCCCATCCCCAAAAGCTCCACCCTGCCCATGCCCTGTGACACTTACAGCCCCATCCTCCTTCACGGGTCTTTTCACAGCTAAAGATTTGTCCTCGTCCTTGACCTGAGGGTCAGACAAACAAGAGGAGCATGTTTCAGCCCACTGTGGGGCCTTGCTGCAGGAAAACCTCCTGGGACCATCACTCCATGCCAGCACAAATTTACAGCCCACTGCAGGGACAAGGGCGTGTGTCCTGCCAGGCTTCCCATCAGCCAAAACAACGGGGGTGAAGCACAGAGATGCACCCTACTTACAGCAAACCCCAAAGGTGGGAGAGGTGCTCTGCCCACCTGGCCTGGGCCCTCTCATCATGAGCAGCCAGTGAGGGAGGTGGTTCAGAGTCACACCACCCCTCCTGCAGGATTCTGTCGTTCTATACGTCACCCCCCAGCCGGTGTCACAGCACGTTTTAAGTGTCACCAGCTAATCTCTGCAGCAGCCGCACGTGGGACATGCCAGATCCCTGCTGACCCAGGGAAACCAGGGGCCTCTGGGGGGGGTGGGCAGCCAAACCCTGCCCTGAGCTGAGCCTCTGAGTGCCAGGACTCGGCTGTGACACTGCAGTGGTGCATCCTGTGGGCAGCACACCCTGGCTTGCCACCACAGAGCAGCTCCTGGGTGGCAGGTGGCATTGGGGTGGCTCACACTGTGTTAGGGGCGGCACCAGACACTCACAAAGCTGTTAGTGATGGTGTTAGTGATCACATGCATGGCTGTGCTGGTGACACCAGCCCTGGCCAAGCTCCCAATTGCCCAGCACAGCCCCTGTCACAGCAGCACAGTGAGGCTGGGAGTGCTGCTCCAAACACTGGGCAAACTGGGGGAGCCCGTCAGCAGCGTGACCCAAACGTGGGGTGCAGGCAAACATGCAAGAGACACTTCCCTTCTGCTCCCAGAACGCAAACCGGGATGAGAACGCCATGGTGATGTCTCATGGAGCTGCAGCCCTGGCTGGGGAGAGAGGGAGAGGTGAGACTGACTGGGACAGCACACAGAATGCCAAACCACGGCCCAGGGTACAGGCACGTGCCCTTCCCCACCTGGATCCTCAGGAATGGGGGTCTGAGCCCACTTGGACCTGCTCAGCAAACAAACAGTGCCCACAGGAGGGGCTCTGGGGACAGACAGGTGACCAGTCTGAGACCCAGCAAAACTCACTGTGTAAAAAAAACCCCTTTAGTCAGGCTGTAGGACCGTGGCCCAATTCCCCTGAGGGGGCCAGCCCGCTGCAGTAAGCAAATGCCAGGGTGAGGGAAGGGATATTTTCTGCCCCAGCTCCCTGCTTGCCCTGACAGCCTGGGTTTATTCTGAGCCTGACCCCATGCCAGAGGCCAGGCAGCTCTAGTGGGACCTGCTGCCCTGGATGGCACCCACTCTCCAACCCCAGGTTGTGCCTGGGGCCACTGGGGAGAAGCCCCCTCTAAGGGCCAGGCGTGGCACAGGGGAGCACCGGGCCACCAAAGCAACCCAGCAGTCTGGGAGCACATCCCTGTCCCCCTAAACTGTCACCATGGTGTGAAATGCCAGTGCCTGGAGAACAAGCTGAGCATGGGGGTCTGGAGATGAACCCACCTGTGGGTTAGAACCCCCAAACCCTCTGCCCACAGCACTCCCACCTCCAAGCAGCCTGGCACTGCCACAAAGCTCTCCACAGAGCACCGGCCATGAGGTCCCCACAACAAACAGCCCCAAAACACCCCAGGGGTGGGTTCAGCCTCTCAATCCCCGATCCCAGCACCAGGACCATCTCCCAGGTACCCCCCTCGTGCTCCCCCAAGCCGTGCTGGCCACGCTGGGGGTCCCCACCTTACCAGAGGGAGCAGGAGAAGGGTTTCCGCCGGGGCGAGCGCGGCACCGCACGGGAGAGGCACTGGTGGGGCGGCAGCCGGCAGCGGGGACAGCTGGGCTGATAGGGCCACCCTAAAAATAGCCCAGGAATGCGAGGGCCCCGCCGGCCGGAGCAGCAGCAGCCGGAGGGAGAGCTGGGGGGGGACACTGGGGCCTCGCCACCAGCAGCACCGTCACCGTCACCACTGCCAGAGGAAGTGATGTGGGCTCCGCCGGCCGCGGGGGGAACTGCCCGGCCTCCCTGCACCGTCCGCCCGCAGAGAGTGGGACAGACACCCCCGAGCCAAGCGCAGCTGTGGAGCTGGGGGGGCCAGGCAGGGCTCTGTGCCTCACAGGATGGGGTTGCACAATCCACACCCCTGGGTGCCTGGTGTGGTGCCAGGCGGTGCAACCCTGACGCTTCTCGCTCCTCCTCTGGCTTTGCCATGAACACCGGATCCCCCCAAAATGTTCTTGGGGACAGATAGCACCCCAGCAACACACAGCAAAGATGTTTTCATGGCAAAGCTGCCTCTGGAAGTTCAAGGTGTCCCTGGAAACACCAGGAGTGGGGCAGTGGACAAGAGGATGAGGGTCAGGGGCCTCCCCATGCGGGGGCTGCTGGGAGGAGTTGGTGGCAGGGAGCCAAGCACACTGGTGGCATGGAGGAGCAGTGGTGACACAGGCATGGCACACTGGGACCCCAGCTGGCAGCTGAGCAGGTCCCTGCCCAACCAAAGTGAGACAGATGCGCCCTGAGGAAAGAAAACATTCCCAGAGGAAGCAGGGGCACAGCCTGGCACACCCCACTGCACAAGGGACAGGCCACATCAAACACCCTTGGCAGGGCTGGCGTAACACAGCAGAGAGTGTCTGCAGTGACATGGGTGTCCCCAGGTAGCACAGGCATGCAGCCACCTCTGCTGGGATGCCCAGCCCAGCTGTTTGGTGACAGCAGCATTTCTGCCTGGCCAGCATATTTCTCTCATTCCTAAGCCAGGAAATTCAGCATACACACCCCGGCTCATGGCTGAGCCCACTGGATACAAGCCCCCTCCCAAGACTCTGCCACACTAGGACACCACAGTAGCACCAGCCCCTCCGTGAGAGCAGAAAAAGAGCCAAATAAAGAACTTGCCAAGCACACAAAAATGATAAAAGTGCCTCTGACATGACGAGAGTCCCACACTCCCACCCTGGTGGGACACGGGATACAAGCCCCACCAACTGGATACAAGCCCCCTTCCAAGATCCCCCCACAGTGGGACACCACAGCAGCACCAACCCCTCAGTGAGAGCAGAAAAACAGCCAAATAAAGAACTTGCCAAGCACAGAAAAATGATAAAAATGCCCCTGACACAATGAGAGTCTCACACTCCCACCCTGGTGGGACAAGGGGAACCCAGCCATGCCATGGCACCCTGGGCACAGCGACCTGCACGGACTTGTGTGCCCGTGGACAGTGGCACACAAGGTCAGCCAGCACAGCCACAGGATGCCTGTGGCCCTGCTGAAGCACTGGAGTGGTCAGAGGCGTTTCTGGAATATTTCTGGAATATTTCTGCTGGGCCGGCGCACGCCTGGGCCCTGCCTGAGGTATTTAGCCGGTAAATAAATAAATACAAGTGTGGAGTTGAGCCAGCCCAGCTGCCCCACACTGGGAGCAAGGCTGGGACACAGAGGGGGTTTCACCCCAGCCCCAATGCCCGGCCACGCTGTGCCACCAGCTGTCCCCTGTCACCCGACAGCACTGACAGCCCCCCAAGAGGCAGCGGGTGCTGGCACTGCCCAGCCAGGTCCGTGGGGACAAGGGTGACTCAGCACACACCCTGTGAGGGGGTTAAACCCCCCATGGTGCACAGAGAGCCCAGCACCATCCCTCTCCAGCCACGGAGGGGCTTCCAGAGCAACGGCCCAAAATATGTCTATAATTTCCTGTTTCAAAAAGGATCATTTTTATTTAAATTAGGACCAGAAACATTCCAGGGAGCTTAGTGGGGCCTGGGGGAGAGCCGAGCCTCCCTGTGTGCCAGCACCTTGTGTGGGACCCCCAGCTGCACCCAGCACCCCAGTCTGGGCTCCCTAGCACCAGCAAAGCCACAATCTGTCACTCTGGTGCACCATGAGGAAGAGGAGGAGGAGGAGGCATCCTGTGCCAGTGCTGCAGTGTGAACCCCAAGGCACAGTCCCTGCCAGCCCTCTGACCAGCTCCCACCGGCTGATGCCGTCAAACCACACCATGTTCCAGCACAAGGCTGCACATTGCAGCCTCTCCCATGCAGCCCCAAGGGCACTGGTGATTCCTCTCCCCCTTCCCAGCCCAGCTCGGCGCTCCTGGAAGGCACAAACGCCTCACTGGCCCCCTGTGTGTGACATCCAACACACACCTGCCTCCGTGCCAAGGCACAGACCTGCCCCATGTCCACACAGGGTTATCCCACCAGGGGTTATCCAGGTGTCCACACAGGGTCATCCCACCAGGGGTTATCCAGGCAGCAGTGCCCCTTGTCTACACAGGGTTATCTCACCAGGAGCTATCCAGGTGTTCACACAGGGCTATCCCACCAGGGGTTATCCAGGCAGTCATGCCCAGTGTCCACACACCAGGGGTTATGCAGGTGTTCACACAGGGCTATCCCACCAGGGGTTATCCAGGCAGTCATGCCCAGTGTCCACACACCAGGGGTTATGCAGGTGTTCACACAGGGCTATCCCACCAGGGGTTATCCAGGCAGCAGTGCCCGCTGACGCCTGCAGGGCTCCAGGAGGAGCTGCGGGAAAGGCACCGCTCTGGCTTGGCGCAGACTCCACCCCGCAGCGCCGGCATCTGCTCGAGGAGCACATGGAGCCCCGTGCTCACCCTCACTCCATCCTGGCCACCAACCCGCAGGCACAGGGCCTCGCCACGCACACTGTGGCTCTCCCCAGTGCAGGCAACCTGCTCTGCAGGCACAGGCACCCTCCTCCCCCAAGGAAGGCTTAAAAATACACGAAACAAGTCCACAGTTATCCGCTAAACAACACCACTCTGCTGCACCCCCTGCCACCACAGAGGGGGTCCAGCCCTGCAGGATGCTGGTGTTTGGGGGGCTCTGCTGGGGTGCCAGCTGGCCAGGACGCTGGTTAGCCTGCGGCAGGGTCAGCAGTGCCGGGCAGCAGGCGTGAGGGATGTGGGTCACCCAGCCATTAAGTTTCTATTTATACAGCAGCAGCAGCAGTAGCAGTAGCTGCGTACGCAGGGCTGTGCACGCCGGCAGCAGCTCCCAGCCCCTGGCACACTGTGTGCCTGCCCCAGTCCCCGGGGAGGATCCCTGTGGGGGACGCCAGCGTGGGCAGTGGAGCAAGCAGTGTCCTTCAGCAAAGTAGCCTTTGGAATTTCCTGGCAGTGAGGAGCAAAGCTCCCTTCTCAGCTGGACTGTGCTCACTCAGCAAAGATATGGGGACATACTTCCCGCAGGCAATGCAGAGCTGGGCTCTCCTCTAGCAGGAGGAAAACCCAACCCAACAGCACCCTGAGCACTTTGGGGGGCAAAACCCACCGGTGATGATTTGCAAGACCTGATGCATCACTGCTGCATCCCTGCCACAGCCTCCCGCTCCTCCCTGTGCATCCTGGCTGGAGCAGCCCCAGCACCCGGTGTTTCCCACAGCCCCTGCCAACCCAACCACCCCCACGAGGATGCTGGCACTGGCAGAACCCAGGCCTGGCAGTGCCCGTGGTGGGGACAGCGTTACTCACATCCCAGGCAGCACGGCGTGTCCCCTGGCCGCCCCGCAGCCAGCAGCGGCTCAGCTCGCTCAGCTCCAGGATGGGCTGCACCTTCAGCTGCACCGTCTCCCCCGACTGCCGGATCATCTCCACGATTTCATCCCGGGATTTGTTCTCCACGTTCCTCCCGTTGATCTCCACCAGCCGGTCTCCCGGCACCAAGCCCAAGGCCAAGTCTTTGGTGCCGGCTCCGGGCTCGGCGAAGTGCACGACGCGCCGGTACACCTGCCCGTCGGGGCCGCGGTCCAGCATGGTGGTGCGGCGCAGGGAGAAGCCGAAATCGCCCGTGTTGCGCCTCTGCAGCTCCAGCTGCCGTGGGGTGGGGGGCTGGGGGGGCACCAGGGCGGGCAGCCGAAGCTCGACAGGGAACTTCTTACCAATGAGCTCCGGCACCCTGGCACGCAGGGAGGCGGCAGGAGGGGTGCAGGGCTGTCTGGGGGGAACCCCCTGCTTGTCCAGTGGGGCGTCCAGCATGCGCACCTCCACCTGAGGGGAGGGGGCTGCCGAGTGCTCAGAGGGCGTGGAGGTCTCTGAGGTACTCTCATCCCGGCTTTTCTGGGAGAAGGAGAAGCGTTTGACAATCACCTGGGAGTTCTGCTTGGCCAAGGAGCCAAACTTGGCTGCTCGCTGCAGCACCGAGCCCTTGAAGTTGGTATCGTCCGCCTTGAGATCGTCGCTGGAGCTGGCCGTGCTCAGGTGGCCTGAGTCCAAGATGACGCTGCCCCGGTTGCTGTCAGAGTCAATATCTGTGAGGTGCAGCTCGGAGCCACTGGCCACTTTAATGGGGATGGGGTTGGAGATCTCCAGGCGGGTCTTGGAGTCCCGCTTGGAGGCACGGTTGAGGTTGAAGAAGCCCCGGCGCATGCTCATCTCCTCTAGGCTCTTGAGTTCAGCTGCTGACATTCGCTCCTTTTTCTCCTTCTTCTTCTCCTTCCGGGCCCCATCCTTCTCTTTGTCCTTCTTCATCAGGTTGAACATGGTGGATAGAGGCTTGGGGCACTCTTGCCCCCACAGCAGGGCACTGGGCTGGGGCGCCGGTCACGGCACAGCCGCCTGTGCAGAAGGACAGACAGGAAGGGTGCCATCAGAGAGCAGCACGGCCAGCACCCACCCACCACCCCTCCATCCACCCCACTGCTCACGCCAGCTGCCACCCCCAGCCCCTGGGCCATCTTCCAGTATTCCCACCCTCCCTGGGGATTGCAGCACCACAGGGCTGAGACTGCCCCAGTCGATGTGTCCTCACCCTGGCTGGGCATCAAGCCCCAGGGATGCAACAAGGATGGCCCTGTACCCCCAGGGTTGCCCCCAAAAGAAGCCCAGAAGCCTGGCAGTGCCTGGCACTAGGGCTGACTGCAGGCAAGACCCTCAGCAGCTCAGGAGCAGTTTTGGAACAGCATGGGTGGGCAGGGAAGAAAATATCCTGGTGGCTTTTGCAGCAGTTACTGCCGGCATGGACACTCCCCAGGGTAAAACCCCCATCCCATTCAGCCACCAACGTCCTGCCTGCTGTTCAAAAGCCCCTTGTTGAGGAAACAGAGGCCTTTCTGCTGCTCATCCTGGCTCTGGCCACCGCAAACCACAGGGGCTGCCGTGGGCAGAATCCCCACCAGGGAGGAGCCGGAAACACGGCCTGGAGCGAAGGTTGCTCTAATAAACAGGAACCTGTAAAATCACATCCCTCCCAACACTGATAAGTGTCTAATTTTAGCCAGGGCGACGCAGAGGCTCGTGACGCTGCCGGCGACCTCCAGGAACAGTGGCTCTTTCATTTGGGCATCCCATGCAGAGCGGGGGGAGCACCCAGTGCCAGTGGGAAAACCGCGGCTGGGCAGAAAACCCAGCTCCCTCCTGGAAAACTCCACATGCACCCAGTGCCTGGGGACACCCAGTGCCTGGGGGCACCCACAGCCTCACCCTGCATGGGGTGCTGTGGCACTCCTCTGCCCCTGGGGTAACTGGTAGCCCCCCCTCAGCCTCCATCGAGCGCTTGGGCTGCAGATAAACAACTCCAAAGTGGAGCAGGCGGCTGGCAGTGCCTGCAGGACGGGCTGACAGCTATATATAACAGGGCAGGAAACTGCACAGGAACTTAACCTCAGCACAAAGGACGACAGGAAAGCTCCCCATGTTTGAAGTATCTGCTTTAGAGCTCTTCGGCGGGTGTGGGGATGAGGTTTGGGCAGCCATAGGGATGGGTAGTGCAGGCTCTGCCTGGGGTGCATGGATGTGCTGTGCTGTGCCAAGCTGCACCTTGGCTCCAGCACAGCATCAGTACTGCATCACCATCACTGCCTGGACCATCTCCCTGCAAGGACACATGGTCTGCACTGCCCTTGAACACACCCAGTGGGACAAGGGAAACCCATTTTCCTCTTGACAAAGCCATAGAAGGATAGCAGGGAACTCCCTGAACCTCGCTGCCCCTCGGGGCTGGGACAGGAGCACACGTGCCCGGGAGAGGCCTGGCCACAGGGCAGGTGAGGACAGAGCCCTGCAAGCCATGGCACAGTGTTGGCTCTGTGTGTGTGATACCTCTGAGGCAGTGAGGTGAAGCAGCCTGAGGGACAAGGTCAGGCTTGCAAGGCTCCTGGCCATGGCCAGAAGGGCTGCCACAGCTGTGCCCACACCACCCAGCCCAGGGCTCTGGCTGCCCTGCCCTCCCTGCAGCAACTGGGGCTTTACCCAGACCCACAGCAGGACCTGGGCAGGGCATGGCCTCAAAACATATGAAAACAACCCACTTCCTTTCTCCTCTCCCAGAACTGCTGGCTGTGGGGTGATCACTGCCCTGAACCAGGGGACAGCACAGCCCCTTCTCATGACCCACAGCAGGTGCTGCCACAAAGGGCACCACAGCCATGCCATCCTGGAGCCTGCTCCCCTCTGCCAGGATCTCAGCACAGACAATGGCAGGGAGAGAACCTGCACCTGCTCCTGTCCCCACTGTGTGCCACATGCCACTGCTACCACAGCTGCCAGGGCATCCCTGAAGATGCACAAAAGGGCTGCACCCCTGGCAGCACCCAGTGCTCACCTGGGGCAGGGAGGGAGCTGCAGGGATCCTTCCTGGGGGTCCCCTGGGAGCAAAGCCAGTCGCCAGGCAGGTGCTGGTTAGAGCCAGGGCGCCAGGAGACAGGCAGCCAGCGCGCTCTTTGTCCTCGGTGGTTTCTCTCCCGGCACACAGGCTGCCTCCCAGCCTTTGTACGCTCAACAAAAAGGGGGAACAGCGTTCCCAGCCGCATCACTAATCAGGCAGCACTGGCGGCCACTGCCGCAGCCACGTGTGCCCCACTCAGGGCCACAATAGGCAGCAGTGGGGCAGGCACACAGGACTTTTGTGGGCTGGGGAAAGCACCGCAGCATCCGCCCTGCACTGATGTCCCCAGCCCGTGTGCTATGCCACTGTGGTTTGCTCCCTTTTCCCCAAGCAGCCTCCCGCCACGGATGGGTGCAGCCCGACGCCGTGAGCAGGAGGTGCTGCCGAGCGGCTCCTGAATCTCTGATTCAGACCCAACGCGCCTTCCCTGACTCAGCCCGGGCTTGCTCCGGGACTCCCCTCGGCCAGGCGTGCATGAGCCCTGACAGGGAAGGGAGAGGCACCCGCCGGCGCTCTGGGATTGCACGCGAGGATGCTGCTGTGACACTGGGCTGGCAAAGATGAGAACATCACCTTGGAAGGGCCAGAAGGCAGAAAGGGAGACACATCTCAACGCTCCCCAGGCCAAAATCCTCTCTGAGCCACCCAAGCAGGAGCTGCATGCACCTTCCTCCATGTCCCCCCAGCACAGCCAGGAGCCCCTGTGGCCCTGCCAGGGCGCTGGGGAGTTGCAGGCAGGGAGGAAGGCGTTCACTGAAACTCCCAGCCACTCCTTCCCTCCTCGAGACGCAATCTCGTCCGACACGCTCCCGCGCAGGGACCTGCACGGCAAGTTTCACGGTCGCCTGCCCTCCCTGCTCTGCTCCCTGATGCCGGCAGCAGGGCTCTGCTCCCACACCACTCTGGCACACGAGCTGGTGGCTGTCCCCTCCTTGGGCACACGGTGTTGGGGTAGCTCATGGCCTGGCTGTGCCCAGCCAGGAAGGGATGATGCCGTGCCAGGGAACAGGAGCTGCTGGCAGCGATTCCCAGCAGCCAGGCCAGCTCCTATGCAGGGCAAGTGGGAGCTGACATGCGTGATGGCTCCTTGCTGGACACAAGTTTTCCACAGAACAAGGAAGTTTAGGGGGTTTCCAAATCCCTCTGCAGTGCCTTCCCTTACGGACAATGCTGGAATGTGTCAAGAGGAAAACAATCCCGGATCTACCTGAATCACAGCCAGGATGTGCTACCAGGCTCTCCCCAGAGCAGGATTCAGGCCCTCCTGCTGCAGGAACCCCATGTCCCACAGCAAAGGGGACCCAGACTGGTTATGAGGGGTCACCCCAGGCCAGGAGGGTGCATGGGGTGCAAGCACCTGCCTCGCCCCAAAGCTGGGGAATGACACAGCTCAAGAGGTCTTACAGGATAGACCCAGAGGTAGTGGGGCAGGATCTTGGCAGGGCTGCCAGGTGGGACATGGTTCCATGACCAGCTGGAGGGGTCAGGTGGGTTGCAGCCCCGTTAGCACAGGGCACACAGCTCCCTCATCACCCTTATCTGGCCCCGAATTCACAGCCTGGCACCCTGCATGGCCCGGCCCACGGCAAAGGTGAAGGGCCGAGCCACAGCTCGTCAGGGGCAAAGTCCAGGGCTGATGCAGGTGCTGTGGGAACACCCAGATCCCAATGGGAGCTGGGATGGGGCAGTGGGCAGAGGTCCCCCAGTGCCAGAGCCAGCCTTGGGGTGTAGGAATACACTGCCATGTGCCCACACTCTCCTGTAATTGCCCTAAGTTTAGCTCTGGCACTCGCTGACCAGACAATTTGCATCTCACAGGCCGGCTGGAAACCACACGATTTAGGGACGCGCGTCCCAGCCCTCGCCCGATGCTCCATATATTCCTCTCTGGGAAAATTAACAGGCTGGCCACAGCCCTGCGAGCCACCACCACCCCCAGCACAGCAGCTCGCTGAGTGCCACCCACCCCTGTCACTCTGAAAAGGTGGCTCAGGTGCCAGTGGCACCGGCCCCAGCAGCGATGTGGTTAGCGGCGAGCCGGGCTAATGCCTTTGGATGCAATTCCCTGGCGGTGTGGGAAAGGCCCAGGCCAGCGGGTTCTCCCTGGAAGCATTCCCTGGGAGCCCTGCAGCGGATGCTGGGGTACCCAACACGCAGCACCTGACACGGGGCATCCTGCAGGGGGAACACACAGGGACACCGCACGCAGAAACACACCGCGCACAAGGTGACACACACACATGCAAACACGCACACGAGTGACACCGGGGGCTGCACAGGCGCTGCGAGACAAGAGCGGGCCATGCGCACGCCCGCACCCCGCAACCGGGGGGCGGCACCGAGGGGGTCCGCACCCACCCACCCACCTACAGCGGCCGTGCAACGCCGCGGGGGCACGGGCACGGGCACGGCTGAGCTCGGCCCGGCCCGGCCCGCCGGGGGGGCGATGCAGCCGCGGCCCGGCCGGCGCGGCGGGCGGTGCGTGCCGGTGCCCCGGCGGCGGTGCGGGCGGCCGGTGGCCGGTCCCGGTGGGATGGCGGCGGGTACTCACCCAGCGGCGGCGGCGGAGCGGGGCCCGGTGGCGGCGGCGGCGGTGCCGGGCCCCGGCGGCGGCGCGGGGCGGGGCGGGGCGGGGCGGCCCCGCACCGGGGCGGGCACTGCCGGCTCTGCGCGCGCCGCCCGCCGCGCCGGGCGCGGCTCCGCTCGGCACCGAGAGGAGCGGAGCGGGGCGGAGGAGCGATCCTGCCCACCCGAGAACCCCGCTGAACCCGCAACCCGGCTGTAACCACCGCACGGAGCCGCGGCCGCAGCCGGTACCGGCGCAACCGCCCCCGCACACCCACGAACCGGGGTGACCCCGCACACCCCCGCGGACGCACACACGGTGTGTGCACAGCCCCGGTGTGACACGGTGACACCCCGTCCATCCGGCACTGTCCGCACGCACACACCGCCCGATCCTCACATACACTCACACGTTGTGAGCTCGCACTGTGCACACACGCAGCCCCGTGCACCGCACAATGCACACACACACTCCTGGGGTTCTCCTCTTGGGAAGAATCCCATCGGGAACAGCACTGGATCCAGACGGGGAAGGCTCCAGGCTGCCGGCCCGAGCAGGGTGATGGGTGCCTGCTGGCCCCAGTGCAGGGAATACAAAGCTGGCCATGGCAGAGCTGCCTGAGGAGCCATTCTGCAGCTTCTCCCACAGCACCTGTCCCCAGCGAGGGCTGTCAGCCTGACAGTCAGGGACTGACTGTGGGACAGTGGCTGCTCTGTCCAGGAGACAGCCCAGGGTTAACAAAATGAGCATCTCCCACACACCCGGCAGCGAGAGCGGCACAGTCTTTGTTCCACCCCTTCCACTGATGTCCAGCTTTGGGACGTCACACTGGGGTTGGTCACATACAGTCAGAATCCTGGGACAGATGGTTTCAGGATAAGCCCTGCCATGTCAGTGCTGGGACAACCTCCCTTCCTATGGGGTGTGGGAGCAACTGGGCCCAGGGAAGCTGCAGTGGGGCTTTGGGAACAGGGAACCCCGAGAGAGGCATCCACAAGCTCTTTCCAAAAGCACTTTTCAGGCAGTGCTCGATTTCTGATTGGGAAGCTCAAAGAGATGACAGGGACAGTCCCCTGCCCAAGGGGACTCTCTCCAAACCCCTGCTGCTATCCTGGCTGAGTCGTGTGGTCCTGGCTCTCCTTCCATCAGGCTGTGAGCCTCTCCTGGGACACACCTGTCTGGGTGTCACAAGCCCCACTCCCTCGCAGTGGTAAAGCTGGCTGATTTCCAGCCCACAGCCCAGGACACAGCCCCACAGCAGCAGCAGGGCAGGATACATGGGACATGGCAGAGCAAGCTGGCAGCTGTGCAAGGAGCCCTGTGCTGGGCATGCAGTGGTGGAGGAGATGCAGCCCTTGCAGGGCGGAGGACGGCGGCAGTGAGCACAGCTGCCTGCTTTTGTCACACTGTCCTTTGTCCCAGGCACGTGGCACCAAGTGCAGGGAGCTGCAGCCATCCGGAGAGCAGGGATGGGGTCGAGTGATCTGGAAGGGCAGCAGAGCCTGTCTGAGCTTTCAGGAGGGTTTTCCAGCTGCAGTGGCGAGGGGGACACCCTGTGTGGCTGTAGCTCTGCCCTGCTCCCCAGCACAGGCGGGTGAACAGCCAGTTACAGCCTGTGGCAGCTCCTGCTTCCTTATCACACTGGGCAGGTGGTGATGGGCTGATGCCGGTTGGAACTGCCCAGCTGTGGGACAGCACAGGGTCCCCAGTGCCACACAGCTCTGCCACCCTCAGCCACCCACTGGGGCCACTCTCCTGCTGCATCCCCAGAGCTAAACACCCTGTGTTTTCCAGCAAACTGACCAGCTGTTCCTGTCCACATGATCCCATCTGGCTTTGTCAGAAACAGGTTGGGTTGCCCTGAGCAGCTCTCCCTGGCAGAGGGTTCCCCAGGCACCAGCAAATCCCACATCCAAGGAAATTCTCTGTGTTGCCCAGGGTTTTCTGTGCAGAAGGAAGACAGAGCTCCGGTGCCAGTGGCATTTTGTGTGCCCCTGGCAGGCACACATGGCTGGCCAGGGCAAGGGCTCAGAGCTGGGATGGGAGGGGAAGCATCTGTTTTGCAGCACCGCGGGGTTCCCTAAATAGGTCACTGCATTTTTATAGTCTCTTGGATCTAGAAAAACCAGTTGTTCTGGACAACCTGTGGACCCGCCAGCATCACTGGCTCCCCAGGCACTTGCTGCTGTGCTCCCAGGTCCTTGCGGGGGGGGACACCTGCCCCACCAGCAGGGTGAGGGAATGGGGGGTCCACAGCAGCCTGAGCCATACTGGGGTCCTGTTATCTGCTGAGAGTGACCCACCCTTGGCCATGACCAGAGTGGGCTGTGCAGGCAGGGCTTTCCCCCCACCTTGCCCCTGGTTTGGGGTGGCTGCCAGCTCCAGGCTTTGCTCTGGGGTGGTTTCCAGCCAGAGTCAGTTTTCCTGGTGCAAGGGGAGGCAGGTGCCTGCGCGGGGTGCAGAGGGGCGTGCAGTGCCACACACCCACGCACAGCCGCATGCGCCGGCGGTGTCCCATCCTGCTCGGGCTGAGCTCTCCCTCTAGTGGCACCAGGCTCCTGGCAAAGCCTCCACGCTCTGGGGTGGCCGCAGCCGTGAGCAGGCCAGGTCCGAGGGGCTGGAGCGAGCGGGAGGGCGAGCTCCGAGCTGACCTCCCCCCTGAGCCGGGATGTCCCCAGAGCTGCACAGGGAGTGCACTGGGTGGGCTTCGCAGGAGCATCCCACCACCAGCCCCTTTTTGGCACCTTGCAGAGCACAGGTGGTCCTGCCCTTTTCCGTTCCCTGACCCAAATTTTACTGGGATATGCTGGTACCTGTAGAGCCAGGCCTCGGGGGTGCAGCCCCACGGCTCTGTGTCACAGTGGTCCCCGCGGTGACACCGATCCCACCCCTATCCCCATCCCGCAGCAGCCTGCGAGGGGAAGAACCCCACAAACGCCAGCTTTCCCCCCTCAGGGCAATGCCCTGCCCGCAGCGGGGCTCCCCCAGGACCCCGCTGAGCCCCAGCAGGCCCGTCTGGGCGGGTGCCACCCCGCCGCGCGTCCCCGCAGGGTCCCCCGGGCCGGGCGCCAGGCCCCGCCGCAGGCAGCGCTGACGGGGCGCTTTGTTTTGTGCGGCCGCGCCTGCCCAGCGGGGAGACAAAAGGGGCAGTCAGACGCGGGCGAGCATTGTGCTGGCAGCCATGCGCTGAGGCAGCAGCCCGAGCCGCCACGCTCGCCTCGTGACCCCCGACGGCCCGGGCTGTGCCCGCCATGGTGCCCCGGGGCCTGCAGCGCCCGCCCCATGGCAGCCCCGCTTGAGGAAGGGGCTGTGGGGCTCGTGGCTGGGGTGACCGCAGGGCTGAGCCTCCCCAAGGCCATGGCAGGTGTCCCGGGTGTGGGGTTGTGGTGGTGGCAGCGCTGTGGGGAGCGTTGGGGCTCGGTGTGGTTGTGGGGACATGTCTGCCAGGGCCACGCCAGTTCTCACCTCCAGCCTTCCTCGCCCGTGATGGTTGGAGGGTGTCCACGCCAACACGGTGACAGGGAACGTGCCTTCGGTGGTGAAGTGAAGTGACAGTGCCTGGTAGAGACCTTGCCGAGTCCACCACCTGCAGGGTCTCACGGGGAGGTGTCCCCGCCGTCCCCACGGTGCCAACTGGCGCCAGGGCCAGGCCAGCCCCCAGGCTCACCCCGTGACGGCGCGGTGCATTGCCCCTGGAAAATGCCAGCGCGGTCAAATCGTTGAGTCATTTGTGCCCAAGATTATCTGTGCAAACAGCCGCCCCGATTATTTTTTTTTTTTTTTATTATCAAATTTTTTTTCTTTTTCCCTAAGAATGTGGCTCAGACCATGGGGATGAGCAGCTGAAATCTCCTGGGATCAGCAGGACAATGCCAGAGCAAGCATTGTGCTGACGGCTCTGCAAACGCTGGCACCGGTTCCCGGCCAGCAGTACCCTATAAAAGCTGAGCCGCTGAAGTAGGCAAACATTACATGGGCGAAGCAGCAGTAACCGCCTGAGCTAGGTGAGTCCTGGACCGATGCGCACCTCTCCCACCTCACCCCTCTGCTGCCAGCCGGCTGGGCAGGCACCCTTCCTCCTGCCTGGTGGCAAAAGACACCCAGAGGGACTGTCGCTGTTTTCTGTGGCATAAGACAGGCTCACACGTCCCCGCTGGCAGCCGGGGGGGCTGAGAGCCCCTCTACAGCAGGGCATCCCACTGCTGGCATCCACCAGCATGGTTGGCATCTCCCACCATTAGCCAGGGCTGTCCATGGGAGCCCACCGTGCCTCCCAGGGGACACCGGGCAGGGAGAGGGGACCAGGCGGGTCTGTTGGACACTGCCAGGCACAGGGCAGCCCGTGCCCACTGAAGGCCCCTACTCTGGCTCAGGGCTGTTTTTCCTAGTGGTGGTCTGGCCTCAGAGAAGGAGAAAGGGGGATTGGGCACTATGCCCTGGTGGGAGTGCAGGCTCCATGCCATGGCAGGGAGGAGGGAAGGGGCACTGCAGCGGTGAGAAGAGAGCACCTTGCTTTGGATGTGTCCCACAGCCCCCTAGTGTGTCCCCAGACTGGGGCTGGCAAGGGGGTCTCCCTGCAGCTGGTGTGGCTTGTCCCCTGAAGTGGGGCAGCTGTCCTTGAACAGGCACTGTGGGTGGCAGGCACAGAGCTGTCCCCAGCCTCTCAAGGGGGGGATGCACAGGGACATGATGTGGTAAAAATGGCTTTTCCTTCCTTCTCCAGACACCGATCCAGCAGCAGCAAAGATGGCTCAGACAAACCCTCTGCCTGTTCCCATGGGCCCGTGGAAGGTACGTCCTCACAGTCCCTGTATTTCACCTTTATGTGTGCAGGTAGGGAACAGGGAGAAGGGCAAAGCCCATTCTCCGGGGCCAGGAAAGCTGCTCAGTGGGCAGAAAGGCAGGGATGAGCACAGGGAACAGGCACCCCTGTCCTCTGCCCATGGGAATGTGCCTCCTGCCTGCTCAAATACCTCCCGGGTGTTTTTCATAAGGCTCTTCACAGCGCCCCGGGCCAGCTGTGCCCTGTTCTTACCAGCCATCCCGTGACAGGCAGTTACAGAGTCCCCAAAAACCACCGGCTGTAGTTCGCCCTCCTCTGTCCATGCAGACAGGGTGGGCATTGGCAGTGGACACTGTGGAGCAAAGTGGGGAGCAGCCCCAAGGGGTCTGGCGGTAGCCCCAGGGCCACTGGTCCAGGAGGGAGCCAAGAGGGAAAGGAGAAACACGTGCACAAGTGAGGAGCATCCCGTGCACAAGTGAGGAGCATCCCGTGCACAAGTGAGGATCATCCCCTCGAAGCCTGGAGCTGTCGCGGGAGAGGAAAGCATCAGCCGCAGCCCCCCAGGGAGGTGCCCCTCGCCCTTTCCCCCGTTAATCCTCTTTGCCCTAGAGCGTTCGGAGCAGAGGCCGGGAGAACCGCCAGCCACAGCCCTGCCACCCGCCCGTCCCAGAACGGCTCCGCTCCTCTCTCCGGACGGCAGCGCTGCCCCGGGAACTGATCTCCGCAGGGGTGAGCAGGAGAGCGGAGCGGGGGCCAGCCTGCGGCTCCCCCGACACCAAGGCAGGGCGTGGCGGGGCCGGCAGTGCAGGGATGCGGAGGCGTGCGGGGCTATGTCCCGGCCCAGAGGGTGCCCGCTGCAGCCTCCGCTGGCTCTCTCCCGACGGAGCCACCCTCCGTCCGTCTCCAAGAGGCGCTGAATTGCCTGGGGCCACTGCTGGGCAGTTTCCAACTCGGCAGCTCGCTCTCCGTTCCAGATCACCGTGTACGACCAAGAAAACTTCCAGGGCAAGAGGATGGAGTTCACTTCGGCCTGTCCAAACATCATGGAATGTGGCTTCGACAACATCCGCTCCCTGAAGGTGGAATGTGGCGCGTGAGTACCCAGCTGCCAGCGGAGGGGGTGCTTTCCCAGGCAGGGAGAGGGGTGCCCAAGCGTGGAGTGGGACCAGCTGTCCCCGCTCTGCTTGGCTGGAGTCAAACACCACAGCCAAGGGAAGCCAGGCATGGAGGATCCCACCCTGCCAGGGTAGAGCAGCCCAACCCAGGCAGTACTGATACAGGGAGAGGGCCAGGGGACAGTCGCAACACCCTTGGCATCACCCAAAACTGCCTCCTGCAGTGCTGGACCAGTCAGGTTTGGAGGAGGGCTGCTGCCCAAGGATGCAGAGAGGGTCAGTGCTCAGTGGCCTGGCTTAGCCTGGTCCCCATCCTGAAGCACCAGCCCTAGAGAACCACCTCTTGCCCAGGGCCCAGCCTCGCTGTGCCCTGTGCTTTCCCTGCCACTGAACAGCTTCCTAGACCAGGGCAGAACCTTCCCGCAGCTTCTCCAGTGCTGAGAGGGGTAGGGAGCAGAGCTGGGCTTCTCCCTGCGCACGGGAACCTTCCCTGGCACAGGCAAAGCAGCTCCCGAGCAGCTCGGAGGGGCGGAGTGCTGGGAGCGGTCCCCGCGGTGCGCATCCCGCCGGGGCGGGGAGCAGACGAGACAGATTTGTGCTGCTATCTTTAGGACGTGTAATGCTAATGGGATTACAGCAGCGTGCGTGCTCACGCTGTAATCAGCTCCCTGCTCCAGTTGACTGCTCCTAATCAGGCTGTTCACCTTGCACAGGGCGGGCTAGCTGCAGGACATGGCATTGGGGCTCAGTTTGGGTCAGTGGCAGGAAACCCTCGACCCCCTCAGCACCCTTTGTACCCCGTCAGCAGAGGATCCATGCACTGCACAGCCTGTGCCACTCACCTTCCAACCCTCAGCCCAGGCTCTGTCTCCCCGCTCTGCCTGTGGCTCTGTCCCCAGTCTCCTCAAGGGGACACCCCCACCCTGGGGACAGGCAGGTGCTGTGTGGGCAACACCAGGGCTTGCAAAATGTGTCCTGCAGGGTGGAGGCATCCCACTCACCTCTCCTTGTTTGTTTTCAGCAAGAGGAGAAGGCAGAAAGGGGAAAGGCCATAGGTCCCTGCTCTCTGCTCAGAGCCAGATGGGCCCTGCCTGCTGTGGGCATCGGGAATTCAGGTCTTTCCAGCAGTGTCAGGTTGTAATTGGGAAACAAGTTAGAAATCAGGCCTTTGGGAGGAAGGGCAGCTGGGGCATCCTGAAATGATGCTGGTCTGCATAAATGATGACAGAGCAGCAAGGGGGAAGAGCCACCTGTGCAGGATGGACCCCAGGATCTCCCCACCTCCCCCATCCCCTGCAACCAGGGATGCCCTGTGGGTGCCTCTGCAGCACCAGATGCATTTTCACCCTCCCTGGGTTCTCTGCCCACATCCAGCACTGCTTCCTCTCCTCCCAACCTGTGGGGAGAGACCAGACCCCAACCTCCCCCTTGCACCTACATCCTGCCCCTATTGCCAGCTCCCAGCAGGATGCCCTGAGCTGCTGCAGGAAGCCCTGGCAGCCCTGGCTCTGTTTTTGCAGCTGGGTCGGTTATGAGCACACCGGCTTCTGCGGGCAGCAGTTCATCCTGGAGAGGGGAGAGTACCCACGCTGGGACGCCTGGAGCGGCAGCAACGCCTACCACATCGAGCGCCTGATGTCCTTCCGCCCCGTCTGCTCTGCTGTGAGTGTCCCACCGAGCTCTGAGCCCCTGAAAATGGCCCAGGCCACGCCAGGGAGGTTAGGAAGGGAAAACACAAGGGGCAGGCTCAGTGCTTCAGCCCCGCAGCCCCAGCAGGGTTTGCTCTTTCTGTCCTGTTTTTTAAAGTTTTGGAGGGAATTTCTGGGCAAGCTGTACATAACCAGAGATAGGGGACAGTCAGCCTGAGACAGTAGCTGTGGCATAGCTGACATCTCCCAGCCATCCAGAAAACTCCAACCAACCAGGGTCTGAACACCTCCCTCTCCAGGATCCCTCTGAGTAATGCCATAGGGAGTGACAGCCCTGCCATTCCCACCCACGCTGGGGAGGCAGCACCACCTCTCCCTCACCCCCTGCTCTCCCCCACAGAATCACAAGGAATCCAAGATCACCATTTTTGAGAAAGACAACTTCATCGGCCGCCAGTGGGAGATTGCTGATGACTACCCCTCGCTGCAGGCCATGGGCTGGGCCAACAACGAAGTGGGCTCCATGAAGATCCAGTGTGGCGCGTAAGTGACAGGAGCAGCAGGGACAAGCTGCCATCACTGCGCCACCACGATGGGAAGGGGACACTCTGTAACCCTCCTGCTTACCTCTTTGTCCTTTGCTTCCAGCTGGGTGTGCTACCAGTATCCCGGGTACCGTGGCTACCAGTACGTCCTGGAGTTTGACCACCATGGTGGAGACTACAAGCACTGGAGAGAGTGGGGTTCACACGCCCAGACCTCCCAGATCCAATCCATCAGGCGTGTCCAGCAGTAGCTCCTCACTTCCCAGTACATCTCTGCAAGGTTTCGACAGCTCACCGGCTCCCTCTTGGTGCTAATACTCCCCTCCCGAAATAACCACCCCCTCTCGTACTGCCACTGCTTATGGAACAACACTCCCAAAACGGTACCGACTGCCACAATTGCCAATAAATGTGACTGAAAGAAAAAGATAAATCAGTTTGGTGTGTGTTCGCTGGTGTGTGTTTGGGACTGAGGTTGCACATCCCCATCACAGGAGCAGGGACCAGACTCTTTCCTATTTATTTTAAGCTGGGCTGAATTGAGGTGGGCCTCACACTGAGGGAGGTTCAGACCCCCACTGCTGCACAGAAACCCTTGGTTTTTTCCCTCCCTGCCCTCTGCTTCCCCTGACAAAGTAAAGGACACCTGGATCCACCCCACCTGCATACACACAGCTCATGGGCACTATGGCCAGCACTGCCAGGTCTTTAGGATCCAAACCCAGGCTGCTCCTTGAAAACGTGAAAAAGAAAGTCACACTGACACCCACAAACTTTAAAATTTTTATTCAACAATTTACATCACTTATTGTCTGTCTTAACGTATTCGATCTACACAAATTTCTTTTTTTTTTTTCCTGATAAAATAATAAAATTTGGATAAATTTTGAAGACCTGTTGGTGCAGAATAAACAAAATTTCAGGTAAGGTTTTTTTTTTTTTTTCTTTTTTCTTAAACATTTAGTGTGAAGTATGACATCATTGGTAAAGATACATCATGCCATTACAGCTCATGGACATTACCTATCCTTACAGTCCGTGACATCACCCACACCAGCGCAAGGGGCTGCGCCAGACACAGCTACAGCAGGTTTTACACTAAACTCCTCTAGCCACCCTCTCACCACTGGGAAAACGCTTTTCCAGCTGGGCACACCGAGTGCATTCACCTAATCAGAAATTACCGGGGAGGGGAGAAGGAAACAAAGACTACCTTTACTGATCCGTGTGGTCGCACACTACAACATTGACACCAAAGAGGGGCTGCCCCTCTCCGCAGGTCAGAGGTAATTCAGCTCCTGAGCAGGTAGAGCACAACCCCTCGCAGCGATTGGAATACAAACCAGGAACGAAATGAGAACTTATCGACGGGGAAGGGGGGCAGGAGAGGAGACAGACCCTGCCCAGCTCTGCCTGCAGGGATCCCTCCAGCCCCGGCTCGCAGTCAAAGCGCGCGGTTGTGTTTTGCACCGCCCTTAACACTGAAATATTCAGGGAAGGGGGAGAGAGGGGCATCAGTCCCCCCCAGTAAACAAGTTGAGGACCTTCAGAGGCTGGGAAGCTGCTGAAGGTGTGTAAGTACACGTGTGATGGTAGATAGAAAAGCAGCCCTGTTCTGTATGAAAAAAAGCTGTCAAGTTAGTACAAATTTCTGCCATGGCGAAGGGAACAGGAGGAGAAAGCTGTCAGGGTCCTTCTCCCGTCACAAAATCCCGACTCTCCCGCACACAGGCTCTGGGCTAAGCAACGTGTTTCCAAAGGTGGTACCTGCAACCCAATGCACCTAACGCATGAGAACAAAACCAAAATAAAGCTCTCACCCCTGAGGCTGGAGGGAACCCAGACTTCGCTCCAGCCTCGCAGCGGTAGAGTGAGGAACACTGTCCCTCCTGCCTCACAGTGGGAATACACAGCAGTAGGATTCCTCTTGGTTCATTTTGTCATTAGAAGCCTCGAGTTTGCCCACGCCACCGGCCTGCAGCGCAGTGGACTGGTCTCCATCCCCTCCCCAAAGCTGCTTGGCGTGGGGGCTCCCTGTCCCCATGGGGACACCAGTGGGTGCCACCACCACGCTCTCCCTGGAGACAAAAAGGGCACTGGTTCATCCGACAGCACAAAGTGTATCTGAAACACAAGCCAGCACACCCCGCTCCCTCCGATTCAACTACTAAAGTAGGCTCTTTAAAATAAAAAAATAATATATATATTTATATAGCTATACAGAGAGATACAGAGAAAAGCAAAGGAGAGAGAAAGGCTACTAAAAAAATCAAGAAGCGCCAGTTTTCTGCTACAGCTGTCAGCAAAGAACTGTCACCTTACATCATACCCTCCGAGATGGTGAAGAGAATGGAGGCAATGACAGCACAGGAATGCAAAAGAGGGCAGATAAGTCACTTCTGGTAATGAGACACAAATTAAACTTTCAAAACATGTGCATAGCTTTATTCATCTGCTTCAAACTAACCTTTTCACGGAGCTTCAGCGAAACCCGAGTGTGCAAAATGCATTTCTAAAAAATAATGCAAGCAAGCTTTCACATTTACTGTGGCAGAAGTACAGAAAGACTCGGACAGAATCATCACACGCTGGGGCGGGAGATGGAGAACCCAGAATTGCACAGCTTGGAGTTCTGAGTCACTGACTGCAAACACAAGCGTTTGGATTTCGTTAACTTCAAGCAAGGCGTTTTAACTTCTCCTTTACAAAAAAATCTTGTAAACCCCACAGAAACAAGAACCACAACCTGGCAGGGAATAAATTCCCTGGATAATGGGATCATGGTGCCACAGAGAGCCTGAACTCCAGCAAAGCCGGTTCCAGACCTCGGATGTTTTGGCTCTGCAGGTGAACCGTGGCAATGCTGATTTTTTGTCCGCAGAAGAGCGAAGCAGCTTTTCCTTCTCTCCCTCCCACTCCCCTCCCAAGTCACAGGTGCCACTGCACAGGACATCATCCCCAAACTAAGACAGCCACTACACAGGCTGGAGTCCAGCTCTCATTTTGATCCCAGGGGTCACTGGGACACTAAGGAACCCTGTGGATGGGGAGTGGCCCTTGTGGCCACATCCCCAGCTCACACCCCACCACCTCTCTCCAGAAAGACTAAGCACACATGCAAGGCACATTGAGTCAGATGTACACACACACCTCGGTGTGCAAAAGAGCAAACGCTGTCTGAAAAAGAAAAAACTAACTAAACAGGCAGAAAGCTCTGGCCTATGTATTTGTAGACTATTTTCCAGGCAGTTGTAGTCCCCAAGTGTTTTTCCTACACGACTTTAGACCTTCCTTACTCTTACCCCACTTTGCAGAGAGGTGCTTTATATTCCTAAAGGATCTTCTATAAATAGTCAAGTAAAATCCCTTTTTCCCCTCCAGTAAACTCCTCCTCCAGGGTACACATCCCCCACCATGGTCCAGGTGTGACCCATAAAGAGAAGAGGTTCTGCACCTGCCTGTGCCTCACAGAAGTGCCTTGATGCAGTGAGACCTCCCTCCACTGCTCCCTAAGCCTTTTACTGGCAGGTTTGGGCTGGGTGGATGGCTTCACCTCACTTTTTTCTTGGAAAACATCCAAGCCCGGGTAGCGAGTGCTCCCCAGGTGGAGAAGGAGCTGGTGGGTCCCCAGCACTGGGATAAGGGTGGGACGGAGGCCATGCAATCCTTAATACTGCTGGTTAACTGCACATTGAGACAAAGCATTCAAAAGAGCTTTTTTAGGGATGAGCAATTTCCTTCTATAGATAAATTCAAATAGAAAACAAATATATTAAAACCAGAGACAAGACAAGAGCTGACTGAGGTTTTTTCTACCTTACAATTTACTCAGGCACCTTTCCTGCATCACCAGCCATGGAGGAAGGAGAAGTTGAAAACCTCAGGGATTTGCACTACCCTTCCAATAGCAGCTTGAGAAAAGGAAGGAGAGAAAAAGAAAAAGAAATAATAAAAAATAAAAAAGCACAGTGTTCTCTCAAGTTAAAGAGTTCTCCTTTGCTTGCGTTTGCATAGAAATTCCCATAGGTCAGCACCAAAATCAGGTCCACCTCTGTCCTACACCCCAGCTCCCCCAGTTCCTACACTCCCCCAGTTAGTAGCTGTGTTACAGGAGGGTTCAGCTATCTGCAGAGGAACTACATGGTCGTGTTAAAACAAAACAACAAAAACGAAAAACAAAAGTGCATCACACATTCTTATTTTCAGGGTTACTTATAGCAGCAGCATCAGCATTAATCCAAGACAATGAACAGTTGTAGATTCGTTCTTAAATGCAGCAACACTTAATGAAATGTCTTCAGGGAAGGGCATAAGAGGGTCCTTCTCAAAATGAAAATTAGACTATTCAATATGGACAAAAAGGAGATAAAACAAAAATTAAAAACACAATCTTATTTACATTAAAAAAAACCATTCTTGTTAAAATATCTTTACAACACCTAAGCAAAAAAATATGTATTTTAAGAATAAAGCAGGAACTCCTAAAGCAGTATCCATTTTTGGAACCCTTATTTAGCACCTGAGGAAAGACCGTATGGAAAGCAGACAGGCTGGGGATTTTTTTTTTGTTTTTTTTTTGTTTTTTTTTTTAAGAAACCTGTAAGTTGTATTTTTGCTAAATGTTCAGAAGTTCGCAGTACACAAGTTTCATACCACAGAAAGAAATGAGCAATTATTTTTTTTTTTTTTTTGTTTGTTTGTTTTCTTCTTTTTAAAGATCTTGTACTCATTAATAAGGCTGTAGAAAAGGGACACTGCTATCTTACAAAATGGCTTTAGAGCTCTGGACACGTTATACGAAGCTTTCTGATTAACAGTCAAGATAAATCCAGCTCAGCATCCCCTGGTGAGGGCACAGGCAGGACTCTTGCTCCAGTCCCAGCACAGGGAATGGGCTCATGCCCAGGACATGAGGCCACCACAGGGCTCTTTTACCTCCCCAGACATCCACAGCTTCACTCTCCTGTTGCTTTAGAGGATCTTGGGCAGGACAGAGGAGCCAACCTGACCCTGGAGTATAACATGTACTGGGCAAACCTCTAAAGCTCTGTAATCCCTGGAAGGCAGCCCATGGAGATTTCCTTCCCACCAGCCCTGGTTCCTGCTTCCCAGCTGTGTGCACTAGGGTTTTCCCACATGGAAAAACACTCTGGTGGTGGCCAAAGCCAGAATTACTCTGGCTTTCTTGGCTACTCCACCACACCAGCCCTTCTCCTGCCTTACACACCAGTGTGAAAATGTGCAGCAGCTTTGAAGTGGGTGAATCCTCCTTGTTCTCTCTCCTCCCAACATCAACGAGCTCCCTTGTAAACAGCCTCTCTAAGAAAAATCACAACTGATGGACGGACAGAAATGTCTTCTAGGGATGAGAGGGCAAGAGTCCTGAAAGCTTGGGACACCACAGCAATTCACTGAATCAAGATCAAAACCTGGACACACAGGAAAACTACCGGCAGCTCTGGCTGCGAATGCCATCACTCCCAGATGTCCCTGAGGTCACCCACTGGCCACTTCAGAAAGGACACTATGGTGTTATTGTAACACTGCCTTGAAGGTGAAAGCACTAATTACACACACAACTGGGAGCACAACTTCCAGCTCTTTTTTTCCTATTTTTTTCCTAGCAGGAAGCAATTTTCCTTTCCATTTAGCTAGCTGGCTCACCCATCACCCACTCCCAGGTGCTGGACTCACAACCTAGTGAGAATTGGGTTTCTTTCCACATTTCAAAGAAGTCCACAGCAGCTATGAAAGGCAAAAAGTGGGATTTACTAGCTCAGAAAGGTTTGAAGTGGGTTAGTGACAGAATCCATGCCCTGGAGGTACCCACTGGTCAAAGAGACAGGAGATTTCTACCAGGTTTCAGAGGATTGAGGTGGGTTTAAACTAAAACCAAACTCCAAGCAAAGCTTGAAAGCCATTGCTTTGCCAATCCACCAAATGGGTGGAGTGGGAGAGAGCAGAGACTGAAGGCCCCAAACCACTGTCATGGAGCAGTTGCAAAAGCACCTCTTGGAGCACATGAACACTCCATGATCCACCAAAAGCAAGCAGATCCCAAGCTGGATTTGGCTGGCACTACACGCTCCAGTCTCTATTACGCAAGACCCTGTACAAGACACACCCAAAGGAACCTGCTGGCAGAGGAGGAGAGGTGGGGAATGACCAGAGGAGAAAGGAGAGAGCCCCTGCCTGTGCAGGAATCCTCACTCCAAAAAAAAAAAAAAAACAGCTAGGAAAGGGAACCAGAGGAAAGGGACTCACAACTGGAACAGAAACAAGAGAGAAGCCTTAACCTGAATTAGTATCTTCATAGCTAATAAAAAAATAGGTCATGATCTCACCCTTAGTGCTGCTTTCCAATACTAGACATACTGAAGGGGTTTTGATTTAAAACTTTCTTTGCTCAGTGTAATGCAAACAATGGCACAAATAAATACACGCTCGCTCTCCTTCCTCACAGGTCAGCTGCTCGCACACGCACCGCCAGCTCCTCGCCCCCACAGACACCCTCGGGTGCACACCCAGGACAGGAGGCTGCTGCTCCCCTTCCCAGGCTGTATTTGGTTTATGCTACAGTACTAATACTCTGAGTCAAACAAAACAAAACAAAACATGAGACTTAGCAGTAACACCTTATCGTTATTTCAATGTGCTAAATTAGTCACAGCTCAATTTCAGTTTGTATTTTTTTTCTTTTTTGTTTTTTTTTTTTTTAATAAGTTTACACAAAAATAATCAGAAAACAGATTAAATCTTAAGATATTTTTAATAAGTGCTCAGTTAAGAATTGTGTGAGGACTTGGGGAGGACTGCAGACAGCGACAGGGTGAGTTACACGACAGCATGAGGAACTTCCTTCCATGGTCCTGCCTGGCTCTAGGCAATTGTCTGTCCCAGAAACACCAGGGAGCTGGAGCTACAGGAGCTCAGAGAGAGGAATTCCTAACTGCTTAGCGCTGAGCACACGCCGTGGAGCTCATGGAGACAGACAGACAGACAGACATCTCAACAGAGGATGGGCAGAAATACAGCAGAGAAGGTGCTGCCGAGGGTGTTTCTGGATGGGTCCCGCTGGCGAGGCAAAGCCACAGAGATGAGCATCAGGGGGAATCCAGCCCAACCCATCGCTGAACCGAGCTTCTCTCAGCATTTCTTTCACTATTCAGGTGACAGACTGGACTAGGCCAAGATGAGAGTCCTCAAACATTCAGCAAGACTCAGACCTTTCTAGAGGTGCAGGGTTAGTGCTGCTCAACTCCTGCACTGCCCCAAGCACAGACCTGGGGCAGGGGTACAGGACAGCACAGACCCCAGGGAAGCAAAACAGGGTGGTTTTGTATTTTTTTTTTTCTTTTTTTTTAATGGAACCCAGCCCTTAAGGCGACAAGTGACTACACAAGGCAAATAAATACAGAGCAGAGCCTTAAAGCCAGTAAAACAAACTGGAAACTTTGCTATTAGCCTTCAACTTTTTGAAAATAATAATAATAATAAAAAAGGAAAAAGAACATTTCTTCCACCTTCATTTTCCCAGCCCCAATATCCAGTTTGTTCAACACTTTAAAGCTCAGGAATGCCCCAGCTCTTCAGCAGGGGAGCTGGAGGCAATTCCAACTTTTGGCAAGCAGTTGGGAGACTCAACAGAATTAAAAATAGGAACGTTGGAGGACTAGATGTTGGGCACATCTGTAAACATGTTATGCATCTCAAAGTTACACACACCTGCAGAGGTGGTACAAGTTTATAGGTGAAACAGAACTATTTGCGACTGGCCAACCACACATTTCTGAACCTGGACTGATACAATACATGATGACTATATAGTATCACATTCAGTATTATACTATATAGCTCTGGATACATCAAATGGAGTAGGCAATCCATAGTCAAATGTTTAAGCGTGGCAGAAAGCGAGGGTCTTACACAAGGTACAGAATTTCAGTTTCATTGTCCCACCATGAACTCAAGTGTCTCATTCAGGAACAATCTTATTAAAAGTATAAAAACAATTAAAAAAAACCCACATGCTACATACTCCTACTAAAGAAAAAAAAAGAAAAAAAAAAAGAAAGCGATAGAATCATAGAACATTCTGAGTTGGAAGAGACCCATCAGGATCGAGTCCAACTGCTGGCCCTATGCAGGACACCCCAAGAATCCCACCCTGTGCCTGAAAGCATTGTCCAAACTCTTCTTGAACTCGGACAACTTTGGTGCTGTGACCACTTCCTTGGGGAGCCTGTTCCAGTGCTCAACCACCCTCTGGGTGAAGAACTTCTTCCTGCTATCCAACCTAACCCTCCTCTGACTCAGCTTCAGGCTACTCCCTGTCACTGGTCATGAGAGTGAAGAGATTGGTACCTGCCTCCCTGCTGCCCCTTGGGAGGGTGTTCTCCCCTCAGTCTCCTCCAGCTGAACAAACTAAGTGATCTCATAAGGCTTCCCCTCCAGACCCTTCCCCATCCTCAGGGCCTCCTTGGGATGCTCTCTAATAAGGGTCTTTTTAATGTTGTGGTGCCCAGAACTGCCCCAAGAGCTCGAGGTGAGGCCAGAGCAGAGCAGGACAGGTCCTGCTGGGCCTGGTGCCTCCCAACATTGTCGAGCCCCCTGGCTGCCAGGGCACTGCTGACTCAGATCCAATGGGCCATGGACCAGGAGCCCCAGCTCCCTTTCCATGGTGCTGCTCTCCAGCCTCCCAGTCCATCCAGGGCTGCCATCCCAGGTGCAGAATCTGACACTCACCCTTGTAAACTTCAGACAGTTGGCGATTGCCCACCTCTAATTTGTTGAGGGCTCTCTGCCCTTGAGGGTGTCAATAGTTCCTCACAGTTTGGTGTGTCAGCAGAATTAGTATCTCTTTGAGTCCTGAACCCAGATTGTTAATGAGATGTTGAAGAGAAATGGTCTGAGGATGGAGCCCTGTGGGACCCTCTGGTGACCAGACAGCAGCCCCATGTCTTGATGGACACATCTAAGCACAAAGGACATTCCAAAATTTTGGGTTTATCTATTCCTCCTAATGCCCCAGAGGGTCCAGTCTCATTCTACGAGACACCGACTGCTGCTGATTTGAAAAGCCAGGATTAGGCCACCAACACCCATGATGAGCACTGGGTACCTGGGGAGCTGGGGCTGGCCAACAAACCCATTTCTGCTTTAATCATTTCTCACTCTTGCACTGGACCCTGTGAACTTTCCACCTTTTAAAAAAACCCAGAAAAACTACCTGACCCCCAGATGATTGGGACACATTACACAAGCTGCAATGGGACAGAGGGGTTACACAGCTGGAGCCTGCACTCTGCTCAGCCTTCCCTACCACTGCTAGGAAGCTTTCCTTTCCCTGGGATTATTTTTTTTTACTTTTTTTAAATTATTATTTTCATTCCTAAGTCCTCCTTTTTTTTTTTTTTTGTAATAAAATATATTTTTATTAAGAGATAATTAGAAGCAGAGCCCGGAAATACACAGACTGCATTAAAATATAAAAGAGCATTTCCAAGGGGCAGGAAGCCCAGCCATTGGCCTTCTATGGACAAATTGAAAAGGATTCAAATTCCCATTTTTTTCTTTTTTTTAAACTTTTTTCATTTTTTTGTTATTTTGAAATTTTTTTAAGAGAAAAAATAATTCAGGAAGGGTGAAAGTTAGCAGAACTCAATTCCTCTTCAGTTTTCCAATGAAAATGGGAAAAAAATCCAGCACATTTAGTGTTAGGAGACAGACAGAGCAAATATGAAGCACCTACAGTTGAAAGCAGAAGATAGTTTTTTTTTGTCTTTTTTTTTTTCTTGCTCCCAGTAATACAATGGCATTAAACTGTGGGAACAGTAGGGTTTTTTGTTTTTGTTTTTTTTTTTTCCTCCATATTAAATGCCTAAACAGATTGCTTATTTTTCCATGTTGTCTTTTAAAATGAAATAACTCTTCAGTTGCAATAGTCCAACGTGTAACAGGAGCCAGGTCAACTGTGTGACTTCACCATGCATCCTAGAACTGCAGTATTTACCATCTTTCCCTCAGCAGAATGATCCTTTTAAGACAATATCACCAGCATAGGATTGCTGCTTAACTCCTGGCAAAACATGTGGATTATAATTCTCTGGAAAAAAAAAAAAAGAACTCTGCAAACTTCAAGGTGTTTCTCCAGCATTCAATGGAAAACAAATCAGAAGAAAAAAAAAAAAAAAAAGAAACCAAACAGCAGGGGAGGTGGAAGGGAAAGAGGAGATGAAGGATGGTGATTCATCCTGATTTCCCTGTGATTAGTGTGTCACTACAGTCACAGAACAAGAAACAGAAACCTTGTCAAGTGGAAATGCCTCTCCAGTGGGTTGCTGTTGCCCATGTAGACGACAGCAGGAACTTTGAAACCGGACTTGTAATTGAGTCTGTATTCCTTAATTACTTGCATTCACTCTTTAAACAAAAACAAAACAAAACAAAAATGGAAAAAAAAAAAATCTATTCAGTACCGGAGATTAAATAATCACGTGTGTAGTCTCGTTGAAATAAATTTTCAGATTCCTTAAGAAGTCTAATTACTTTCAGTTGCCATTTTTAAATAACTATATATATATTTGTATATATTATCCTGTGATTCTAGTTATGGTTCCTCTGCTGCACTGAAGATTTAGAAGGAGCATAAAAGCCTTTTTGTCCCCCACGAACAGCACAAATGCTGCAGAAAGGTTATAACAGGCAGTCTTGTCTTGCTACCTTCATTGATCCGGGCGATCCATGGCTTCATCATAAGTGATTATCCTTTTGGGATCTGGAAAGAAAGCAGAATCCTAAGTTTTGGACAAGGTACTTTCAGGCCCTGTGGCTGAAAATAAACACAAAGTACTTGGCTGTTAACAGATTTTTCCTTCGGATGTCCCCCTCCTGCCAAGGCACCCCAAGGCCAGGCTGGGTCCCCCAGAGCAGAGCCTGCTCCCCACAGCAGCACACAGGTCTCCACATACAGCTCTTCCCACTAAAAAATCTCCTCTCAGGTGACTTGAGGAGATACACCAGAATTTAAAACTTATTATTGGATGCGACACCCGACACCAGAAATAGAAAGCAATTTTGTATACACATAAGGAAGAGTCATTAAATCTAATTTGACACTGGGTTTATTGCTCTTCTAGAGACCCTGCTTCTCTCCAAGCAGCTCACCATCATAGCAAAGTTTTTTGTCCTGACTTTCAGTCATCTGAAACAGAGATAAATCCAGACTACAAAGCACAGGAGCTGAAGAACTGAACCCAGGCATCTCCAGACACAGAGAAAACCTGCTCTCATTCATCCCCCCTCACCACAGACAGAGCAATTTCGTTCATTTACCCCTTCCAACAGCCTTACCTTGCTTCTGCAAATTCCAAACCGCTTCCATTTCTGTGGAGGCAAAAGGAGACCATTGTTATTATGCAGATTGATGCTGCCATTAGAGACCACTCCAAACACACTTTAATTTTCCAAGTGTGGCAGTTGTGCTGGGGCTTTCAAATAGAGCCAACCCTCCTCCCACCCAGCAGCACAGCCCCAGCCCAACACAAATTTGACACGAATAATCCAGCAGTAAAAGGCAAAGGGATAGCTGTAACATGGTCTTAAGGGTCAGAGAGCCAAGATGAGCATCAGAAATGTCATCACCATTCACCAGTGCTACATATCACAATCTAACTTCAGGCTTTACTACTCTGACTCCAACGCTGCTTTGCACATTACAGCCTCAACAAGGAGCCTGGAGAGATGATTTTTCCAAGTTGATGCTTAGTGAGTGTGAAATGAGAAGTGCTGGACACAGCGAGCTGCACATGGTTCACAGCATGTGTGTGCTGAGGCACCAGGCAAAGGCTGCTGCGAGAATGTCTCTGCGGAGCTGCTGCCAACACACTGTCCAGGAGCAAGGTGTGATGCTCCACACACCTGGCTTGCAGGTCTTCCCACAGTTTACCTCTACAACATGTGTGTAGGCTAAAGACAAACCCTTCCCAGTTCTCCCTGGACATGCACATGCTTTTGTTTACCTAAGAAATAGCAGCGAAGTTAAATGTTCTTTTCATTAACGCTGAGAAACAGAAGGCTCTTCCTTTCAAATATCCCCCAAACAAAGATGCATCTTTAGAGAACCATTCAAAATAACTACTTTGAGCTGCTATCACGTTGGAATTTCATGAGCTAGAATATTTTTTAAGATGCTGACTGCACCCTGTGCCCAAGTTCAATAGACAAAATTATAGAAAATGGGTATTAGTCGGAACACAATCTTCCAAGAACCACTTCTGAGTCTCTTTTCTGCCAGAAAGGGTGACAGGACCTTGGTAGGGGCTAGGAAAAGGGAATGGTAAGAGATTATCAGGTCACATGGGATGTGCAGTAAAGCACAAAACAAGGCAGTGAGTAAACTAACCAGCACAGGAAAGGAGGAAGAAAAAGCCCTACAAAACCCACGGCCTCAGCACGATGTGTGCCAAGTGTCACCTCCATCAATCGCCTCCCTTCTCCAACCCTTCATCTGTCCTTTGTCCCCTACAATCTCCAGCTCCCTGGGGCAGGAAATTGCATGCAAATAAATATTGCCAGCCCTTCTTGCACAATTAAACCTTTTGTAAGGAAGGCCCCTGACAAAATTTTACGAGGTCTGTTATTTTTGCGTCAGGATAGTAACAGCAACACTTTGCACTTCTGTTGGGGAGCCCTAAGTGCTTTGGGAATAGTAGCCAGCCTCTAACACCCCAGGGACAGAAGCAGGCTGGCGAGGGACTGCCTCCCTCATCTGCCAGATGCAGATTCCCCTGAAGTAAAATGAACCAGCTACTAAAATTACCTCCTGTGGAGTGAGTTTTCCATTCAGCGCAGTTTGATGCATCATTTCCTAACAGCTAAAGAACATCTCCCATTTTAATAGCTTTCCCCAAAGGCACAGGACAGAAAACTACTCTCAAGTTGTTGGTTCCTGCACATTAGAGCAATGCTTGAGCATGAAATACAAGGCAGAGCTGAAGCACCATATCCCCGTGCACAGACCATTGTCTTGTGCACCTCATTTGGCTTTAACTGCTCTGGACACCACAAGGATGTGAACTCCACGTATTAAGAGTATCTGACAATAAGACAAACAGATATACAGACATACAAACAGAGATACTTTAAAGAACATACAAAAAAATTACCAAGTTGACAAAACTCTGTTTTAAAAAAAATCTAACAAAGCTAAGCCTTTTCAGACTTCAATTTCCCTTCTCCTCCTTCAGAGAGGGAGGGTGGTGTAAAGTGTCCTGGACATCCCAGACACCTGGACACACTGGCTGGCAAATGCTCAGCAGGACCAAGCTACAAAACCAAAGACCATCAGCAAACAATGCAATAACAGCTCTTACTAAATATCACCTGCCACCAGCAGAGCAAGGTCCTCCCCTCCACCTGGCAGCACACTGACCAAGTGAAACAACTTCACAAGGGAAAAGAAAGTCCTAGGCTAACTGCAACACAAAATTAAGGGAAAAGGGGATTTTTTCAATCTTAAAATGGAATTGTATGATTTATTCTGCTTTACTTGGTAATACAGTTAAGTTTTCCTACCAGCTTGAGGCTGTGATCACCTGTGACTGACAAAAGGCACTGGGACAAATGCATGGCCACTGTCACAGGGTGGCTTGGTGACTGACCTGGTGGACAGGCAGCTCAGCAGAGCCACTGCTGCCAATGCCTGGCTCCAGCCAAGTAGAAGGAAGGACAGCCCCCAAGAACTGGGCATGCAAGAGGCCCCAAGCCTGCTTTCAGCTCAGAGCTCTTTTCTTGAGCCTCTTTTCCCTGGATAAAGCTTCCAGAGTGAGTTTAAGCAAAGGACTCCTACAGCTGCTCACTCTGGATGAGAACAGGGGTATCTTCACCATCAGCCTGAATCCAGTCTCTCAGATACTGCCCCAAAACTGCTGCTTTCCAAAGAGCTGCCCAACAGGAGCCACCATTCCCAAAACCAGACATGGGGCTGGGGAAACAGCAAACTTTCTTCTCAAGTGGACTCCAACCCATCTGGAGAAAACGCCACCAACAAACCCTTGCACAACCCAGCATCAAAGCCAGCCCTGCTCCAAGCCATGGGCAGAACCAGGTCACCTCCTGTGCCCCTTCCAACCTCTCCTTTTCCAGGATATTTTTTTTACAATTATCTGGATTCTCCACAGCCCTCAGGCTTGTGGTTTGCTGAGGAACTGCCTGGGGCAGACAGTCCCGGCCACATCCACCTAAACCACTTTTTCTGGGGACTATCAGTGAAACAAAGGGTCACTGGAGGAAAGCTTTGATGTCAGGAAAAGACTAAGGCACACTCTGGTGAATTGTGCTGGGATTCCTCATAGGTCAATAAAGTTTACAGCAGGACTGGTACATAACCTTGGAGGGGAAAAAAGTGTTTCTGAAATAACTTGCTAAGACAGGCACTTTTACACACATTCTCCTTGCTAGAGAGGCAGCCCCTGCAAACAGAAATGTCTGCACAATGCCTTGCTACTACTTCACTGTCCTTATAAATCCCAAAATTGTCCCTAAAACACAACAGTAAAGAAATAACAAGAAGAGAGCATTTTTGTCTGATGTTTTGTTTGTCTGATGTTTTGTTTGCTGTTTGTACCTGCAGGACAATGATTAAGTATAGGGATTGCCCTGGAAACAAAGCAAAGAATAAGTATTCCATGCTGTGGAGACACATGGCTGTACAGCATACACTGTACTCATCCTGACAACTGGAAAGAGCAGGGACTGGAAGGAGAATTAAATCAGCTTTTGCCCCACAGCTCAAGCCCCACAAGGCCATAACCAACAGAGAGAGCAGAGCTCTAACCCCTTCCCACCACAGGGGGATGGGAAACCAAGGCTTTTTTTCCCCCCTCTCCTGATGTAAAGGATGAAAATTGCTGAATTCACAGCTCCGCTATTTCTTCTGACCCAGTTCACCATTCCGGCGAACGCCACTCCTGGCTGGCCCACGCTGCCTTGCTCTATTTTCCATGCTGCTCTCCTGCTTCTTCATGCAAGCAGAGATGCTGCTGCAACTGAGTGCTCAGAAGGAACAAAGCAGCAGCACAGGCAGAAATTCAGGGGCAAGAGCAAGGGAAACCCTGCAGTTCCCTCTCCTCCACCCATGTGGTCTCCGCTGCTCTGCAGCTGAGCTGGAGGCCTCGATTATTTGCTTTTTAGCTCAGGACAAGCAAATGATTGAGCTTCCCACCACAAAGCTTGCTATCTAGAGCTCAGTGTTAGTGACAGCCTGGCCTGGAAGACTGCAATTGCCTGAACATGACAAAATTCTCCAAAGTGTTGACAATTATTCTGATATGAAGTGCTTCATCCAGCTGTCTTTAAAAGAAGGACTAAAGCAGTAAGAAGATGCTGGTTTTGATGCAAGCAAAGCTGACATACACTCAGCCTCCTTATCTGAAGGACCAAAATATCTTCAAGAATCAGTTTTACCTCAAAAAGATAGGGATTTTGGCAATGCCACACCAAGGCAGAAGTTCAACTTCTAACCTAGACAGGGGACGATGACTTGAAATGAGAGCACTACTCCTTCCTGGGCCTTCAGGTCTCCCATGTGAAGCCCATCCCTGTCTCCAAGCACATCCAGAGCAGGCCCACCAGTGCTGAGCTAAATCAGATCTCCCTTGGTAAATCAGATCTGTCACTCGTGAGCGTTTCAAGGCACCACCACAAACTCCAGGCAGCACAGGCTGTCAGTGAAGGCAGCCACACTGAAGGATCGTGTTTTACACTCAGGCAGATCAGATGATCAAGGGAGTCTTTCTGCCCTTTAAACAGAGGGGGGAAAAAAAAAGAAAGAAGCAATGCATGAAGCAGAGGTACAATGAAACCAACAGGAAAAGCTTCCCAGAAGAACAAGAGAGTGCATCATCATCCTATCCTGAATGTTCCAGTGCTCTGACTTCTGGAGAAAAAGCAGTCAGGGAACAGGCAAAGGAACACAGGAATCCTGCACCAGGAGCTCGCTGTGCTCTGCAGCCACCCAGCCCTGCCAGCACTCAGGGACACTGTGGTGAGTTACAGGAGCACTGTACCAGAGCCAGCCCTCTCTGGGTGCCACCTCCTCTATCCATCTTTCCACAGGGAAGCTGTGAAGCAATTACAGTTTAAAATGTCCTGTGCAGTTGCTGGGCAAACCAAGCACAGGAAAGCCTGGTTTGCTGGAACAAAGCTACTGAATAAGCTGGAGGCTTTCCCAAATAAATTTACAGTCCAGGATGGGGATCCACACAACCTGGTCACAATTGCACGCACAAACAGTGGAGGAAAGAGTGTGCACATTTGTCACATTCAAAGCACTGCAACCACTCGCATTACAGCTCATTCTTCTCTGCAGCCTCCAGGGCTTCATCCTTGCACTAAAACAGTGCACATGGAGCTCAGGGTAGGGAACACACCAGGACCCCAGAGTGCTCAACACTCACCCCTGTCCTTGTCCTGTGATCGTTTCTCTTTGTGTTCATAACCCCAAGGGCAGGGCAGATGCAAAGATCAAACTACCGAGACTTTGCTCAACAGCAAACAGATCAATCTGGGAGGGAGAAGTTCACGAGATTCTCAAAATCAAAACCAAACAGTCTGAGTGCCCGGAATGCCCTAACACCGACCCAGGCAAACCCACAGGCTCTCCCCAGCAAGGAGGAAAAGGCAGCTCGTGAAAAGGAACCGAGTGAAATAGCTCTTTTCCTACTGCAGAGGAACTGGCTAGCTTGGAGCTGGACCTCAGGAAAAGAGCCCAAGATAAACGGAGAGCACAGTGTGGGAATTAACCCCCGCACTGCTGTCCTGCAATCACACCCGGCAGTTCTGCTTTTGAGGCATTTCACAGCCAGGGTGGGCTCTGCTGCAGGACCACGGCCATGAAGAGAGGACAGGAGACACCTTCCCTCCAAATATCCCTTAACCCATCTCACCCCAAGGATGAAATGCAACACCCACCATCATTACAAAAGTACTAAGACCTGGCCTGATCTCTTGCTTTGTAAAGCTTTTGAACACTAAATAGGAGAAAGACAAACCCAAGGTGTTTGGAGCACCCCATCACTGCATTAATGACAATGCTGATTAGAAACAGCCATCATCTTTTACCCCTAAGTAACACCCTGACGATGGCACATACATAAGGTGAAAAAGAAATTAGCAGAGATGAGTGCCGGGGCAGGATCGGGTATCCCCAGGCCATCATGAGGATGTTTGCTCTGGATGCTCAAAGCGAGACCATTCACATGCAGAAGAAGAGCAGAGAACAGTATTTTAACGGGTGCTTTAAGTGGCCATTCTTGCCAACAAATGTAATTAACTCCTGTGTTTGGAAGAGCTCAAGGCAGCCAGGCTTTGAAGTTAACACCTCCTTGAGAGGACATGGGATGGGAGTGTTCTTTATTTTCCTGTTGTTCCTATTGTTTCACTGAGGTCTGCCTTTCACAGCAAGTGAGAATGGGAGAGCTGATGAGCCTTGCTGGCAGCACAATTGCTGCTCCACAAGTTCAGGCTGACAACACAGAGGCAAACAGAAGTCTAGGGAATATTTGCAAAATTAAGAAAAGGATCACCCAGGATTTTCTTCCATGTTATGCTTTCTGATGGGAAGCTGGGATTTAAAGTACAAGCAGACACAAAAATGAGACTAGAAAGCCTGCTTTAATGCTGGAATAAACTGAGCAGAAGGGAGAGGACCAGATAAAATCAATTGATGAACACTGTTCTCAAGAATACTAGAGCTTGAAATGTTAACATCTTGAGAGGGAGATGACCTGGAAAAAATATTTGGAGTTATTATTTTTAAATGACTGGGCTTGTTACTGTTACAGGAAGGCATTCGGGTTTATGCCATACAGAGTTTGTGAAGTGGTAATTCAAGAACTTTGCAGAGGGTGAAAAGAGCAAATTTGCCAAAGCCAAGTAGCCACTCTCTGCAGAGGGGAGCAGGGAGAGGGAAGGGGGTCAGAAAAAGGAACTGCCCCAGTGTTGGTCAAGAGTGAGTGACAAAGAGTTGGACAAGAGTGAGAGACACTGTGACAAAAGGGAACACCCAACCAGGCTCCTGCTAACACTGAGCCAGCACCAAAAGCCAAAAACTGCCTTAAGTCCTCAGAGCTTGTGGGGCTGAGGCTAAAGCAGAAAGCAAGCCATGCCACAGGCTTCCCTCTCTTCGTTCCCTTTTTAAAGTGTCTGTATCACATTTGAGTCATTTCAATCTCAAAAAAAAAAAAAAAAAAAAAAAAACAGGAAAAAAAGGGAGCTGGACTACAAAGGACTTCATGAAAGCAATAAAATCATCTGAAAGATGTGGCCTACAAAGACAAGGAGAGAATTTAATCTGCAGCTCACAGAGGAGCTGATAAGAAAAGATTGGTCTTGCTGCTGCCATAATACTCAGGGGCAGGGAAAAAGTGTGTGTGGGGCACACTTAGAAAAATAAATCACACCTACAGTCGTAGGAATAATTTCTTCTTCCTTCAAAGCCATGATTTCATGGTCTGATCTGCCCAGGGGAGAAGCTGCAACACTTTGGTGGCAGAGGTGTGAGTACAGACTATGAAGCCTTCACAGAGACAGAATATCACCTGGTACAGCTGGAACAGAGCAGCTGCAACCACACATTTAACTCCTTCCAATGCTCGGTGGCTTACGAGGACCTGCTAAGTATCATCTCTCTCAACATCACTCATGCTTGTCCGCGGGAACAGGGAAACAAATACCGCTTAACATTAATTAAACAACCCTTTGAGTAACTTCCCCAGACCGTTATTGCCATGAGAGGATATGCAAGCAAAGAAAAGGGTCATTTTTAAAACAATTAGAATTGCTGGAAGGAACATACCATGTTAGAATATTGCACTTCTAAAAATAAAATAAAAAAAGAAGAGAACGCCCTTAGGCAGCAAGTTAAGCCATTACCTTTAGTGTGATATAGAATAGCAGCCCTCAGGTCAAAAGAACCCCAGCTATCTTTCCTTTCTAGGCCTCTCTGGTACCTCTGTTCTTTGGCGGAGGCTAGCAAATTGTTCGTAGGAGAGGCCAGAGGATTCTCTACTTCATAGTCTTTTGAAAGAAACACTAAAGCACCTTGGCTACCGGTGTCTGCCTTTTGTAGGTCACCTGTGTGATGCGACTCCAAAGCTAAGACACCACCCTCAACAGCAGTCCCAGGCTTAAGAACAGCACTAAGAATTTGAGGGCTAGTCCGTTTATCCAGCTCATAAGCCTTAGGAAACACAGGTTGTTCAGTTCCTGAGGGAATGATTTCAGGACACTGTGAAACCAAAGTGGCAGGATATTCCCCTTGAAATGTCACTTCCATTAACTGATTATCCGCAGATTTCCCCACAACGGTTTCAGGTCCAGCACTGGGCTCGTTTATGAAAGACAAGCCCCACTGATTCTGGAAGATATCCCCCAGGTTCTGTTGATTCGTCTGCGAAGGGAAATCGACTTGCGCTGTCCCCAGGAGCACAGTTTGCATATTTGAAGGGTAGATAAAAAGGCCAGATTTCTTTTGTTCGAGGGCTGTCGAAGTTGTACTCATGTCCTGGGGTACAGACTCAGAGGAGGAGGAGGAGGTCGATGGTACAGTACTAGCAGCAGTGGAGAGCAGTGGCTGGGCCCCCGGGGAATACACGCTTCCATCAGTCCCAGCAAGGATTGGCCCGTTGGAGAAGCTGGCAGAGGTGACAGATTTCATAGCAGACATGGGGACTTGGGACAGTCGACTTGATGTTTGGGCCTGAGTTTCCCCAGCAGATGATGAAGACGATGAGGATGACGTAGATGGGGTTTGAGCTGCTTTGTTGAGGTTTTCTTTAACTTTACTTGCATAACTAATTTTGGGAACAATTTTAGCACTGCTATTGTCCACTGGAAAAACTGGGGGTGGTTTAAATAAGGTCCATGAGTCCTCTTTAGACGTAGCCGACGATGTGTGTTTCCCTTTGGGCCGGTCATCAAACTTCTTGCTGCTAATCCCAGGTTTGGCATCAGAGTTTTTCCGTGGTACATCCCCGAGCCCAGGCTTTCCCCTGCCTGCTCCACCAGCCCCAGCCTCATATTTCCAAACAGGCTTAGTATTTTCAATTCGGTTCCCCTTTTGTTCACTATAATCAGGCTTGAAACTCTCAAGTTCCTGTTTCAAGGTTGGTGCGCTGACCTCCTGCTGCATTATTTTGTCCTGTACTAGATTCAAGTTCTCACAACCCTTGGCACTGTTGCGCCTGCCTTTCCGTTTTTTAGGTGTGGTATATCCACTCTCGGAGCCGCTGCCATCGTTATCGGCCCCTTTGCCTACGTAGCCATTTGTGATGTAGCTGGAATTGTTGGTCACCACGCCGTTTGGAATAGACACTCCCTCTGGCTTGTCTGAGGACTGGTTTTCTCTGTGTTTGTTTTCGTAGGACTTCTCATTCTTTTTGTCCATGCTATTTTTCTGAATGAAGTTCTTGGTTTTGATTCCAGCTTTCCCCAAAGCACCGGCCTTCACAGTCTGCTTTGGGGTGACATTAGAATCTACGAGCTGCTGGCTGCCATTGGGTACCCTGGATCCTGGGGCGGTGGCTTCATCAGAGCACAGGCCCTTCAGGGACACTTCTCGTTCTCCTGCGTTACCATTCAGCTCTCCGTAGCCTAGAGGGAAGCCAAAAACAGCAAAAGGCAAGAATTAGAATGTGAAATGTTAGACTTGTCATTGCAGAAAGCTGCAGTCAGCCCCAAACATATCCAGTTTCCTCATGCAGACATTTTAAAATAGGAAAATATCTAGTCTCTGAGGTAAAGCTGCATAAATTTATTTGCTGGAACGCACAGCAAGAAGGGTTAAGCAGGAAGGACCAGCCATGACTGCCTCCCGCATAACTGAGTGACATACAGATAACATAACAAAGCAAAAGAAAATACAGATACTATGCCAGGTAAATATACTGTACTGAAGATCACTGGCAAGCTGGAAAGCTATTTCATCAGCTACTATTTCCAGGTCACAGAGAGGAAAAAATTAATTCCCAGGATGCTTCAAGACAGCGGGATCCACTGCTTTTGTGACAAGATCTGTGGAGGCTCAGGATACACACTGTGAACAAGGGACAACTCCTACCGTCTCCATCAGCTCCTGGGCCTGCAACACCAGCAGACCTCCTCCCAAATGCCATCTCAGTTAAGGAGTGGGGGAAAAAAAGCACATTATTTCCAAAAGGATATGTGCAAGTCCAGCTGGAAGATGGAGGGAAGAAAATGTGGCCACATCTCCTCCTCACTACATTTCAGAATAGTGACCAGCACCTCCCTACACATGCTCCTGAGCACTGAAAAGGTGACAGAACTAAGAAATGCATCCCTGCAAGGCCCTTCTGCTGCCACTAGCAATGGGTCTCTTCCCCACTGAAAAACTTGTATTTCAGAGTCCCCAGGAGAGCTGGTATGAGCCTGAGACCCAAGAAATAAAGTACTTGCTGGAGATTTCAATTCATAAAACCATGAGATTGTGCTGTAGACTGAGCTTTACTCTTCCCTTCTGAAGTTCACTCCAGGTCCCATGGTTCTGGGAGTGCAATTCAAGCAGAGCTGGAAGCCCAGGACAGTCCACACTGAGCCACCCCAACTTCCTCTTTGCTTTTTCCTTTTTAAACATCTCTGGCCAGAGGCCTGCTGCTTTCGAGGACCCTGGCTAAAGCCCCAGGAGAAGCCCTGGAGCCCCAGTGGGGACGGGGAGAGCACACAGAGCCCGGCCCCACAAAGACACTCCAGCTGCAGAGGGATCCCTCCTGCACCCGCAGCTCCTCTGACTCATCCGTCCTCCTTCCCCAGGCTGGGGAGCCTCACAGCCCCCACAGCCACTGACCCACCTAAGGCTCCATCTGCAGCCACGGTGGCACCGAGTCAGCACAGAGAGGGAGTCCCTCAACAACTGGAGCGGGCAAAACTCCAGCTTGGGAGAAGAATGTTTTTGTTGTTGCTGATGTTGTTGAAATTAAGTGCTGTAACTAAAAAAATCATTGTTACCCTCACATCCTGGAGCCTCAGATGTCTGGCAGATGTAACAGCTCAAGTTCTGTGCAAGTCGGGAACACAAGAATCCTTGTAGGAATCTTTACAGAAATTCCACAACTGAGTTTGCCGAGGGGGATCAAAAAGGATTTTACTACATGCAAGTATCTGTAACCACCACAACTTCCACTATATCTTTCAAATATGTTGTTAAGAAAATTAACCATAAATACTTCACCCCAGAGAGAACAAGAACGGTGGGATCCTCTAAAATGAAGTATTTCAGAATAGCATGAAGAGGAAGCCCTTTTAAGAGCAGTGTTACAGCTGACCTTCTATGACTCAAGACTTCTGACACCACTTGTTAATGAAACAAAACAATAAGAGTGGTCATAAGACCATTGCAGATGAGGAGTGAAAGAATAAAATGAAGAACAAAATCCATTTCAGTAAGTCAGTGTGTCAGCAGTTTCTAGTTCCAATTCTCAAGCATTCACAGCTCAGCTGCCTGAGTTTTCTCCAAATCAACATTTGGCACAGCTGGCCTTGGCCTGGACACGGAGGTGCAGCAACCAAAATTTAGGGGAGAGGAAAAAAACCAGGACGATAAGAAGAACAGGTGAAGAGGATCTGGCAAGCTCACAAACCGTTTCAGAGCTGGGAAGGGAGGGGTGCCAGCCTAGGCACACATTAAAACCCTGGGCACGCTGCAAACAGTGAAATGACTTCTCAACTTATTTTTGCTCGGTAACTTATTTTAGCGTGTGCCCGATCAGGTCCCTCCCTGGCTGCCCAGGCTGCACATGGGGCACTGCCGACCCCGCTCTGCTGCTACCAGGCCCCCTCCCACCTCCCGCCTCGTTATGTAAAAGGAAAATTCAAGGGAAGGAAAAAAAAACCAAAATGTACGCGGCACTCGGGTCGCCTGGCGGCCACGCACTCGCTGTGACCCCGCAGAAACCCCCCCAGAGGGACTGTTGGAGCCGGGGAGCCCCCCAGGAACGCGGCGGGGGCTCCGGCCCTGCCCGGGATCGGCTCCCCCCGCGCCGCTGACCGGCCACCGCCTCTGCGGCACTGCCGCCCGGCCGGCGGCGGCTCGGCACGGCCCGAGGGCCGCAGCCCCGGCCCCGGCGGGGAGGAGGCGGCCGAGCGCCCTGGGCCGGGCCGGGCAGGGCCGCGCCGCCTCCCGCCGCCGCCGGCGGGGCCGGGCCCCTCCGCCTGCTCTGACTCATTGATCCTGGCGCTCATCAATCGCCCGGCCGCCCCCCGCGCCCCCCCGCGCCCCCGGGGCCCGGCCGGCGGGGGCAGCGCGGCCCGGCCCCACGTGCCGGCGGGCGGCGGTGCCGGCGGGCCCGCGGCTCCCGCAGCCCCAACATGGCGGACAGGAAGCGGCCCCAGCGCGGCGGAGAAGCTTCGAGCCGGGCCGGGGGAGGCGGCGGCGGCGGCGGAGGAGGAGGGAGAGAAGGGGGGCCCCACCGCCGCCCCGCGAAGGTCACAGGCCCCGTCCCGCTGCCCGCTCCAACCTGGTCTCCGTTTCGGCGCCTCCGTGTGCTGCGGGCCGCCGTGCTTGTGCTCGTGGCGGAGCGGCGGCTTAGGCTGGGCTCGGCCGTCGGGCGGCGGCAGGTAGGCGCTCTGCGGGTGGTGGTGGTGGTGCCCGTAGTAGTAATAGTGGTGGTGGTGATGGTGGTGGTGGGGCTGCTCCTCCATGGGGGGCGGCTGGCGGGGCCGGGCCGGGCTGGGCGCTCGCTGCTGGGCCGTGCGGCTCCGGCGCGGGGACGCGGCTGGCGCGGGGGAGGCGGTGGACTGGCAGCGCCCGCCCTGCAATCAGCGAGCGGCGCCGCCGCGCCCGCCCCCCGCCCCGCCCCGCCCCGCCGCACCGCGGCCGGGGGAGAGCCGGCCCGGCCAGCGCGGACCCGCCCGGCCGCCCCCTCCCCGGGCCAGCGGCAGGTGAGGCTGCCGGGGACGGGCGCGCTTCGCCCTCTCCCCGTGCTAGCGCCGCAGAGCCAGAATGAGCGGCCACGGCAGAGCCGCCTCCGTCCCCGGCCCTCGCCGTTGGAGCGTTCCATAAGCGGCGGGGAGCGGCGTGCGGCCCCGGGGGGCTTTCACCGCAGGGTCACCGGGAGGAGGGCTGCCCGGGATGCCGCAAAGCCGCGTTTTGCCGTCATGAAGCGGGTGAACCGCGCCCCGGGGCAGGTGGAGAGGGTTGGAACAGCCCCAGCGGAGGGGATCTGGGCAGGGATGTGAACACCGTGAGCGCCCGGGCTCCCAGCAGCAGCAGCAGCGCCCCGAATCGCTGCCGGGCCGAGCTGCAGCGCTCCCGCGGCAGCCGGAGCTCACCCGGCTCCAGGGCTCCACCCGCAGCCGCCCGGGCGGACCCGCCGCTCCCCGCACGGACCCAGCCGGTCCGGGAAAGGTGGGCTCGACAAATGCACCTGTCCACCTCCGAGAGAAGCACCGGAGGTTTGACTGATGCTTAACAAAAATCAAAGGTTGATGCGGAAGCCCGAGAGTGTAAGGAGGAGAACTCTTGAAACTTGACAGAATTTGTAACAGATTTCATACTATTTCAATCTCTGATCATCCCCACCTAAGCATGTTCCGAGTTGGGTGGTGGCAGCTAAATGACCTGAACTTCCGCCTCTGCTCCAGCCAGCCTCCACTGCAGGAGGGCAAGACATTCAACTGCTGTTTCGGGATTCCTCCTCCAAACCGAGGCCCAATTCTCCAGACGGCACTGATATAAAGGGGTTTGGGTTGTATGGATCAGTGAGGAACTGAGGGAGGAGTTAATTAGGAATGTAGGAAAAGGGCAGAGAGAATGGGGAGATCCACGACTGACACAGGCTGGAGATAGAGTCCTGCTCTAACTTATTTGCTGCTCTGGTGTGATTAATTGCCTCCAAATAGTCCCAACAGTGTGCACTGCAGCAAACAGGGAGGAAAAGTGACAAAATAAAATGTGTTCATGTAATTAAAGACTATTACATTTAATGTGTGTAATATAAACGGGCTCCACAGATAGTCCTGAAAACAGTATGCACTTGCTTCTCAAGGCTTTTCCTTGCAGCTTAATCCTCTGTTCTATTTCCTCACTATTTTAATGAATAAAATTAATGAAGTTCATGTGTCTAGAAAAGCCCTATCAGACTTTGGCACTGTACAAGAGCCCTTGTCTGGAGATTTTACAGTTCCCAAGCTTTATTTTAAGAGAACACAGTTGAAAGTTTATGCCTCAGACAGAGCTTCCCACTTCACCCTCCTCTTTACTACACAGGAGGTAAAGCTTTTCCTTACCAGAAATACCAACTTCGACATTAATACAGAGGGTTTTTTCAAGATTTGAGGTGCCTGAAATATCACAAGTTCTCTGCCAAATCATTCCTGCAGTTTACATTTCTTTCAGCACAATGCAAATCCATTTAAAACGTGATGAAACCATTTAAGCAAGCAATGATGAACTTTGGGCTTTACCCAAACAATAACGGTCCTGGTCCTTTCAAAAGCTGACTCATTGAGTGACCTCACAGTGCTTAGGAGACAAGTCTTAAAATGAGGAGTCGGGCTTTAATCACAGCTGACATTTTATTGGTGGCTTGGAAGAATTTATTTTTAATATAGGGAGTTGGCTTGAAGATTTAAACTTCAAAAGACTCTGAAGAAAGCAAACAGTTATAGACAAATCGTCTCCACACACACATACCAGAAATCTGAATACAGAGGAAGGTGGGCTGTCTCTTTGTGAAAGACAAAGCAACTATGTCACTGCTTAGACGTGTCTTGTTATCAGTATTAGATTATCTAAAGCTTGCAAAAGAGAGAAAATAAATCCAAAATAATGCAGCCTGGGCCTCATGAAGCATGGGCATCCCACACCCCAACATGGTGTGTCCACACACGCTGGGCCTTCTCCACTGCCCATTGATTCCAGTGGCATCCTCAGGGATGCATTTTAAAGGTAAGAGTGGTTCCAGCAGGCAGTGCTGCCCCGTGGCCACACTGGGACATGTCCCCTCCAGAAGCACGAGTTCCTGTCAATCCCACTGTTTGCCCAGTGTTGCACCAGTTATAATGTGTATTAATATTCAACAGTTCTTCAGGATGTGTTCTCTGGAAAGGGAAGCTGGAGATTTCCGTGTCTGCTCATCTGCAGCAGTTTTCCTCCTTGCTGCTCTTTGGCAAGCCAACAAAGAGGCAATTTTCCTTGGAATTCCACACCCAGTGCCAAGTATTCCCACATCCAGGCACAAAGCTGGGCACAGCCAGTGTAATTTCTAACTCAGTAATTTATTCAAAGCTCTGTTTTATGAAGCTTTGAAGTGGATGGCTTTGCAGAGAACCTGCCATTTAAAGCTGCAAAATTAAGGCAGCATGGAATGAATCAACTGCTACAGGAATCATGAGAAAGTTTTCCTGGAGAGCCTGACCCAGGATGAGTTTTGTATTCATATTAAAATGCAGTTAAATTGAGAAGCTATTGAAGTTATTTTTTCAAGAACAAATTATTTTCTTTCAAAGGCAATCCTCTTTAAAACACTACATTTAGTTTCCATTAATTGTTTTCAGGTAAGTTAAAAGTGAAATTGTAAAATTAATCCATGAAAAAAATAAAATGCTTGCTTTGTAATATTTCATGTGTCTATGTCCTGTTTAAAACTCAAAACTGGGAAACCCCAAAATTACCATATTTATAGATATTGGGAAGGGCTCTTACACAAAATATGTGTGGCATTTATTTACATTTTTTTGCCACAGTGTTTTCATTTATAGCAGGGGTTCAGACTTGAGAAATTCTCCATATTCCAGCACATCCAACTTAACAAAGCACTCCAGCAGACCTTTAGTTCCAAGTAGGATTATAACCACACTGTTCAAAACCTTGCCACGTTTGGCTGCTGGCATCTCATGTGTTTCAGTACAAGGCAGTTGGGATTTACCAGTTGATATTCAAGTGTTGGAATCTCAGAATTAGTTCTCAGAAGCAGTTTAGCCAAGATGGATGACAGGGTACGAGTGCTGCTCACAGCCTGACCACAGCTATTCTCACAGAGCTGCTGCAGTTACATTCAGGTAAGGAGGAGCTTCTCCTTGACTCCATTTTTGTACTCTGCTGTGTACATTATTTATAGGTACAAAGCTGGTCTCTTTAAAGACTTCTCTCTCTAGAGGCAGCTGGATAGTAGGCATTGGGTTAGAGGTCTTAAAAAGCAGCAAAACCCGAAAAATTAAAAAAAGATTTAACCCCCTAGCTGAATTGTAAAAATTTCATATTTTACTCATCTTTCCCATCCCTAGCAATTTAAACATATCCATTTCAGCACATGCTGAATTATGATTTTTTTTTCTGAAAGCTTAGTTTCCAAATGTCATAAGCACACTATGCTAATCCTTCATTCACTCTCCAGAAAATTAAGGCAGTCTAGCACCAAAAATAACCATAGGGTATAGTTTTGTGAGGCAGCAAAACTGACGTAATGGCTGCTCCCAAAAGGGAAGGTATCTCTCTCTGCCCTGCCCTCACAGCAACACTACTGCTTCTCAGAGCCCATTTGAGAAATTAAACTAAAAAATAATTCTTCAGATGGAAAAGTGCACATTTTTATTCTGGTTAAGCTTCCTAAACTGTTTCACAGAGGAGCCAGACAAATATTAACACCCTGAAGAATGGGCTGTCACTACAGCAGCTCTGGAGTTGCCTTCCACAGCCAGCCTGGCTGCAGGGATGACCTTCTGGGAATTGGGCAGTGGGGACACAGCTGGGGTTGCAGCCACTTAAGCCATCTAATTTTATTTTGCTCATCCTTCAAAGTGTTTTGAGCAAGCTGTAGCAGAATGGCTGTGACCAGTGGGACTTCTGGTGGGTACATCCATTGTTTAACAGGACTCAATCTGAGGATCATCCCTGTTGTAAAAACACTGAAGTGTTCACACAGGCATGAGTAACATCTGCTGCCCATGGCTGCTTGCAAAATTGTTTACTAGAGTGCAATTGTATAAACTGGAGGCAGCTTCTTGGACACATACAAGAAGCAGAATGGGAAGCAGGCTAGCAGGTTCAGCCACATTGCTCATCATTACTTCTCTGGGATTTCAAAGAATCCTGGCTTTCAGACAATTCTGGATCTCCTCCTGCTTCTTAGGATCATCACAAGGGACCACAGAGAAATCCACACAAACACCTACCAAGGTGCTCTTGCACAAACTCCCCTGCTGTTAGAACCTGAGGCACAGGCAGTCCAGCCTGACTTACACAGGGAATTGTATCGGTCACTGCTTGCAGTGGACTTTAACCTCTGGAAGACAAATGAAAAAAAGCTCAATCCACAAATCCCAAGCACTTTTTATCTTGTTATACAACACAACAGTCACAAGGCTGCTAGTCGCATTTCATTCTCATTTCACTTGGATACCAAGCAGGTCTTTTGAAACAGGATTTAAAAAAAAAATTATTAGTTTTTAAATGTGGGTTGGGTATTGTCTGCATTTGGTTCATGGGGACTCCACTGCTTGTGTTTGCACTCAGGATCTCCATCTTAACAATGCCCAGGACTGACAGAACACCAGATCTGGAGGGGTTATTGTTTGAGTTATTACTGTGACTGCTGCTTCTTTATGTGGCACAGGACAATGATGGTTGACTACAAGATCAGGGATTGGGAAGAGCCCTTGTGAGAAGGAAATTTAAAAAGACTGGGACCATTCACCTTGGAGGGAGTGAATCAGAAAGAACACAGTGAAGGTATTGCTGAATGCGTAGCTCAGAGATAGCAGCTGGAGAACTTTTGTTCACCTTATCTCAAAACATAGGAATGCAGGAACATGAAGGGGAAAAAAAAAGGTAAATGAAAAGATAAGCAACCACCTTTTAATGTTTTGCATAAAATATATATCAGGATTCACTGATAAGCTACATTGTGAAGAGCAAAGTATTATTAGTTTTCTCAATGAATGGGCATAATTCAGCTAAAAGTAAACATTTGACATATAAAATAGAGATTTTGTTAGGATTACTATTCTTTGGAGCACAAGTGAGCTTATACCTCTTGGGATTTAAGAGGCTATTTCTGCCAGATATCCAGGGCCTGGGGAGCCCAAATAGAAGCAGGGTGAAGAACTTACTTTTGAAAACCCACCTCCTCTGAAGAACTCATGGACTGAATACAAACAAGACAGCTGATGGCTCTAGCTGGGGAGGAAATCAGACTGACTGGCAGGGCAAGCAATGGGCACTGTGCAGCAGATGCCTGTTAACATCCAGATTCCACAGAGGGATTCCTGCATCCTCAGCTTACTGGATCTGTGTACTATTTTATACAGTTCAGGTATTTTTGTTACTAAGTGAGGACACTGCAGGAGCCAAAGGCTAACCCTTGCCTGTATTTAGCCCTACTTCCTTATCTTGGAATCTGGTCCACAGTGCCACTCTCGTTCTCCCACACAGTTTCTGTACTTCACTGCTTACCTACTCATGAGGACTGAATTCCAGGACAAAGGCTGTTGTTCACAGCAAAGGGTTTATGGAACAGCTATTCTGGCATAGCTCCCCAGGTGGAGATACAGTTCATATAGGCAAAAGAACTCACTAAATCATCTCCTTAAAAGGCAAGCTACACCATCAGAATAAATCATCTCCACATCTTGGTTTTTTGCATGCCATTACTGCTGCAGGGTTAAGTCTGGGATTTTTACATTCCAACCTGCATAACTGTTCTGGCAAAACTAATAGTTCCTTGACCAGGAAAGGCCAGATACACCAGGAAACAAAATAAAACAACAACAACAACTACCAAACAAACAAAACACACCAATAAAAGAGATATTGCCTTATTTTCTTAACTGCATTTTTTGTAGGTATTGAAAAGAAGAATGAAGGAATGAGCCACAAGCACTGGCTCTGTTAACAATGGGAAGGGGAACTGTGTCCAAAAGTCACCTCTGGGGTGGAGAAAAGCAGTGGAACAGCAGTACACAGCAACCCTTATAAATGGGTTTATTTACTACATGTATGAAACAAAAATATGATGTCCTAATGAAGCTATAGTGGAACCCAAGTAAAATCTGAAGACATATAACTGAACCAGAATTCCAGACATAAGACCCCCCCCCCCCCTCCTCCACTACTAATTCATTCATCAAGTCCAATTAATAATATTCACTCTTCATTATCATCTTTTCACTGCAATAGACCTCATGGCAGCCCCAGGAAAGGATGTGAGTCAATCCTTGACTAAATGCCTCTGATTCACTAAGGAACCAACACATATAAAATCACTTAAGATTAAAAAATGCTAAGGTTTGCCTCACTGATAATTTATCTAATGGCTGCTAAGATTGGGTTAATGGGAGAAAGATGAGAGAGAACAGCACTACATCGCTATGGAAACTAGAATTTTCAAAATAAACACCTTTGCAGAACTGAGGTTGCAGATCTAAAATATCTTGGTTTTGATGTCACCTCCCTTTACCATGAGATCCAGCCAGGCTGACCAGTCAGGCATAGGGAAAAAGCTTGCATGTGGTGACAGAAGATATCCCATGGCTGATGTTCCTTGTTCCAGTGTAGGTATGGGCTCTGAATGAAAACTTCAGTGATTGATTTATTGCCTGTACACTTTTGGGGGTCTTTCTGCCCCACAGCCTGTCTGGCCAGGCCAATGCAAAATGAATCCATACCACTTGAGATGGGAAGTGTTACCTTTATCCCACTATACTGATAATCCTAAGTATTTGCAGTCTTTTTTTTTTTTAATATGTAGATATAGCTATATCAAGTGAACTATGAAACACGAGGTTTACAGCTTTTTGAAGTTCAATTCCCTTACTCACACTAGGAAACTCTTTACCCTGGAAATGGCTCCACTGCAGTTGCTGTTTAGGGTATCCAATCCTTTGCTTCCTGTTAGTCACAAATGGAAAATACAGTTGGTAACTTCTCCACTTGTGCCTGGGCAAAGGGTTTCTCATTTTAGACACAAACATACCTCCATATTCCACCTACCTTATACCATCTCACTGATTGCTGCTGTAAACACGTCAAGGCTCTAGAAATGCTGACTCACAGTGCTAAGACTATGGAAAATATTTAGAGCTGCTAAAGAAGCAAAGCCCAGCAGGTTTCCTGCCCTTCCTCCTTATCTGCAAGGCCCTTGCCATGACAGGCTGTAATGAAGGACCTTGCTTCCTGAGAGGAGGCAAAGAGTAGGTACTTGCTTCCTAAAGATAGCCCAGATTCCTTTGAATTCCCAGTTGCTAGCTAGTAATTGCAGGCAGGGGAAGACAACCCCCAGTGCTTACAACCACAGGGCTACAGATGTTGAGAGATTAATGGCTCCTGGGTAGGTTTTCTTGCCCAATGCAGCATTGCTCACTTCAGTGCACTTCCTGGGACAGAGTCAAGTTCCTTTAAAATGCCTCAGTATCTGCTACAGAAGGCTGTTCCTTACCTATGGACTTTACTGAACAGGATTTATTACTGATTCCTGCCTTCAGCACAGCTGAGTCAGAGCAGACAGGCAAATCACTGTTTGCTTTGGGAGGGTTGGTACCGATCAGGACACGGGCAAGCAGCATGGGGTGCAAATTCTGTTTCCCTGTGGGTGTGCCAGTGCAGGCAGGGAGAGGGACAGGAACTGGTGCTCACAGTGAGCCAGGGGCTGTGGACAGAGGTGGGGAGAGCGAGGAGAGTGGGGCTATCTCGACAGAAGCCAGTCTGGGTGCATTCTGCCTGTGTTAGCACACTGCTGCGCCCAAACTAATCGCCTCTGGATCTTATCCAAACGCCAAGCTGAGTGCCTACCACACCAACAGCCTGTTTTCCCCACTGGGAAGTGACCTGTTGTAAAAGGCAGAGCATTTAAGGAAACAACAAAGTTTTATACCCACACAATTCATGGGGCAAATAACTTCAGAAAGCTTAAGGAGCACGGAGCCTTTATGACCAGCTGGGGATGGGCAGGTTGCAGTGCTGCTCCCTTCTCCTCCTCCCATTACCTACACAGCTCATTTGCAAAGAAGCAGAGACTGATGAGCCACATTTACAAGCTGGGCAGGGCAGACCAAGAAACAGCTCTCACTGAAGGGAAGGAGCAGGCTGTGGTGAGAAATTGCAGTGCTCAGAAATGACTGTACTAACTGGTCATGATGATGGTATTGAGTTGATTTCACCTATAACCTGTTCTAACTGCAGTCTGCAATTAATGTGGCCTGTGGCATCTAAATGCACTGGGAGCACACAAGTAGGGATGCAGAGCTCCCTTTTCTATTGGCAGCTGACTTCCAGCTGCACATCAAATGAAATTCTCAGCAAGCTGATCATGCGCACAATTCTCTCTATACTTGTCAATATGGAGATGCATTTGGCTGAAGTCTCCCCCTTGTGAGGCAACAGGAGCCATTTTAAATAGGTGGGGACAGAGGCTGGTCCTACAAGACACACTAGTTTAAGAGAACAGTAACTATAGTGCTTTTGCCCTATTTATAGTGCTTACTCAAAGCAAACCTGAGGTCTTATCAGTCCTTCTGATAGTGACAGTGAAGGTGGCTCAATGTGAAGATGGCCCTGCACGAAGAATAGATTGGATCATAAATGCAGAACAGCTGCTTAAGCAGAACACCAGGAAAAGAAGCAATGATGTTGCTGGGCAGAGAAAAGCATTGCAAGAGCACACACATAGCCTCCTTCCTCCAAAGGCACATGCGCACTGCTCTCAGTCAGTCACATTTCTCTCAAGCTTCCTGGTAGCAGCATCAGCAAGTGCATTCTGTCACATCTGACTGGCTACAGGACTGTCCTCATCTGACAGTAATGACCTGGCCTCGATTTTTCACATTTTTGTTGTCTCCTTCCCCTCTTTCAGCACTATGAAAGCACCAGGCATGAAACCTGCAGCACAAAGGAAATTCTCACTAGCACAGCCTGCTGCAGTACACTTACCTCAGCAGCACAGGAGCTGCAGGCATGGCAAACCTCACATAACCTACATTAGATTCCCATAACGTTCCAAATCAGGCACTTAACTTCCAGACTTGGCTGAGACTCATCTCCATGGCCAGACTTAGTATACACAACAGAGACTAAAACTCTGAGGATCATGGTGTGCAGCTTTGCTCCTTTGGTAAAATGTAATGCTCTACAAAAACAGACAGTTCGACCCCATAAAAACAGCCTATTTTTGGCCCAAGAACAAATACTGAAATCCCCCTAGAACTAAGGGACATCCAGATTTCTCCACATGCAAATTGCACTGTAAAAGATCAGCTCTCTGGTTGAATGGCCACAGCAAAACACACTTGACATTGCCATGGCCTAGCCTCTGATCTGCCGCTGGCCAGAGGTGATGTCATGGGCTGTGTTCACTGTCTGGAAATGAGGAGCAAGAAACGCTGCATTGGCTGGCCAGCCCACCCAGTGACACATCCTGACATGGGCCACAAGGAGACAGGAACAGACCGATAACTCTCAAACTTCATGGAAACAAAACCCCAGGGAGAAGTTGTCTGGGTATGAGCACACTAACTTGGCCAGCAGCAGTGGGTCCGCCCATGCCTTTGACACTTTAGCCCATCTCTCCCTAAGTCCCTTCCCATCCCTTATCACCTCTCTTTCCTCAAAGCTTTTCAGCTAAACTGCTGCTGTCCCTGCTTTGTTTATCCAGTTCTACCTGCACTGAACAGGAGCAAGAGTGCTCTCCCCCGATGTCACCACCACCTTTGAGAAAAAAGCTGACCTGCAAGCTATTTTTAGCCACATTGTAAAGTTGTGGAGCTATTTTGGTCACATCTCTGTATGAAAGCTGCAGGACACTGACAGGCTCAATGATTGCCTAGGGCAACAGGGGCTTTAACTGGGAACAGGCACAGCTTGCAACTTTGCATTAAAGCTTCTGTGCCCTTCCCATGCCATAGGAGTCTTTAGACCAAGATTTGATTTCCCTTTCTTTTAGAAAAGGGTAACATACCTTCCTGAATTCTGCTGGATACCAGAGGCTCTGCAGGGCCTTTGCAGTGGTGGCCTCCAGCTTGCACTATCTCCAGCTCTGCAGAAGGTACTATTTATTCACTATTTATTCTGTGGGCTCCCTCAGTCCCATTTGCTTCATTCCCTAGGAGGAGGCAGGTGCAATTATGAGTTCACAAAAACACTGGACAAGATTTTATCAATCTTCCTTTGAATCAGACCTCTGTAAAAGATTAATAAACATTAGACTAGTGCCTGCTGAGAAGTCAGGGGCACGTAACTCTGTGTAGGTAAGAGGAATAACAGAAAGGAATCATTTGCATAGCAACATGTTGTTCTGAATACAGAGTAATTCCTGGGAGCTCTGGGGGTACGTCCAGGGCATGGGGCAGAAGGTGCCTGGTCTAGACAGTTGTTTTCTCTGGAGTGCCCAAGGGTTGGCTGCCAAGTTTGCTGGGGCTCTGTAGCAAGTGCAAAGCACAGGCAAAGAAAAAGTCAAGCAAACTGGGTTTAATAGAATTAAGTCCAGAGATACAAAAGGAATCTTGAAGGATATGAGATATAAGGTAAATGAGAGGAGAGAAAAAAAAACCCAAACAAACTGGTGTGTTTAGGACAGGGAGAGATGAGTCAGATCTATAAAGAAGGAACAAGAGAGTAACTATATGACAGTTTATGAACAGCTGTCATCCAACCCTCCCAGAAAATGTGCCAGAAACTGCTGTCTGCAGCTACAGTGCACATTTTTCCAAGACACCTCAGTGGTGTTAACAATTCCACACCTTCCCCATTTGGAACAAGCCCCTGATGCAGCAAGAAGAATCAGAATTTATCAAGTCAGATTTCAAAGTGTCTCTCCTGTATTTTTTCCCCCCAACTTTCTTCTAAAGGTGATTTGTTAACAGTTCTTACACTCAAACCTACATCCTGCTTCTAAGGTGAGCCACTCCTTACTTCACTGATGCAACTTGCACCTGGTTTCCTGAGTCAGCACAAGCCACATATCTCCTCTGCAGCCGGATCAGTGCCTGCTAACAGGATGAACTGTCCCAGGCAAACACTGGTGACCTGTTGCAAACAGATTTGATATGCAGACCATCACTGTATTTCACTGGGTGTCTCAGCAGAAGGAGCTGGTTTAACTCATTTGGTCCCACACAAGCACTAATTTGTGTTACACACTTTGCAGTCTTCATGCCAGGAAAATCAGCTGACCGTTAACTAATATCTTATGACATGTAAATTAAAACTAGCTTAATAAGAATTTAACTTTTTAGTCAATAGGTGGAAATGACATGGACAGAATAGTATTGTTTAATATGCTGTTATTTTAGCAGGACAGAATGGAACAGTCACAGTTCACATCAGACACAGAGATGTGTCCAGCAGCAATATGTCAAGACCTGTTGGATCAAAAAGCTCAATGAAGTGTTTTGTGTTTCAGCTTCCCCCAGAGCTATGCACAAGACTAGCAGCAAGCGTTACACAGTGAAAATGTTTTGGTCAGATGAAATAACACAGCAACATGTTGCATAATTCCCCTGTTGAGCTTAAGCAGCCTTTCTTTGGGACACTGCACAAGCAGGATAATAAACACAGCAAAGAGTGTCTGACACAACAGATAATCTATCAGCTCCTGAATGGTGGACCCATGCTTCTAGTAGCAGAATTTTGCTAGTGTAGGCAGTAACTACTTCACCCTTCATCATCATCTTTCTAGATTCATAGTTTTCATCCATTATCACACAATCTTATTGTGAGAGCATTAGTGGCATCATCACTTGTCTCAACTGATTATTTAATGGACATATCCTATCACCATTTCCACAATGTAAATATTTTTCTAGTAAATATAAAAAAAATGATATTTTTTTTTAAATAATCCTACACTTCTACACCTGTTCTATTTTCCGGTGTGGAAACACCAGGCATACAGTAATAAATCACATGCAGCTCACCCCATAGACGTAGACAGGGGTTGTCCACCAATTGAGTGGATCCCGGCAAGAGCACACACCACGCTGGAGCTGACGACTGCAGTTGTTCCCAATCTCCTCTAGGGAGTGCAGTCGGAAAGGAAGAGACGGAACTGCAGTGCACATGCCAGCTGGGAATCGGTGACTCAGGATATTCAGTCACAAATGGTGTCTGTCCATTTCCAGCTGAAGGCAGGGAGGAGCAATGAGGTTTGAGCTTGACCTAAGAGCAGAATTCTACTAGAACCCCACCTATGCTTTACTGTGAGAGAAAGGTCTGCCAAGGTACTAAAAATCAAGATATAAATTAAGCAATAGGACTTCAAATACTAGATCAATCATTTAAGCCAACATCCCCACAGCTGAATGCAGCATGGACAACACTTGTGGGGCTTCCATCTCTTATGGCCTGGTACATCACAATGTGAATCCATCAGATCATCCAGCACAGGTATGCCTAGTCTGCAAACATCATCCAGGCCTTGGTCTCTACACAAAGAACATCAGGGACATTTTTTAGAACTAGATGTATTTTTGTGTGCACATGCACAGTGCTCAGTACTAGAAACTATGCAGACCCATCAACTTATTTCCCCATGGATTCACAAAACAGCTAAGGAGACATAGCACCTGTCTGATCTCTGTGGTAAAGAATCATGGATAAAAAGGCCTAAGGTCACCTATTTTTCCCTTACAAATGATATGCATGCATTAATTCTGTGACCTGCTACACCTTCCTTAAAGAAGGACCAGAATGTAAAATATATCTACTCAGGATTTTTGTCCTCTATCCCAAAATAATAACAATCCATGTTCCCAGACTCAAGATAAAAAACTATTAAGAAATATAGAAGTCATACTACCATCTACCTAAGGCAAGGGGTAAGAGAACAAACTCACCAGGTAAGAGTCTGTGCAGGAGGGATGTACATACATTCAGACAGATGCCAGAGTTGATCCCAAGCACAGCAGAGGATGCAGTGACTTCTACAAATGTACTGACACTCTGTGACAAAGCAGCTCTGTGGAACCAGTGAGGAGCTGCAGCTTTGAGAAACCAAGAGACAGGAACTGTTGCTGCTTACGGACAAAGCTTCCAGGCTGGCACAGACAAATTTGCCACATACAGAAATTACCTACAGCAAAACAGGAGCAGACATTCACGTGTTCTTAGGACAGCAACCAGACCAACAGTCAGGGATTTCACTTTCAGTTTGAGTAGCAGCAGATGTCTGCATACCACAAGCCCCATTACTGACATAAGGAAAAAAAAAGAAGTCTGTAGACGCTGTGATAAATAAACAGGTAAAAAGGAACCATCAGCTCTTTCTTGACCTTGCAAATAACAGAGCATCCCCTCCCTGACATGTCCCATTCACTCTTAAATTTTCCTACCAGCATTGATTTCTGTTGCTGTCTTGAATAATACAGGTGGTTTTTTAAATGAAAGCAGGGAGAGGCAGGCTTAGCACCAAGAGATCCTCAGAAATCTGTAAGAATATTCCTGGTGAGGGCATAATTGATTTCCAGGGAGATGTTTATGATGTATGCATTATCACAATCTCAGAACTTCATTCCCCACCTATTTAGGATTCCCACACTGGATTACAACCTGCCTTCACATAAGAGATGTTGAAGCTTTCAATGAGGTCACGCCAGACTCTGACAAGCACTGATGGGTGAGTCATGCTGCAGTAGCCAGAGATACTAGCAACACATTTGTTAATCTGTATGCAGTCTAACTCTTTTTTTGGTCTAGAATCTTATTCAAGGGTGAAATACAATGTCTCAGAGATAGGTGCCTGCAGAATTGCTGAAGAGCAAGGCCACAGTTTCACAACTGTTTTATGGATTATAAGAATCCGTGCCTGGAAGCAAGTTTATAACAATGTAAAATGTTGTTTTACCTATAAAATCTGTAAAACAAGAGATCAAGATCTAGATAGGGTCAACAGCAGAGCTGTTCATTGCAGATCACTGGAAAAGCCACCATGCTAATATGAAATCTAGGAGTTCTCAGAGAGTTCCACCAACTCTTGTCCAGCAGTTCAGTCATCCTCTCCAGCAAACTCTCTTCCAGAGGCTACCTCCCTGTACCATGGTCAGCTGAGGTAAATACACATCCCTACACCAGCCAGTCTGGGACAAAGGCCAGGGGAGTCACAGCACTGTCAAGCTGGGGTCTGAGCTGAGATAGCCAGCACTAAGCCAGCAGGGTCAGGCACAGAACACTCTCTTCTGCTGACTCAGCTATGAGGGAAAACCTGTGGAGAAGGATTAGACCAGACAACAGCAACTTCTTGAACCACCACGGCAAAATTCCCCATGGAAGCTTTGGAAATGTGGCAAAAAGAACACAGAAAACCATGGAACAAATGAGATAAAAAAGTTTCTTCATCTTGGCTAAACTACTGGACAGCCAGGAAAAAGAACCAATAATGAAGGGAAGAGACAAAATAAATCTAAAAGAAATCCCGCAGATGGAGAACAAAGAAATTAAATGCTGTTGTATTTTCATTGCTGCGAAGCTAAATTAAGCTTCCTAAGTCAAGCAGAGAAATAATTGGTTTAGATTTCTATTCAGAAGACAGCATGAGCAGCAAGTGCCAGTGGAACAACTAACAAAAGGTGTCTTCCCTCAGAGAAAGCAAGCCAGCAGATTGCATAACTGCAATGAGTTTCCTCCCAGTTTCACATTATTAGTCACCTTTCTCCCTTCTCTGCCAAAGGCCTCTTCTTACCCATCCATCCAAGGACCAGAGCCAAGGCCTTTCCTGTGCTGCTGCTTTCCATCAGTCACTCTTCAATATCCAGGACTCCATAATGGGTCCTTGTACCCATTGCAGGTATTCTGAACCAACGCCAGAGTGAAACCCCCTTCAGCCCTGCTGCTGGGGAAAAATCTGAGATACCTAAACAGACTCTCCTTGTAGTCAGCTGTCGTGGCCTAAAAAACAGTTAGTTCCAAAATTTTGAAAAGATTTCAAAGAAAATTTATTGCAAAGACCCATGGAAGAGCTCTCACTAGCAGAAGACATGCTACCTAGAGTCCCTTGGAAACCTGTTTGACTCAGGTGGAAATGACCTACTGGCATTTATTTGTAATTGCCCAGCATGGCAGTGGTTGGGGAAGGAAAAGCCGTTGAGTCAGACTGCAAGCCACTTTTCCACTTTTGTCTGGTTTCCCAGAGGGCAGAGTCAGAAGGCTGAGATTCTGTTTATGTCTCTGACACTCATTTCCCATATGACCTTGGCAAGTACTTCTTCTTGTGCCACCATTTCCCCATTTCCTAATAGCTAAAACCGCTCAACTCATGGAACAATCGTAAGTGCACAGCAAGGAGCATCTAATAAAAGGTAAGAGAAGAGTGAAGTTTTATAATTGTTGTCATAGAATACAAAAGCAGTTACATAATAATGTCAGTATTGCTTCATTTTTGTCCTTACAACAGGAACTGTCAGAGGCACACTGCCTGACATGGTATCTTCATCCCTGTGGATGTACCCAAGCATTTACATCATTGATACAAAGCCAGATTGTTGTAATCTGGAAGACTCTACCTCGTTTATTTTGACCAGCCTTTCTCTAGAACATGTTTTTCCTGTATAACCTCATAACCCATAATAATGGCCCAAAGTGCACTATAGGAATGATGGCAGGTTTCATGTGCTAGTAAAACAAAACAATTCCTCACTTGTGCATTGCACAACTAGTCACCCACTAGAACACACAAGTGCTTATCTTCTCTGCAAGCAGAAAACAAGCTGAAAGTTAGTTTCTAAATTAGTACATCATACATACAAAGAACACATTCTAAAAATCCCAATGGCATGAAAGAATTGAATTGGCTAAAATTACATTCTGCTTGTATGATAACAAGTTTCTAAGAAAAAGCATTGATAACTGCTGTCCACAGCTGCTATATAATTAATAACCAAATTTCTCTGCTTCAAGTGCTATGATTTCTTCTAAAATTTACAATTGTTTGCTTAAAAATGGCCAGATTCAAGCAGCATTTGGACTAAAGGCTGAGGAAGGCATGGCTGTAATTACAGCACCTGAAACTGTGCCCTAATCACACTCTTATCTTTCTTATCTACTGCAAGTATTTATAAAGCAATGATTACTGTACTAGGCCCCATCACTGCTCTGAGTTAGTTCTGAACCAGCGCCTTCATATTGCTGTAAGAAGTTTACACTGCTTGAACTGGTGTCATTCTGCTGAGACAGAAAGCCAAGCTTCTCATCACTTCAAGTCATTAAAAAAAAATAAACTATGAGACACCTCTACAGAAGCAGGGGTGTTAACCCCAATGTCCTGGCCAAACTCCCTGCTCGAGTAATTAAAATGTGCCTTGAATTAATTCTTGCCACAGTTTCCATTGGACTTAGTATTGTTCTCTGCTTCCTCTCCTACAATATCATGGAGAGCTGGTGCATGCTCCTAAAGGTTCTGTCCATGTTGGAATGTCATGTGGGTCTAGTCCAGGGCCAGCTCTGCAGAGCACATTGGGAGCAATGTGTTGAAACCAGTTCTGCCTGTCAGCTGAACCGCTAGGCAATTTGTAATATTTATTTATTGATGTTCTGGCACCTCCTTCAGACAGAATTAACTTTGGGTATAGCTATCTGACAGATAGACTGGTGCAAATCCCAGATGCAGATATACATAAACCTGTTTAGTTCTTAAGTGGACTAAATTTGCATCAGGAAATTAGCAAATGAAGCTGAACTAACTTTCTAGATGCTTACTATGGTCTTTTGAGAAGGCAGCAAGAACATGCCTAATGCAATGGACTAGGAAAGCTAAATGTGCTGTTTAGTTCAGCTGGCAACAATAAACATAATTTTCACACTGGCTGTTCCTTCAGAATTTCAGTGAACTTTTTCCAGTCTGTTCACAGACTATACTGGATATTTTTGAAGCAGTCACTGAATACATATCAAATGCAGATCTAGCATTTCAAGTAAAATACTTGATAGTTAAGGGCAAAGCATTAGTCACATATTTCTGCCTCCAATGTTAAGAGACTCTGAGGATTTTTACCTAGACCTCTCATTATCTTTCATGTGTGTAACATTAAGAGCTGTGGCCCAGACTCTCTGCTGGCATTTGCTGGGTTAGCTCCATGGACCTCAGTAGCTCTCATAATTCATGAGCTTTACAGGCAATTTGTCTGCAGGAAGAAGTACAAGATCAAGATTCAGAAGAACCTGATTCTTAATTCCACCTTTTGACCCCATGGGCGGATCACTCTCTCTTACTGCTCCATTTTGTTCTCCCATCTCCAAAAGCAAATTATATCCACTAATTCAACAAAACAAGTACAAAACCAAATTAGTATCAATAGGCCACGCTGAGCAGATTCACATTAAACACCATTCTTCCAACATTTGAAAACACAAATGTTTACCTTTCAAACATGCCCTTAATTTCCCCAGAAGCGTGCCTCCCGTATTATTTCAGAAGACAGAAACTGTAGTTTCAGAAAGCGGATGGTTTTATTTTTGTGTCATTACAAAAATGCCTTTTAACTTGTCAAATGATACACTACAAATATCTTTGGCAGATGAATGAAACCAAGTTTCCTGTCAAAGCTGCCAACTTCAAGGTTGAGATCATCAGATAAACCTTTAGTTTGCCTCTCCCAATACCCACAACAACATATGTTTGAAGTGATCCACGTTTGTCTCACTTTTCCTATAGGGATTTGAAAAGGCAAAGTACCAGACCACTTTGGGACAAGTTCACAAAACTCTAGATGTGGTCCACAATGGTTAGGGCCAATAACATTCCTCAGGTGTCCCCCCATCCCAGATTAAAGTCCTGAGTAGCTCTGCCTATCTAAAGGCAAATGCAAAATTCACCTAAGCCATATCCGGGATCACCTCAACACCTGCTGGATACAAATTTCTGTTAGATTATGTGGAAAATAGGAAGGAAGTTTGTTTCATCCATTTTATTTCAGCAGTAGAAGTAATACTGGATTTACAGAGTAAATTATTTTATACTGGGGACATCTCAAAATTGAGTATTTGCAGGGTACTTTATAACAGAGCGCACTGCGCCTGCAGTGTAATTCTGAAGTCAAAAACGGAAGCCATCCCTACAAACACACCTTTGACAAACTTTGTGTCTTATGTAACTGTTTCTATTAATTTATTATCAGGATGTCAGTACAAATTGTTATTTTGATGATTCCTTGTCTCCATACTGCTGAAAGGGAAAGCAACGATAAACACAGGGGAGACTGACCTCAGTGATTTCCTCTGTTCAGGCAGGAGCACAATGCGCTCAAACACCATGACAAGGAGAAGTGGACTGTTTAGAATTCCTCCAGCTGTAATCTACAGTAAAAACAAATAAACAAATATGTGACTACAAGACGTGATAATTAATCCCTGCATGAAGCCAACTGTTATCTCTGCTTCATAGATGGAGATACCAAAGCACACAAAGGCTCAACAACCTACCAAGTTCAACACCCACCACTGAGAGCCAAGAGTACAGTTTAGGAGACCATGTGCTCAACCCATGAGATTTTTTTTTCCCTCTTCTGGCCACAACCCAGATACAGCTCGGCCAAGGGCAGGCTGAAATACACCCATTTGGTGAGGGCAGCTGCACTAGAGCAGTCACCTACCACCTCCTGGGATTGTCACCGCCTGTAGATGAGCTGCTCCCGGCCAGAGAGGCAGCTCCACTTGGCTCCATGGCCTCACCATAGCCAGCCTGCCCCGAACCCACTGTCCTCTGCCACATTGCCCCCAAAAAGCTCACACCCGTGTCAGGCCTCTCCCCTACACCTCTTCTTCTACCCATGTCCAGGCCCCATGTACCCCTTTGCTGAGCCCCTCATCTCTCTGCCCCCCCTCCCGACCTTTCCTCATTCTCCCTCAAGCCTGCTACCCCTCAAAATGCTGTCTGAGCTCAAATGGCCTCGGCAGCAGCCCCCCACCACATTGTCCCTCAGGCCCCTCTCACCCCTTAGTGTCACCACATAGGGCTTCTACAAACCCTCTGTCCCAAACTCCCCTCAGCCAGCTGTCTCCTATTCACCTATCCCTCAGCAGCCCCTCACCTGTCCCCTGAAAACGCCCCTCACGCCAAAACGCCTCCTCACACAACCCCTCACAGCTGGTTACTCTCTCCTCACACCAACGACCCTTCCCCCAAGAGCCCCTCACACCAACGGTTCCTCCTCACGCAGCCTCTCACAGCCAGCTGCCCCCTCCTCACAAGAGCCTACCAGACCAACGCCCTGTCCCCACAGAGACCCTCGCACCGACACCCCCTCCTCGGAGAGAGCCTCACACCGAGAGCCACTCGCCCCTCACACCGGGGACCCCCAAGCCCGCCGCCCGCTCCTCACGCAGCCCCACCCGCCCCCGCGCCACAACTGCCCCTCCACCGCCCCCTCGCGGCCCCGCCCCTGCTCCCCCCGCCGCCCCCAGCCCCTCCCGCCGGCCGCGGTGGTGGGGGGGGGGAGGGAGAGGGCGGCGAAGTCTCGCGAGAGGGGCGGGCGGGGGCCGCTGGCTGCGGGCAGCGCGGAGCGGCGGCGGCGGCGGCGGCGCAGCCGGAGCCCGGGCGGCGCTGAGGGGAGGTGGCGGCGGGGCGGCGGCAGCGATCGCGGCCCGGCACACGGACCCGCTCCGCCGCGGCGGCACGGCCGGCGCCGCCCGCCCTCCCGCACGCCGCGCCTCCGCGGCGCGGCCTGGCCGCGGCTCGGCGAGCGGGGCCCAGGCAGCGGCGGCGGCGGTGGTAGTGGCGGCGGTGGCGGTGGCTGAGCGCTCCGCCGCGCCCGCCCTGCCATCTTAGGTGCCGTGCCCCGCCGCCTTTGTGCCCGCCGCGCCCGGGCACCCGCGGGGGCCGGGCCCGACGCCCCTCCGGGGGCGCCTCCCCCCGCGGGGCCGCCGCCCCTTGCCCCGCTCCTCCTCCTTCTTCTCCTTCTCCTCCTCCTCCTCCTCCTCCTCCTCCTCCTCCGCGGGGGGCCGACCGGCGCTCCCAGCCCGGCTGCGGCGGAGGGTAAGGCAGGCAGCGCGGCGGGGGGCTCGGCCGGGGCGGCCCCGGGAGGGTGCGGGAGGCGGTGGGTGGGGGGGGCGGCCCGGTGGGGCCGGCGCCTCCCCCGCCGCGCTCTGCGGCACTGCCGCAGGGTCGGGGCCGCCGCCGCCGAGCACCGGCGGGGGAGCGGGCGGTGAAATGGCGCTTCCCGCGGAGGGGCGGCCTCGGGCGGAGGGGTGTTCCCCGCTGTCAGGGGCCGCCGGAGGCCCAGGGCTGGGGCCGGGGCCGGCCCCGCGGCCAGGCGTGCCCAGCGCCGCGGCCCTTTTTGTCTGCGGCTCCCCCGGGGGCTCCGCCGCCCGAGCCCCGACCCCCAGAGGGGCTTTGGGATCCCTTGGAGACCCGCGCGGATTTATGCCCTTTTATTTTTTTCACCCTTTTTTTTTTTTTTTTTTCCTCTCCTCCATGCCCCTCGCTCCTCCCCAAGCGGTGAGTTTTCACTGTATATACCATTTTGTTCGGTGCTGGTGTGGGATTTGGCTGAAAGTGACCTATTTTAAAGACCTTTTATTGCTCCCCTCTCAGCAATGCATGTGGCGGCCGATTCCGTTACCCAAATAGCGTTTCCCAACCATTTTAATTTGTCAGATTAAAACATCTCATGGAGGCTGGATTTCTGTAACCCAGCGTATGGGTATGTCGTTAGAAATACCTCTCACCCAGCTTTGCTGCAAGCATCTTTGGAGCATCAGAGTTGACCTTTGTCACTGTGAAAGCAGAAATAAATACCAAGGCGATACCTGGGAGATGCAGTTGTACCATTGTGTTGGGCGCGGTACAAGAAATGGGGGGGGGGGGGAGAGAACCAGAGATTAAAATGGTTGTTGTCAAATGTAGATCTTTACATGCCTTCGGTAAAAAATATGACAGATCGGTAACAGCCCTGAGGACTTCTAATATATTTTCTTAGAAAAACGTTTCATGTTTATCGTGCTTGTCTCTGCTGCTTATCATGGTACGGAGTATTTCATTAGGTGGCATTTTAGTGGCTCTGTTGGTTAAATAGCAGTTGCATTAACTAGTTGAACAAATTGTGTCCTTCACCTTTGACTATTGCATTTTGAGAGCCGTTACAGCAGTGTGCCCATGCATGCCAAGGGCGGATTAATAAGATGTTACCTAAAGGTTTGGATGTTATTGATTCCTTACTATTAATGCTATTTATAGTGCGTTTGACGTGGCTCTTGTTTTATGTATTTGGATAAAGGTTATCAGCTTGGAATGCTTCAGATGAAACGTTTCAAAAATACCACCCCAAATATATATATATATATATATATATATATATATATGAAATTGAACAATATAGTTCAGATCCTCAGTGTCTGAAAAACAGCTTTAGCAGATAGCACATAATAGTGAAAACCGTGGAAAAGTGATACATTTTGACACTAGGGAAGGCTTGTTTTCATATTTCAGGATTACAGAATAGCAACTTCTGTTGCAATAAATACAATTTTTGGTATGCTTTTCTTGAGCCTGTATTTTCCTTGCCTTTGTACCTCCTCATAGTTAGTGTGCCATAGTTTCTGCTACTTATGTCCAAGGGCAAACCTAATCAACGATTGGCTTGAGCCTTCATATTAGATTCTCCACAACATTGGCCTAGTTCTGACTGGTATGTTTGCCATTTTTAGGACTCCTCTTCCTTTTATCCATTTGCTGAAATACATTGATAAACTTGAACCTCAGTTTGTCCTTTGAACTTGACAGAAGGTTTTTCTCCTCTGTTAACAATATCTCAGTGAAGAGAAGGTGGTTCTGATGGAACAGCCTAATTTTAAGTTTAATCCTGCTGAAATACTGCTGCCTGAAGTAAAAACTCTTTGGATAGTTGAATATTGTTTTTCTTTTTAAGTTGAATGAATTAAGTGTTGGCTGTACAGGACCACATGTTGGCATTAAAATTATGCACAGATAAGGTGGCTTAGGCCTCAAGTTAGACTATTTGAAAAAGTTATCTATGTCCTGCTGTTAAATACCAGTGTAAGCTAAACTGAAGAACTTTAAATGTTTACTTACAGCTAAATAACATTTCCAATTGTGTAGTTTTTCATCTCTAGCTCTATTCACCAGTTTTTTTCTCCAGAATAACATGTTTTAATGAGTAGTAGGACAGTCTCAGATTTTATGCTTGGTGAGATTCATTAGAAGAGAAACAAATATCACACTAATAATTACATCTTCAGATGTATCCTAGTAGTGGATTTCCTGTAATGAGGATGTTTTGTAGAGAACAATAGATATGGCAGCAATTTCAGAGATTTGTTTTAAAGATGTTGTAGGTAGCTGACTCTGCAGTAGTGAGTTCCACTTTGACACAACCCTTGCATACTCAACATTAGGTGGTTTCCCGGTGTAATTTTCTTTCTAGCAAAGACAGACTGGATATACTGCTGCTGTTGTCTCTCATGTCTGTCTCTACTGCAAGGATATACTTCTGATCTAACTTAGTAGGGAGTGAGGTCATTTGCAAAATATGCCTCATAGAAGTTTTTTTTGACAGTATAGGTATTTTGTCAAGTTAGAAGATAATTAGGGTTGATCTGGCACTCTTTGTGATCCAGAAGTGGTGAGGAAGCTATGGTAAATACCACTTGCCTTATTCCATTCTCAATGGAGTGTTTTGAAGAACACTCCCATAATCACTAAGATCCTATCTTAGAAGCATTTTCTGTTGTGTTCCTGTTCATATTAAAATCAAGTAAACAGCACACTGCTAGATTGAAGTGCATACTAGAAATAATAAAAATCTTTGGTGTTACCAGGGGTGAGCCATGCTCTTGTCTTCTGAATGGCATTGCTGCTGGGTGGCCATTACCTTTTTCCTGTTCAAATGTGCTGTGTAGTATCAAGGATTTTACTTTTATTTCCTTTTGTGATCCTGGACAAAGGGAAGAGCTGGGCTCCAACCCTGGACTGGAATCGTGTCTAAACTGGAAAGCTTCCTGGGTCTGACAGCAAGGTTTCAGTTCTGTCCTCTCCTGGTTAACCATGCTTGGGACAAGCTTGCCTGTAACAGCACAGAGCAGGATGATTTGGTACTTTCTGAGACCCACATCTGTCTTTTCTTGTATAATATTGAGTGTGTCCTACTCTTCTCCACCAAGTGCTCCTTCTGGATGGACACAGTGCAGGATGAAGCTCTGATATGTGAGGCCTGGTGCTCTCTGGCAAATTCCCCTTACTCAGGTGTGCAGTCCTGTCCTCCACCTGCTTCTCCATGTGTCATTCCATTGGCTCTGCTCTTTGATCCTGCACCAGCAGAAAGCTAACCTAAGGAAAAATACAGTTTTGTGTCAGCTTGGTGATCTGAAATGGCTCAGTGCACAGTGAGGTGAGGTTAGAGACAACCCCAGGGATGGGGCTGCACCACCACAGCCAGCAATGAGGTTTAAAGACAGAGATGGCTGGTGGCACTTTTTGCTGAACTTGTAGTGGTTAGGTTTCAGGATTCTTTGTTTTTATTGTCCTTTAACATGCTGAGGCATTGCTGATTATACATTGATTTCTCTGTGGAGAAGAGACTGAAAAAAAATCCAATGGACAAAGGGTCAGAAAATCACTAAACCCCTCATGTGAAGTTCCAGAGGGAGAGTCCTTCCTGTGAAAAAAAATTAAAATATAAAACCATGAAATCAGAGGTGAAATGCAAAGTGTCTGAAGGGAAGAAGTGTGCAGAAAATAGTAAGAACAGATAGAGAGCTGTTTAAAAGCAGAGTTGGCTTTTACACACTATTCCTTCCTCTTTGCCTAAGTGCTCATTTACAGTACAGAACATGGAGGAGGGAATACTTTCTGAAGGCCCTTAGAAACACAGTGGACATTAGCCAGCACAGTGGGGGCTCCAAACGTGGTTTTTAAAGCAATTTTTGAACAAATACTTGATGATCACTGGAATTGCAGTATTTTTTTAATTGTGAAAGGGAAGCCATTAGGAACTTCTAATACTTGATGAGAAGTCAGTGCATTATTACTCTTGATTTTTTTTTCACATTCTGCTAAATCTTTGTTTCTTTGCCAGAAGAAAAGGCAAGGTAGCCACTGTAAACAAAACATGAAATTGCCAAAGCAGCAATAATTTTTGTCTAAACAAAGAAGTTTCTCCAGTTTAATCAGAGCTTGCCGAGGACAGATCCACAGCATTAGTTACACACCTATAGCTTGGAGCTGAGTTTCCTTTCTCTTGGGTTGGTGAGAACAGTCCAACATGAATTGGAGTGATGATGGCTGCTTAATACAACTGGACAGTAGCTTGTAGTTTTGCCTGCTGTATTGCTTGGCTGGAAACAGTTTTGATTTTTCTTTAGGGGTCAGAATGGGGTGACAGCATGAGATTTACATATTGAGTATTGTCCTTAGGATGGAAAAGGCTTGAAATGTTTTGTTTGGGGGAAAAGTTAGATCTTGAGGAATAAAAGTAAAAGTCACAAAACTCTAAAGCTGGCAGGTTCTTCAGTTTTCTGTGCCTGTGATCTTCCAATGACCCTTATTACACTCCTGGCTACAGCCATACAAATATTTTCTTTAGAGTGAGATGTAATTTTATAAAAACAGTTTTCTCCTACGCTCATTGAGTTCAGCATGTTTACAGGGCAGCCTCCTATCAGAATGTGGGGGAACAGTGCCTGTGAGTTTCATTGGAAGCTTTTATTGCATGTCAGCTTTATCAGTCCATATTTGAAAGGAAAATTTTTGATGTTTACTGTTAATCTCAGAGATTTTTGCTTTAGCTTTAGACTGAAAGCCAATATGTATTACACTTGATTTCTTAAAATGTGAATAAAGTTGCTTTCAGCCTTTCACTTAGTTCACCTAAACTTTAAAACTTCTTTTACTTCCCTTTAGCCTTCTGCCATTAGTTGAGCACTGCTAGGCTCGGATTTTGGGGGGTTAGGTCCTTAGGATCAGTGCTTCCCTTTGCGTTGCTGGTTCAGCTTCAGTTCACTCTGCTCTGGCTGATTTCTAATGTCTGGAAAGCTTTGGGGTCCAGGAGCATGGGAAGGAGGAATATGCAAGTGCAAATATGTTGAAAGTGTGGGGACCATTTCTTGTAACACTTTTGGCTTTCTCCCCATCCATGTGTTCAGTCTGTTTTCAAGCACCCAGCAATCTTTCCTCTTCCCTGGCATTCCACTGCTCAAGGGCAGTAACAGACCCATGAGCCCATGCCCAGAGAAATGTTGGACTGAGATTTCTTGGAAAGAATCTCATGTGCTATTGCACATATTTGGTATTTTTGCCTCCTTTACCATTCTTAATATGCAGTTCTCATTTCCTACCTCAGTCCCCTTTTAATTGGTGGCTGTCCCCTCCCTCCTCAGCTGAGATGAGAGGAGAGGTTATTTTTGCTAGTGCTGTTTCTCAAATAGGCCACGGCTATCCAGTAAGTAGTGCAGTAACTTTCTCCATCAGTTATTAGGATTTCTCAAGCTCTGTCCCGGTGGCAGTGCAACATGTTTCTCCTTTAGTTCTGGCTTGCAGTTGTCACTAACATTAACTCCTCCCAGTTCCCACTTCCTTGTAACCCAATCTGAATAAAGATCATGGGATTTGAATGCGCCTTGCTTTGCTGCTGCTGCTCTGGATGTTTGGGTTGTCTCTGTGCTCTTTGTAAACTGTGTGCTGTGATCTTCTTTTTGGCTTTGCCTGTTTCAAGGAGCAGTTGACAGTTGTTAAAATCGGTTCTGGGCCAGCTGTGATTTGATGCGATTAAACTGTGTTAAATGTGTTCCAGAACTGTTTCCTGGCCTAGATAGCAAACTAGTTAAACCCTGGGTTTGGAATCTATTTTGGTATGATTTCGCCCTGTACCCCTAGGTAAGCTGTGTCCCTCTTTGAGGGTCAAACAGAACACAGGGTTTGTGCACAGCACCCGATCTTCTGCCTTTAATCCATCACTCTCCTGTGTCTCCTTGGGCTTTTTAAATTAGTCTTTGCATATCGAAGTCTTGTCTTGAGAATTATGTGCTGGGCTGACTGCAGTAATGTGGTTTTGCCACCCATAAAGACCAAGGTGCAGTGATCTGATTTTCGCTGGCATCAGCTGAGCTGGTACAAACCCCCCTTTATACTGGCTTGGTATGTCTGGGTATGCAGCCAGGCTCTTGGATTGGGGTTTTTATGAAGGCTTGCAACTTCAGTTAAAAAAGAGGGTAACCTTGGCCTTGACAAAAATTCCTGCTGTCTCCTAGAAGTGCATGTCAGAGTTGGGAAGGAAATAATGATACATTTCAGAGGCAGTGCCTTGCAAAGAATGCCAAGCTCCATTTTTATTATGGGTTAATTGCCATATAGGCAAACCCTGAACTCTTACCTGTGTTTTTGGCTTAATTTTCCTTCTTCCCTTTCCACACAAACCCCCCTCTAACACATGCTTTGAAGTGTTTAAAACTAGGTTAGTCTCTGGCTGGAGGTGTGTGGTAGAACCTCCTTTTAATTCTTGCTGGGACCTGCCCGTTTTGCAGCAAGAATGCAGGCAAACCCATCTGAATGCTGATCATCTGTCCTTTGTAAGTGATGGAAGGTTATTTTTCCCTTCATTTGACACAATACGTGGGCAAGGAAATCCTAGAGCATCTCCATTCCAGAAGCCACCTTGAGTGGCCAGATCTGCACAAACTGGAGTGCTCATGGAGGTGGGAGAAGAGGGTTTAGGGAGGATGCTGGGGCTGAATTTAGGTGGTTGCATGACAATAACTGGAGATATTTCTTCTGCTCTCAGAAGATGTTGCTGTCAGCTGCTAGCTCAGTAGTTGACCACATTCTTAGCAGATCAGCCTACACATATGTCCTGAACTGACCAGAGAATTCAACATTTCTATTGCTGACTGGAGGGACAGAGCACAGGGAGCCAAACACTAAGATAATCTGTACTTAAGAAGACGTCTGAATACGTGGTTTTTTATCCAAAATAAAATGTTATGGAAGAAGGAAGTCTCCATCCTCACCTTTGCTTTGACTTCATTACAATACTGATGATGTAAATTTATTTGCAAAAACAAGACTGGGCAAAAGATTCGTTCCTGATTTGACAATAACATGCAGAGTGCTTTGAATACTAGACTAACGTGAAAATAGTTTACTTATAAAGTACATGATTTACCTTCACTAGCTCATAATTAGTCACAAAACCATAAAGAACATTTAAAGAATTGTTTGCAAGTTTATTCAATAAAAATTTGACATGGAATTTTTGATGCCCAGTTTTAAAAATATTTTGGAAAAGCCCTTAAATTCTCCCAAATATTTTAGTGCTTTTTCTTGAATGGCTCTTATATCTTGAAAATGCTAATTAGCACATTATTTTAAGTCTGTCACGTTTTCCTCTGTTGTTGGAATTGGTAATTGTGGACCACAGTGCAGGTGGGCCATCACATTGGGCTCTGGAGTTTCTCCACAGTGGCTGGTCCAGCACCAGGGTGTGTGATCCTCATTTGAATAGTCTTCCCATGCTGTGGGAATCTCTGGTACTGAAAAGTAATTACTCTGGTGACTATAAATTGGTATAATCACAATGTTTTTCTGTAGATATTACAAATATTTTATGTTGAAACAGAAATAGTTATAATTAATATTAATACGAGAAATGAAATATTAATACACAAATAGAAATTTAAGCTATAGCAAAGAAATATTATCTTACACATGTGATGGTTTTATACTTTTCTCTGAATTAGCAGGATAATAATAGTAATTCCGTGCTCTGAATTTCACCCACAAATCTCAAGGTATTTCAAATGGATGATAAAGGCATATTTATTTTCCACATTTATGAGGTGGGGATGCTGAAGTACAGGTGGAGAAATGAGTAATTTGCTCAGCATGGCTGGTAGTGATGGGGTAGAAGAATTTGTCTCCTTGATCCCCAGTTTGCATCAGCACCTCCCAGGTTGTAAGGTGGAAGCAGAAGTGTAGGAGATGCTGCTTTGCCTGTGGGGCGTGGTGGAGCAACACAGACCTCAAAGTTCAGCAGCAGCACTGTCCCAGATCTCCCTCTGAGAGTCTGCCTGACCTGCTGAAAATGCAGGGAATGGGGTTTGGGGTTTCTTGTTTCATCATAGGAGCACTATGTAGATTTTTCTTACCATAATGGCAATTTAATGCTGGTCATGAATAAGCTGGCTAAATCTTGAAATTTTTAATATTCTTCGTTGTTATGATGTGATTTTTTTGCTGATTTTTATCTTTACATAAATCTGAAAAGAGCTTTTAATGCATTGTAAATCAGTCCCTGAACTTGATGAACAACAAACTTAAGTTTTTTTATTTTTGAAGTCAGTCACACACAGGGATAACTGGGGCCTGCCCATCTAAGTTAAAAATACCCCTGTGCATATAAAATTGAAAGACTTGGGTACTGTCTGGACATTTTTATGGAGATCTGTGGAGGCAGAGTGTATCTTTTCACCCTGTTTGTGCAGTCTCTGCCACAGCTGAATCTCACCTTTTCTTCAGGGTCTAGTTATTGTGTAATGCAAATGCACACTGCTGTAAAGAGCTGAAAGGGTTCTCACCTGGTGCCCTGGGAAGGAAGAGGAGCTTCCAGCCCCTGTGCCTGTTGGGAATCCATAAGCATTGCAGAGTAAGCCATTGCTCAGCTCATCACCAGGAACTTTCATCTGTTCTAGGTTCTACTGTACCTGTCTTTACAGTGTGGGGATTCATTTAAGGCATATCTATGCAGTAAAATAGCTGGGACTTACCTGGAAATAATAAAATTTAAAATTTTGTTGCTTCAGTCATGCTTTTAAAATAGAATAACCCCCAAAAAGCATTAAAACCTTGAAGTCTGAGTACCTGTATGAATGTGCTCAGTATTTTGGGACCTTGTTTTTCTGAGGGATTTTTGTTCCATGTTGCCACAGACATGGAGTGTGAAGTTTAGCAAGCTTTCTCCAAAAGCTGCTTTCAGCTTTGAAACTAATGTTACCTGTGCTGGTTTGAAGTAGTTCATACTTGTTTATTATGCCTGTTGCAAAATCTACCTGCCTATTTACATAGGTGTTGGGGAAGCAAGGATGATATGGAGCAGCATGAGTGGAAGGAGAGGATGGTGTGAGTTGTGATTCTACTTGTCTGCTTATTTTCTGGTTTGGAGGCAGTGAGCACCTGCTGATTTAGAGGTTTTCTGTATGTGATTTCATGCCTGTGATTAGCATTTCTAAGGACATGACACATACGGTCTCACCACTTAAATACATTCTGTAAATATGTAAACAGAAAATTACAGAGATGGTCATTGTCCAACTGTCCTGACTGGTCTCCAGAGTCAACCCAGCAGGACTCAGCACGCTCCATTGGGCCCATCCAAGACAGCAGAGCTCAGACTTCAAACTTAGAAGCAGAATTCCATCTTGGATTGGAGTTACCACCTGTTTTTGATGCTTCCTTAAAGGCAATTGCTTGTTTCATTTTCCTTCCTTTTAATCGCTGAGGCAGGAGATTGAGATCTTCAGATACACATGGAATGCACTTACTGTTTCACTGTTGGGAGTCAAATTCTATAGAAAACATCAGCTGCTCTACAGAAATCTGTAATTGCATTTGGTCTGAAATCAGTCATTGTTATGAGAGGATTTCTCAGGGTAGGTGATCACAGAATGTTCTGAGTTGAAAGGGACCCACAAGGATCATTAAAGTCCAACTCCTGTGCCCCAAGAATCCCAACATGTGCCTGAGATCTTTGTCTGAACCCTTCTTGAACTCTCTGCCTGTGACTGCTTCCCTGGAGAGCTTGTTCCAGTGCCCAACACCCTCTGGATGAAGAACCTTTTCTTAGTATTTAAGGCAGAGTAATAACAAGACATTTGAGTTCTGAGGAGGAATGTGAGATCCTCTATGAGGGCATATTTAAAAAATACTTTTGGGGACAAAATCTGAGAATAACCCCTGGTTAGCTGATGTTCCTGGTGGAGCATTGTCCCTAAGTTAATAGCAAGTCTGGGTTTGTTTTGTTGCTTTGAGGAATTATTAGTGTTCTGTCTGAATTGAGCTTGTACATAAGGTAGAGATGGCAGTTTTCTTAGTTTCATGTTCAATTACCAAAAAATCCCAGCAAAAGCAATCAAATGCTTTGTCACCATTGTGCTGTTCAGTAGGTATAAGTGGAACCATGTGACCATGGAATATTTAGTAACTTCCACTTCTGTAATTCTCTTTGTTTCTTTCCTGCTTTTTGTTGTTGTGAAAATTAAGTCATAAATTGTTAGAAGCAGGGAGAGTGGTCCTGTGCTATCTAGTTTGGTGTCTTAAATGGAGATTTTCTTCCAAGATTTGGCAGGTATTTCTCACTTAAAACCTGCTATTTCTGAGCTTGCCAATCATGTCAATGTGTTGGGTTCAGGTATTACATGAAGGGTAAATCTCCTTGTGACATGGAGCAGTGAGTGCACATGTTCTGTCAAGGGCCTTTCCTGAGATTTAAGAAATACAGACAGGGAATGAACACCTTTTCACCACAAGAGGTGTGTTTTTATCCTGTGCAGGTGCTGCACTCTGCATGCATGCACACCTAGCAGTTCCTCTGCTCCTGGTGCAGCATGGCTCCTTGCTCTGCAGGAAGGATGCTGCTCAGAATGCCTGCCTCAAACAGAAAAAATAACTTTATAAAGCATTTCAGAAAGAGCAGCTTCCAATTTGCTGATTGACTTAAACGTGCTGTACTTTGCTTTATTTCATCATGGTAAAAGCCACTTGCCTGTGTAACTCCTAACCAACAATAAAACAGGTATAAACAGGCAGAAAACAATGTAGTGTTCAAGCTATCTCTAGAGGGGAACAGTAGCTAAATACTTTTTAAATTGATTTTGCCTGCCCTGGAAAAGTGCAGGAACACTGTCCCCTTCCCCATTTTCATGGGCTGCTCACACAGGCCAGGGGTCTGAAAGGAATATTTGGTTACCCCCAGATGCACTGAGTTTGAATTATCCAGAAGGCAGCAGCCAGAAGCAGAGCTGGTGCTCTGAGCTGTTTGAGGGAGAGCTGCTTCCCTCCTGTTTGGGTTTTGCTTTTTCTGTGGGTGTGATGTCATCATTCTGCGAGGTCTGCGCCGCCGCGTCCTCCAGGAAAACAAAACAGGGGGATGAGACCTGAATGTCAAATGCAAAAAACAAGCAGATCTGATTCTTCCTATCCTCCCTCCCCCTTTTTGCTTTGAAAGGAGCTTTCAAGCTGACTTTATACAACAAGAATTAGCTTAATAGAAAAAGAGAGCGAGAGAAGCAGAGTTAGTTCTTTTCAGTTCTTACTATCAAGTTCTCAAAAATAACTCCTTCCTGTCTTGCTGGAGGATGGGATGCATGTTTTGTGCCAGATGCAAATATAGGGGCACTTCATGAATATCCAAATATTCCTTTCAGAGATCTTTTATCTTTTAATATAATCTTTCTCTGGTTTTGATTATTTTGGAGATATTTAAATGAGCGCTGCACAGTGTCTTCTTGCCATGCTTATGTGAATTTCTACCAGGGAACTGTCCCATACATTTGAGGTGTTTGTATATTTATCAAGGTAGTACTAGCAGCAGCCTTCCACCAAGATTACTTTTGGGCCCTGGCCAGAGTCAGGGGAGCAGCCAAACCCAACTGCTGGGCTGATATAACCAGGATGATTTTTATTCAAGCCTTTGGAATTATATTAATATAAGAATATATTGGAATTTTCCCTTCTTCCTGGGAGCCCTTTTGTGGCCTGGCAGCAATTGGCTCTCATGCAGCTTGTTAGCTATACCGAGCAATACAGTTCCTGTAAATATGGAGAGGTTTATTCTTTTTCAGGCTAGAGCTTTAGATATTCCCTCATTCAGAATGACTTTGCAAAATAATCTGCAGAGAGGCCTTTTAAGGCTTTTGGAGGCTCTAAACTGGGTATTGATAGGGAGAGGATGGGCTGGTGGTCTCTGAGAAGCTGTCCAGATGTATTAAGAACTTCTGGGCAGTGAGCAACCCTGGAGCTGATATTTTTTGCCCTGTTATGTTCAAGAACCTTAATTACTTCTTGGTTGCTCTTTATAGCTTGTGTCCAAAAAGTAAATAGTGTTTTCTGGCATGGCCTGTTGAGCTCTCAGTAGCTCCCTGTCCAGCTGGGCTGCTCGGGTGAGCTGCATGCATGATGAGGGAGCAGTTCTTGCTTTTTGCTGGTTGGTTGTTAGGGATGTATCTGCCCAAGGTATCAGGAGGTTGTCCTACTTTCCCAGTCCAAAAATCCAAGATCCTTAGAATTTATAAAATGGACACCTGATGTTCCCTTTGTTTATTAGCCAACATGAACAGTCAGAAAATAGCTCTTCTTCTAATACAGGAATTGTTGCTTGAAACTTTGCAGTTGTTTTTTTTTCCTCTTATTTGTCTGTTCCTACTGACAAACAAAAAGGCAAAATCCATTATTCCAAACTGCTGAAAGAGGCTTCAAATTGCCAGGTATGAAATTATGCTGCTTGTTCCGTTACCAGTAGGAAACGGCATGTGAGATGTTTCAAAACCTACAAAGGAGAAAGTTCTTTGTATGTGTGAATTTAGTATTCACAAAAGGTGTCAGATTGACAACCATGGAGATTGTGGAGATCGGAATTTTATTTATCCCTGGAGAAGGTGCAGTGAAGACTGCAGTAGTGCAAAAATTTCCTATATTATTCTGCTGTTCCACCCTACCTGTGCCCTTCACAGGCAGCCTCTTAGGGTGAGGAGCTCCTCCTTTCTCTGTGCCCCTTCAGGGAGCTGGCTGACAAAAGGGTGTGAGGGTGGTTTTTTTGTGTGTGATATGGCTGCTTGTCTCCTGAAATCTAAAGAGATGTGGAAGGAATTTGATAACATCTACCTCTAAACAGCCCCTGGAGCAGAGACAGCCTTTGGCCCCCATGTTCTCTGACTGACAGGCTGAGAATCTTGAGGCAGAAGATGTTAGTGGTCATGATTCTGTTTTCACCAACTTACTGTTCTTCTGCGAAGATTTACCACTCTGGTATGGAAACTCTAATGCAGCCAACTTCTTCTGCTTTGTCTGAAAACATTTGTTAAATTCTCCAGGGGAATGGGAGGTTCTCTAGGAGGTGTCATGAAAGAGGAGTGTGATGTGAGTCGTCCATTTGCCAAAATGGAGAAAGAATATCAAGCCCTTTTTCTAAGGGGAGGAAAAAACCCCAAACAAACACAAACCCAACACCAAAACAAACCAGCAGGAGACTGATTTTTGAAAATTTCTAACACCTCTCTAGCAAGATCCCTTGTGCCACTGTTCTCTTGGAACTGTTCTTGTAACTCTCCTTGTTCCCTGATGGGTGCTTTGCTTCTTCATGTCTTGCTAGAGCCAGGGCCCTCCTGTCACATATTTGCAGACCATTTTAAGGAGGCCCTTCAAACCACAGAGCTCAGTCCTGCTCCAGCTGTGCTGTGTGCTTATTGCTCTGGGTAGTAGCTTTAATCATCTGCAGCTCCCATTCTTCATTAGATGGCTCTGAGCAGTGTGGCTTAGCTTGGACCAAATCACTGATTGCCTTCAGATCAGCAGCTCCTGGAAACAGCCAGCACAACCCAGGACACAGCCTTCCAGCCCACTCCCTGCCAGCAGGAATGCTTAAGGAGAAAAAAAGGATTAATTTAATTGGCTTTTTGTTTGCAACACTACTCCTTTATATCTCCTGAAGATCAGTTCAGTCTTGGAAAAATCACCTGTTGGAAGCTTCCTGCCTCGCTTCCTGAAAAAGCTGAGGCCAAAGTCCTTGAAACAGGCAGGACAACCTTGTTTTCAGAAAGTCCAAGTGTGAGAGCTGGTTCCACCATATCTCAATTTACCTTCTGTTTAAATGCACAGAAAATAGTTTTGTCAACTGACTGAAGCAGTCAAATTATTGTTCCCCTCAGTTAAAGGGTAGGAGTGGAAATGGTTACTAATTATTTCTTTTTCATTCATTTGCTTTTGTGAATGATTGCTGAGAACAGCTGGATTAAGTGGCTTTATGTGTGAGCACACAAAGAACCTGTGAAATATAGAGGTGTTTGGATGTGTGCTGTTGAAATAGACCAATTTCTGATTACAGTTTTTGTCAGATTTAGGATGGATGTGTTTCTACATAAGCTGAAATTGTCATTTCAGCCTTAAAATGCTGTAGCACCTGGTAGATACATACAAGTGGCTTAAGGTCTTTCCTTCTCTCTTCAGGCCAGAAAAAAAGTGCTGCATCT